>NW_022985362.1:188764-496858 GCF_010093625.1 Macroventuria anomochaeta
CTGTACGTTGATGTGGAGTATCACTTTTGTGGTGTTGAGATGCGGATTACCTCGTGCATTGACCGATGGCGTGCAGCCCGTGCACGAAAACTGTATATAGTGCATCGCCCAACCTCCTGCTGAAGAAAGCACCAATGCTCTTACTCGTGCACTCCCACGAACAACCACATACAGACATGTTCTGTCGAAACATCATCTAGTTGTTTCATATTCAAGAATCTGTTCAAGTCACTTATCTTCGTGTATATCGATGTCTCAGCGCTTTGCTCGAACCGCACCGACGGCACTTTTGCAACCGGCCACAAGGGTACGGAGTAAAAGTATTAGTCTAAACATAATTCTACGGTAATTGTGGTACAAGAGTCTGGTAGTCTCCAGCTACCAGAATGGAATAGAGGCTGAACCCGCCAGCCCCTTGTTAAAGCTGCTCAACAGCCCTCCTAACCATTTAGTGCTTGCGGGCAAGCTCCATGCGCTTCTTCAGCCTGTAAGCAATGGCACGCTTCCTGGCGGCAGCACCTTGAGTGAAAGCGACACTACCACCGAAGGGACCAGCGGCGGCACCGTTGCGGACGCGCATGACACAAACGTTGGGAGTTCCGGCAACGGTAGCATCGCAGGTCATACCTGCGGGCATCTGAACCTTCATCTCGAACTCGGTGCTGGTAGCCAGAGAGATACCCTGAACACCAAGACCGGGAACGTCCTTGGTAACAGTTGCAGGCTGCATAGCTGCTTCGTCGGTCTGGGTCATGTCAGCGTATGCAGAGATTAGAAGATTTAGGTCAACTTACTCCTCCGCTGGTGCCATCAACATCGGCAGTGAATGGACCGGCACCATCTTGATTGATCTGACGGAGTGTCATGGTGACTGTGCCATCGTCTGCGCAAGTAGGAAGACCGCTGGTAGCACCTGTTCCCTGAGCAGCAGCAACGCGAGCCTCTGGTGGGCCTTCGGCCTTGGTGCCACCTCCACCAAGAAGACCTGCAATGCCGGTTGCGCCACCAGCACCGCCAGCCCCTCCACCGGCACCTCCGCCGAAGAGTCCGAACAGCTGACGCCTACGAGCACCGGCACCAGCACGACCTTGACCGTTCTGAGGGATGTTGTCCTCGACACCAACGCTGCCGGAAGCGCCTTGGTTAGTAGGCGGTGCTGCGCCAGCTCCCATGAAGGCCGCGACCATGATAGAGGCGTCTACAGGGCCATTGCCTTGTGTGCGTCCGAGAGGAGTCGCCTTGCCGCTTGCGATCTCGCGGTCACGAATGATGGCGGTATCTGCCTGAGAACCGCAGCCGCTAGAGACAGTCAGTATCATTAAATGAATACCAAACAAAAGCAACATACTTGGAAGAGCAGTCACGAGGTGTACCGTCGGCGACTGTAAGACCAGGCATGTTGACACCGTTGGCTCCCTGGATCTCAGTGACGACACCATGGGCCAAAACCGAGGCTGTCAGAGCAGCGATAAGTGCAAACTGTGTGATGTACATGATTGCTGATTATATATCGAGCTCAACTCGAGTTGTTAGGAAATGAGATTGGTTAGGAAATAAGATTATGAGAAAGCACCAGGCTGAAGAAGAGAAGTAAAAAGTATAGAAGTTGCTTGCTGATTATCAAGGATAGCCGCCGTTTACACATACTCTTATACCTGCCTCAGAGCCTCACTACATTCTACCAAGACTTCGCTACGCCTACATCCACCGACCAATGACTTCACTACTCCACTCGACAAGCACACGACAAGCTTCATCTTCCCTGTCTTCAACAGCGGCACACCAAGATCACCGCGGCCACAAAGCAGGACATGCTTCAGAAACGCCTTTTCGATTTTATTTCTATAAGGCCAAACGTGCTTGGCTACGAGAAAGCGTTTCCCTACTCGCTTGGCTAGGGTGGATGATGACTTTCCAGACTTTTGACAGGTGCCGACGTCCGACACAAGGTTTCATTGCGTGCCTGGTGAACATTTCTGAAGGCGCCAAGGCAGGCAAGATCAATGCTCGTTGCCGAAACACAGAAGCACATCCACGGCATCGCACTACGCTACTGTTCAGAACATCGAATCGCTCAGACACTATTGTGCAACTCCCACCATATCAAAGCACAACCGTTTGAGTAGTGACTGAGAAGAGCACCGGACGCTGCTGCTACTCCCACCTGCAGCCTTTCTCTTGCACCGTCATCGCGACAGACGACAGCGCCACACAGCCATCACTCAAACTTTGCATTAAGCCATCAGATCTGCCACAGCCAAGTTCAGACAAGCAAAACAGCCAAAATCCCTTCTCTTCACCTCGCTTACCACAGCTCCACAACACAGCGCCTCCCAAGACGCCCCCAAGACGCCTCCCTACCGCAAATCAAGCAAAACTCAAATTTCCGAATTTCACGTTCCAGAAACCGGGGTAATATTCCTTTTCGTTTTCGCTCGTTTTCGTAGATGGAGTTGTTGTGGTGTTGCAGCTTCGTCACTCTAGCGTTTCAGCAAACACCCAACCCTGGAATTTTGACGATCTCAAACATCTTATGCGTAAGATCTGAAGTTTTGACTGAGGTTTTCGGCGCCTGCGCTCCTCAAAACCGCGGCAAACGTGATTGCCGAGGTAGGCAGGGATCGTGCATGTGGCTATGCTGCGGAAGAGGTGGAGTCGAGTAAGACTTGGGGAAAAGTTGTGTGTGTGTGATGCGTGGACTTGGCCTACATCGAATCTCTGATTTTAAAGCCTAGCGGGCTAGAATGGGAAGTATGCACATTGTGCAGTAAGGACGATTCTGATAACTCATGGCAGTGACCATGGTTGTCTTATTACTACCAATAGTATGCACTGTTACATTCACGAATGATGTAGGGATCACACCAAAATTCTCACCCAGATTACTTTCTAAGGGCGACTACCAGAGTTTTCACTCTGCTGTCACCAAGTACCAGATCAATTCACTGATGTTATCATCTCCATTCTTCAACGACTACCTCCGGAACGTCGCAGCTCTGCTCCCTCACCACACTACGCATGCTGATGCAGAAAACACGGTTTGCAAGTACATGCGCAATCAGGAATCATCAAATCAGGCATACACGGCATTCGATTTCTGCTAGAGACAGTCCTTTACCATCACCACGTTCCAAATATGGATACATCACCCCCTTCCATCTTCATCCCATCGCTAACAACTCCCACCATCTCTCCTCCAAACCTCCCCTGCATCATGTGCCCGCTACAATCCCCACTCAAGTACATCCACCATACTCCTCACAACTCCCCACACTCTGCGTCACCTCCTGCACAACCGCCACCTCGCCCTCCAGCTGACCCGCACATACACCAGCCTCACCGCAGCTCCCTGTATAGTTCTCCCCAACCTTGAAGGACACCTCGCCCTCAAACTGTCGATAAAAGTAGTTGTTTGCCAAAATCGTCGTCTCCCTCCTCTCCACGATCTTCAACCCGAAATCGAGCACCGTCTCCCCTCCACTACCCGGAGTCAGCGTGACGCTAAAATTGCCGGACGGATACTCCGCAGCAGGCGTGCAGAGAATCTCCTGCTCAAACGGAGGCTGGCCGTCAGGAAAGGGCCACGAGATGGTGCAGTCGGCAGTCAAAGCGCCGAAGACGCCGAAACCGAAGCGCGAGGCGCGCATTAGGTAGATGGTGTTGGGATCCTCGATGCGCACGAAGATGCGGGAGTTTTTGTCCGGACCGGGTTGGGAGGAGGGCTTGTAGGAGTAGAGACTAGTGATCTTCCATGGGGAAAGGGGCGCGCCGATCTGGCGGGGAGCGAGGGGGGAGGCAGCGGAGAAGCTGGTTAGAGCGAGGGTGCTGAGGATGGTGGTGAAGAGCATGGTGATAGTGGGATTGGTTATGCTGGTTGGTTGTGCGGAGAGAGTTGGATCGAATGGCTGATCTGACCTGCTGCGATGATGGTTTTCAATGGCTTTCTGATGTTTATATACCATCTGTACTTCGTAATTACTTTGCAGTTACTGTTTACCGGCGCGTTTATCCGCTCCACATAGGGTGATGTTCAAGCTGCGTTGCAACAGTCCATTCTATCAGCAACCGTAGATGGCTAGACTGTGTTTGTACGAAGTCAGTGGCAGTTTTTATGATTAATTTTGGCGACACTGTAGACAGGACAGAGGGCGAGGTCCATATGAAGTTGCACGAGGTTGCTGACGCAGCACATCGATCCTTGTCAACACGAGGCGACGCCCCGGTTTTCATTGCCGTCGATACTGTCTGTAAGCAGGTACGAGGCATGTGGCTTTTGGTGGGGCGGACCGCAGCGCGTGGCGTGACGATGTGGAAAGGAACCGCTGTGTGCCTGCCGTTGTGGGTTGGTATTCGGAAAAGGTAATCGAAAGGTCGCAGGATGCGAGATATGAGGTACTGGTGGACGGGAGGCAGGCGAGGCGGATCAGTAGCTGAGATGGAGAAGAGAACTGTAATGAGTTGACTATGAGTAAATCTTTCGCAACTATTGCATCTCAAGCGCTGGAGCTATGACAAGCTATGCGATATGCAACTTTGCAGGGACCAGACAGCAGTCAGAGTGAGGTGGGTGCTGGTGGAGTCGGGATCACCATAGTTCCCACAAACTCTTGGTATCCATATACGTTGAACGTTAAATATGCCAAGTGTCCGGCCGCCTTTGCCTCCGCATGGAATTGAACATCCGAGGGTAAATGCGGTGGCATGAAGTCGAGGAAACTGATCGTCGAGCCGCGCTCCACAAGAAATGTCATGATTTGTTCAGCAACTTGAGCATAACGCCGTTGGCGCTCCAAGAGCGTATGGTTTGCAGCACTCAGCAGTGGGTGCAACTCGGTCAGTGTGACTGATTCCTCAACAGACTCCCAGAATGGTTCTGTTGACTACAAACATCTCGCTTCGAAACGCAGTCAGGCAATCTTTTGGGAGAGCGCACAGTAGTCCAAGTAGATTCGCGGTGGCCATTTGTCGAATGGCGGAAGATGTACTCGCTCCTTCAGTGATCGACAGCTTTCTTGATGTTGTGGAGCGTCCCGGAGGGCGTCATGCCAAGCACGTGTTCGAATTTTCGCGCGGTCGTATCGATGAGGCTGATATTCTCGTCTGCGACCAGAGCACTTTTGCTACTTCCGCGTTCCATTGCTTGTTGACAAGTCGAGCGTCGCTTAGTGACTGGTGCATGCACAGCCGGCAGACTGGCATGAAAGTCGCTGTTCATCATAAGAGGAGCGACCACTCGGCTGCCTTCACCTTAACCTTCACCTTCACCTTCACTTCGAACTGGCTTGCATGACCCCCACCTTTACCCCTGACATTGCAGCGCTAGTGTAGACGGCAGGGACGATGCGTGTGGGTGAGGGGCGGTGCAGCAGCGATTAGGGGGTAAAGGGTGCTGGGCTCGGAGAAAGGTAGTCGAGGCCTGTAGACAGGACGTGACTGTACAATGCAAGTATTTACTAGTTGGTACACATACATTGCGCTCTCTAAGAATGCTATTTCATCAAATCGAACTCCGTCCCAAATGCTCGGGGGTATCAATCATACCAGATGCTTTTAGATCGTCTGCCAGATAGCCAGACGCAGTGCCGCCGCCTGAGAGAACGCCAAAAGTGGGCCAAAGCCCAAGCCAATCATGCTATCGTTACACTGAGACCAACGGGCCATGGAAGTCGCGTAGGGTAGCGACTAGATCGTCCTCTCTGAAAAGCTGTAACGACAGCTTCTCTTGCACCTCCTTCCACTTTCGTAAGGCGTCCAACTCGCCTTTGCTGAGCCACTTCTCTTCGTTGCCGACGACGTCTGAGCGCTCGGCTTTGCTGAGGAGGGGCTGGACTTTCTCTCGCTCGAATTGGATGCGCTGGAGTATGCGCACCATGCCTTTGTATGTGTCGTGCAGGAGCTTCTCTCGTGCACGTTGTCGATCGTACCAGATAAGATGTAAAGAGTGTTTTGCTTCTCGCCTTTCAACCTTTGGGACCTCCTGAGTCTGAACCAAGCCCTGCACGGTCAAGTCATTAACGATGCCACGGAGGTCGTTTGCAGACATCATCATGGCGTTGCAGGTTGCGCGCTCGTCGAGCTTGCCCTTCTTCCTCAGAGCACGGATCAGTTTGACACCGAGTGTACCCTTCCTTGCGGAAATGGTGTTCTCAATCTCGGTCTGGATGAGCTGCTTCGCAATCTCTTCGAACTCGATATGCCATTGCGAGAAGCCTGCACGAGAATGCCATGTGACGAAATGTGTAGGATCCTCGGACAGCAGCTGGATATGCTTGTCGATGATCCTTGTCTTCTCGTCCATGCTGAGGGTGGATGGATCGGTAGGCTGACTGAGTATATTGGCGCTGCGAACATGGCCTTTCCTAGTAATCTGGACGATTGCATTGGGATCTAGGCCCTCGCAGATATCGAGATCACGACTGATTTTCTTTGCGACATCGCGCGCCGTGACGAGGTTCTTGGGATCGATCTGGTTGTCTCCACCTTCGTCGCCGGCTGTTGGTGGCTCTGGGTATTCTTCGTAGCATCGAGCGGTGTTTGCCTCAAGCATACGAAGCATGGTCTGGTAGATGTGAGCAGTGACATGCCCTAAGCGCTGTTCAACCAGCTGCACTAGCTGTTCTGTGCGCATAGCAACGGCAATCTTCTCAGGGTTCACCCGAATGACAAGCTTATCCTCTGGAGACGCAGCGCCCGCACTCGAGTATCCGTTCGCACCATTGATCTTTACACGCTTAGTCGGGTTGCTGTAGTCTTGGTCTGGCTTCCCTCGTCGCGAGAACCTTGGAACATTTAACCACTTGTCGCGCATGTTGCGTTTGCGCTCGAGTGTGTTCTTGTGGCAGACGGCCTTGTCTTTCGTACCGGTCGGCTGCTGACCACCAAGATCCTGGTCGATGGTCTCCTGCTGAAGCATATCGTGCATATCTCCTGGTGACAGATACTGGGACTCTGTCATGGTTCGCACCCAACCGCGCTGAATGAGTCGCTCAATGATCTCGTAAAGCTCGTCGACCGACGCAATTTCGCCATCATCCTCCTCTGCGTGCTCTTGCTCAGACTGCTCGACGGGTCCACCGTTCATCGTACCGCTGTGGGCATGATCGCCGCTTACCACAGGCTTGACATCGTCGCCGTTGACTACGCCATTCGTCTTTGCGGACCCATTGGGCTCGTTGCCACCGCCTCTTTTCCTCTTCATGCCGGCGCCGTTCACAGTGCCGTCGTCTGAGTCATCGTCGCTGTCGGTTTCGGTAGGGAAATAAGCTTCCTTCAGGTCTGCGATGCGCGTGTGCCCTAGTCGTAACAGGTTGGTCATGACATTGGCGGCCTTCCTGCCAAATCGATCCTCGACCAGTTTGGTGACCTTGCCGAGACGGACGAGAGCGTACGAGTTCAGCCAGTCGATCTCATAGTACGTGGGTTGCGAATCATTGCCGGAGTGGAAGACGAGGTGCTGCTGAAGCAAAATGACGAGACCATACTTGATCTGCCGACCGTTCAAGTAGGAAGCGCGAGCGACCGCTGCGAGAGTCTGCCGTCCATGGCGTGCAAGCACCGAGTAGACGCGCTGGGGGGTGTTAGACGTGTGCGCAAGCCAGGAAGTACACCACATTGTTTTCTATGCGCAAGCACAGTTTTTCTGGGAGCGCACGTGATGCTGTGTCGCTGCACGTACCGCTGCAAGCTCGCCGTAGACATCCTCGACGAGAAAGGTGCAGAGCTCCGCAAGGACCTGGAGTGATGTTGGCTATGATTCATGGCGAGGGACAAGTTGCGCTGCAGCGGCGCAACGGCTTACCGGAGTCTCGCGCTGGGTGTAAGACATGTTATTGCCTAGATATTTGCCAGATATCTAGGTGACTTCGGGGCTACCGGAGAGACATTGGGCGGGTTGCTGGGTGAGAGCAGGCTTGGGGTGTGTGCTGCTGGTGAGGGCAGAATTTCCAAGTCGCCCAGGCGGCGGGGACTGGCAGCTGGCCGCTGGCCAACCAGGGCCGGCAGAAGGAGGATGACGGCCTTGGCGCTTCGCAACATCTTTGCAGGACTGTCTATCCATCAATTCACCATCAATTGCCCTCCACCTCCAGCTCCACCGCCCCCCGATCGGTGCCCTCCCCACGATGCTGTCCCGCACAACCGCCTGCCGGGGCGCGCAACGAGCTGCCCGCCAGCTGTCGTCGACACAGAAGCGCGGGCTCGCAGCCCCGGCCTCAGGATCCTTCCAGTACCAGTCCGGCGAGGCCAAGGGCGTCAAGTTCGCCAGCAGAGACTTTGCTGGTCCTACGACGACACTGGCTCTGGTCGCAAAGGCAGGAACGCGATACCAGCCCCTGCCCGGCCTGACCGAGGGTCTCGCCAACTTCGCTTTCCGGGTATGCATCCCAGTATCGAAGCACGACGATGCGCTGCACGCACGTATCAGCACACAGGAGCTCTGCTGACACCCAATTGCATCACAGGCCACCGAGCGAAGGTCGACACTGCGCATTGTCCGCGAATCCGAGCTTCTGGGAGCTACCCTGACCGCCCACCACTCGCGCGAGAACCTCGTGCTCGAGGCCAAGTTTCTCCGTGATGACCTGCCCTACTTCGTCGAGCTCTTCGGCGAGGTCGCCAGCCAGACCAAGTACCAGCGTAGGCCAATGCACTGCATCAGCAGCAGGACGGTATACTGACGAGAGCAGCCCACGTCTACAACGAGGAGGTCCTTCCCATGATCCACTTCGCCCACACCCGCTTCGTCAACAGCCCCGTCGACATGGCCATCAACTCGGCCCACAGCCTCGCCTTCCACCGTGGCCTCGGCAACTCGACCGCCTCGGCCTCGCAGACACCGTACACCAAGTACCTCGACGCCGAGACCATCGAGCAGTTCTCCAAGAGCGCATACGCCAAGTCCAACTTCGCCGTCGTCGCCAACGGTGCTGACCACGGCGAGTTCTCCAAGTGGGTCGGCCAGTTCTTCAACGAGGTCCCTGCCACTCCCCTCCAGCAGCTCAGCCAGGGCACCGAGCAGACCAAGTACCACGGTGGTGAGGAGCGCCTTGCCCACGACGGTGGCAACGCCATCGTCATTGCCTTCCCCGGCTCCAGCTCGTTCACCGGCCAGTTCTACAAGCCTGAGATTGCTGTCCTCGGCTCCCTTCTTGGCGGCCAGTCTGCTGTCAAGTGGTCGCCCGGTTTCACCATCCTCGGCCAGGCCAAGGCTACTCCCAGCACCTTGGTCCAGACCACCAGCGCCATCTACTCCGACGCTGGTCTTCTGTACACTTCCATCACCGGCTCTGCCCAGGCCGTCGCTGAGACCGCCAAGGCTGCCGTTGACGCCATCAAGAAGATCGCCGCTGGCGAGATCTCCAGCGAGCAGATCTCCAAGGCGAAGGCCGCTGCCAAGTTCAAGGAGCTCGAGAACGGTCAGGACATCCGCGCCGGTCTCCAGCTCTCTGGAAACGGCCTTGTGAACAACTCCCAGGCATACCAGATCGACGAGGTTGCCAAGGCTATCGACGGTGTATCAGAGGAGGCCGTCAAGTCGGTGAGTACTCCAAATCTTAGGCAAACGCTTATCTACAACATGCTAATGTATCACTTCAGGCTGCCAAGACATTACTCGAGAACAGGGCTTCCGTCTCTGCGGTCGGTGACCTCTTCGTTCTGCCGTACGCTGAGGAGCTGGGTCTCAAGGTGTAAATACAGTCATGTTGGAGAGCGCGTTAGATGCAAAATCTCGTTTGGCTCGGGGCTTGTGTAACATTATCTTGTGATAGTCCCATTTCCAGATAGAGTGTCATATATGGATTCTCGTTTGTTCACATTCATATCTTCTTGCAGTGATCGACGGCTATTCGCAGGTCATACGTTGCGAGAGCAGCGAGCCAGGGCTCCATCCGGTAGGCAGTGTTTACATCGCCGAGTCAGCTTGAGTTGGGAAGTCAGTCGTTGCAGTATAGTTTCGCAGTTCGCGAATGCACCCACAAATCGAACGGCTGTTCTCACGTGCCAACGCGCAACAACTCGCAGCTCAACGCGCACGTCCCGCATCGACGTCAACACCAAACACTCGACACCAGCACCGCAAAGCCTCGCACGCGCCGGCGCGAACCACCCACACAGCTCCATACCCTCTCCAATCGCCAATTCCTCATCATGGCGCAGACGCTCTACCCCCGCGGCACGCTCAAGAAGATCGTCAAAGCGCACGCGAACCGCCCGTTGAGCAAGAACGTGGACATCTTGGTGCGGAATCTTTCTTCCCCTCTCCATCTCCTACCCCTTCATTCCCTCTCCTCTCTCCTTCTCCGATGTCTCTCGGAAGCGCAGCGGGCTGACGATAGGACAGATCTACCTCAACTACGTCCTCTTCATGCAGGAGCTGATGAAGGAGACGTCGATCAAAGCGAAGCAGTCCGGCGAACGCGGGATTAGCGCGAAGAGTATTAGAAGGGTGAGGGAGGGCTGTTTGAGGAGGTGTAAGGGCTGAGTGCGGGTGCGTTATGCAGAGGCACAAAATGATGGGGGTGCAAGCCAGGTGTTTCGGCGTTTGGGATGTGAGGTTTTTGAGGATTGTGATACCCAGGATACAGACAGGCGTACGGTTCGACTGTCCAAAGACAGGCTGCATGGAAACACATTTGATGATGCATACTGTCTGTGTGGTCCAAAGAGCGATGTGAGATCGAGAAGGATCTCATGCTTCCTTCACGATCTTGACCACGATCCACCCCTCCGCATACCTCTTCTTCGCCCCGCTGTCCGGAATCTCAGCCCTGATATCCAATCCCTTCGGATCTCCAGCGTCCCCAGCTTTCCGAACTGCGTCCTTGACCCCCGCACTCGCAACTCCAAGCGCAACACAACTCGCCAACAGGTTCTGTACCTCCTTTCCCCACGCCTTCTCCACGCCCTGGCTCTTCGCAGCTCCTGCACCGAGCCTCTTAAGCTCAGTGAACGCATCCTTCGCCGCTTTCACATTCCCATCGACTTCCGCCCACAACTCACTCCTCTCGTTCCGCAAATCAGCCGCGAACCCAGGGTCTGGCGAGGTGTAGGGGCCGTAGGGCTGCGTGTGTGCTTTGAAGTCCTCGAATGGTGGGACTTCGGGTGGCTGGACAGCAAGGAATGGTTTCATGCGCAGTTCGTAACGCAAGCTCTCCGTGCTGAATGGCCGTTTGGGAACGGGGAGGAGGCCGCAGTACGCTGCTATCATGTAGAACCTTGCCAACGCGAGACTCAGCGCTGCGGTGCCTGTCGCTTCGGCAGCCAAGCTGTCGAGGTATGGCGCCGCTTCCGCGACTTCGTTAGCGAGCCGGAGTTTCCGCTCGCGCAGGAGTTGTGTGTGCCGTGTGCGGTGGTGGGTTTGGATGCGGGTGAGGAGTTCACGGCGGCGGGTGACAATGAGCGAGAGGAAGAGGTGCATTCCTGAGAACTCGTCGGGGAGGTAGATGTCCTGCTCGAAGCCGAGGAGGATGACTTTCTCGATCATCCAGAGCTTCTTGTGGTAGACCCATGTCGAGAGGGAGAATTCAAGGATTTGGTCAGTGATGGAGAGTTCGGAGGCGGCGGAGGCGAGGTCGGTGTCGACGAGACTGGCGTCGGCTTGGAGGAGGTCCCAGGCGGTGATTACGTGGCTGAGCATGCGCCGGAGACGGCAGCGGTTCTGGCTCAGTGCGACCCAGAGGTCGAGATACGGTTGTCCAGAGCGGTCTACAAATTCGTCAATAAGCATGGCCAGTTGTAGTCGAGGTGGTTTGGGGAGAAGAGGGTTTCGAGGTGGAGGTAGTGTCCAGTTGATGGGATCTAGTACAAGCGAAGCTGGGAAGACAAGCGTCTTGACGTCCGCCAATGGTAACGATACTGCTGTATTCAGGATCTCTGGATGGAACATCAGCGTTGAAAGATACGATCTTGAGTAAACCAGTGGTGCAGGCAATCGTGACGCAAAGGTCCAGAGAAACGATTGGTATTCCAGAGGATCTTGTGGAAGATCGATGAACCGAGTCGCTTCTTCGCAATCAACACAGATGTGCTCCAACAGGTCCAGTGCGTCTTTAAAGTCAAACTCGACGATGGGCCGGGGCGGCACCGTCGATGCGAGTCTACGTTGCATCTTCGTACTGAAGGCTCCGGGCACGGACTGCCCGAGCTGGTGTGTAGCTTTGATCGTGGTTATGCCCGAAAGCACTGGTGACCACGAAGACGACATGTGCTCTAACGGATGGTCCAAGTCCAGAGCTCTGAGGAAATCTTGTCTGAACTTCAGTCTAGAAATGATGGCTGACCGAAGTGCATCCTTTATTTCGAAGTTGGTGCTGCAATTTGTGAGCATGTTCACAAGCTTATTAGACAGGTGTGATGCGTACTCTTCCATAACCTCCACAGCTGCGTCGAGCTCCCTCAAGAAGACGTCCATCGGCGTACTGACAAACAACACTCGATTATAAGTCTGAGTACAGAAGTCCTCCTCTTCGAAGTAATCTCGACTAGTGATCTTCAGTATCACATAATCGCAACCTTTGATGAGTGCTAGACAGTAAGCTCTTAGTACTTGCAGTAATGATTGCGCCGAAGGTCCATGTGCGCTTTCACCATTCGGGAAGAACTGGGATTGCTCGAGGGTCTTAGGTTCAGGCCATAACAGCTTGTCGATGTAGACTGATGTGAAGAGTGTTTGGGAGAGAGGATAACCTGTGTGCCACGCCATCTCGTAGCAGAGTAGTTGGTCCATGATGCCAATTATCTCCTCTGGTAGTAGCGATCTCGATGTGTCGTAGTCGTCCTCAAGCGTTTCTCCAGGCTTCAGGAAGCCGCTGTCCATCTTGGGATCCAAAATCTGAGGTGATCAGTGTTGTCGAAATCTCACTTTGCAGCGGGGTCATGCATACCTCGATAGCCCCAATGGACTCGAAAAGAGTGAAGTAATCATCTTTGACAAGCTGTCCGACTTCCAGAGCTACAGCAAGTTAGTGTTTGTGTTCAAAATTTCATTATACAATCATGCATGCTCAACGTTTGTGGAAGGCACGACATGGCAGCCATGTGACAGCAGTAACCCCACCATCCTCCTCTTGCAGTACACTTGGGTATCTGCTTGATTGAGGAAGAGATCATACCATTACTAGCTTTCAAGAATTTCTCTGTGATGTCATGGATCTTTGGTTCCGGCGCACAGATGGGTTGTCTGAACGCCTGCCTCAACGGCAAGTTGGTTTGCGGGGTGGCATTGGTGATATTCACGTGGAAGGGGCCTGCTCAAATCAACATCAACAATCTTAAACAGGAAGCAATATGGTTACCAGCTCCATCATGACTCGAGACAGCATCAGCATCTTGGGGCGAGGCGGTGCTGTGGCGGTGAAAGCTGTCTGCCATGGTCGTGGAGGAGTAGTCCCGCGCCGAAGCGGCTGGCGGGAAAGTTTGATGCACCTGCATGGCTCCATCACCTCAAGCTGGTACCTGAACGTCACTCTCTCCCTCCCTAGCAACTTCACATTGGAGGCACATCACGGTTACAAATGGTATATGGGTGCGTGCAGTGAACTCAAATCAGGTTATGCATTGGCTTTTGCCCGTCCTCCAGAAAGCTTCCTTCGGCATTGATAGTACATCTATACATTCACACCTCTGCCCTCTTCTCCCAGACTATGCGCAACGCATTTAAGCAGAAGCCTCAGCCTTGGCCGCAGCCTGAGCCGCAAGAGCAGCGTCGTTCAGCTCCTTGATATCGCCCTGCTTGCCGTTCTGCCCATCATTAGCCCCCATCACCCTGTATCCTGCGCGTCCATCCATTGTAGACTCACCTCCCACTTGGCGAACCTGAGCTCGCTCACACCCCTGCGCTCAGCAGCGATGCGCTTGTCTTCCTTGAGGGATCGGCGAACGACGCGCGATGCGACCGAGATGTAACGGTTGTAGCTGCCAGGCATTGTTAATTGCGGTGGCCCCGGGACGATTGGAGCGGAGCGGAGCGTACGAGAGACCGGCGACTTTCCATGCGGCTGCCATTGTGATGGTTAGATGCGGGTTGACGGGGTTGGAGGTGGGCTTGCGGGTTGCGGATGGGGTTGGAGGTGTTGAATCGAAAGTTGCGGATGCCGCTCGGAGCTGCAGCTCGGCCAAACACGTGACTGGCTACGAACATATAGCTGCACAACTTGACCCTGACGAATACAAGCCACGTCGAGGAATTTAGAGTTATCACGAAATGAACGACAGCAATTTCCCAGCGAAGTTGGTATCTTAGTGCTTGCAGTTCTGGGGTCCATGTGGCATCCTGGAGGCCTTCACGACCCTGTTATCAACAAGTGCACAGCACCGTCGAAGATTCAGCATTTACAACTCTCACAAGAAATCCTGGAGTTACTCAGTACATTGAAGTCGTGTTCATCGTATTTTCGTAGCTAGGTTGCTTCTATCGTGGCAACTGGGGCTTAATCACCGCTTCTACGAAGACACAGAGCGGCGCCTGTGTGGGATACTACTGAAGTCAAGACGCCCTCTAGCCTGCAGTTCATCTAGGCGAGCCTCGTACGCGTCCTTGTCCTACGAATCGGTCTCCATAGCCTCACCACCCTCCTCGTTGCCACCTTCCGCATTCTCGAATGTGGTTGACAGCCACTCTGCAATATCCTGACCCTCGTACAGCGCGAAGTTCTCGCCAACACCTCCAATACCAACGCTGGTGTTGTCAACTGTGAGTTCCTTGTCCTGGGACAGCGACTCCTTGAGTGCCCTCAGCGCGTGCTTGATCAGGTCCTCCCTGCTAGCACTGTCGAACTCGTCGAGGTGTCTCTCCAGGTACGTCCTCGCCATCTGACTCCTGGCGCCGATTCCGCAAGCAACCATCTCCTGTGTGACACCGCTGGGCTGGAACTCGAAGAGATGAGGACCCTTTGCGTCGACACCTGCAATGAGCAGGCCAACACCGTATGGTCTCTTGCCGTACTGCTGTGTGTTTGTCTGTGCACGGTCTGCAATGCGTGATACGATCTCGGACAGGGGAATAGCGCGGTCGTAAGTCAGGCGGGAGGCGAGCGATTGCTGCTTCATGAAGTTGGAGAGGACGCGGGCATCGGAGGCGAGACCGGCGAGGGCGACACCGAAGTGCGAGTCGATTGGGATGACCTTCTTCTGGTATGATGACAGCTCTTCTGCGTTACGCTGCAATGACTATCAGTGATCATGTCCTCATAAGCGACCCAAACTGTATATTGCTTCACGCACCTTGATTGCTGCAAGCACAGCATGTGTCTTGGAGACGATACCGACGACGACAGAACCCTGCTTCACGGCTTCTTGTGCATATTCGACTTGGAATATACGGCCTTGCGGTGAGAAGGTCACCGAATCGTTGTCGTAGTTGTTGCGAAACATGTTGGAGGCGCGACTTGCGGGGATGAAGTCAACCTAGGTGGGGTTGAACGGTATTGTCCAAGGTTCAGATATCTGAAGGCTTCCTGGCGACAGGACTATGGGTGCGATTCGGAGACGTTGCGCTATTGAGAAGCTTGGTGGTGGAAGCTGTTGATTACTGTAGGCAACTGGGTGACGATAGCTCGGTAGCTCTTACCTTCGATACCGCGCTAAGTGGTGAGTGCCAAGATGAGCTTCAACCTCGCGCCAGCATCCAGGCCATGGTTCGAAGCAGGCAGCACCATCAACAACAGCGAGCACCGGCCTTCTCGAGCATTCCGTACTGGACCCTGTTGCTTGACGCTGCAAATCCGAAACTACCAATACTCCGCACCCCGCACAAGGAATAAGTCATGGCCGGCATCAAGACGATCATCGGGCTGTCCTTCGTAAGTTACCCTCTGGCGCATAGCCACGCAATATATTGGGGGAACCCTAAATGTCTAACAATCGTCTTCAGGTCCTTGCGATAGGCTTCCTCCTTGTCATTCTCTCCGCAGCGCTGTTTCAAAATTACCTCACGCTCCTCGTCGTCGCGACCTACGTAATCGCACCACTACCCAACTGGATTTGCGGGCGCGCGTCGAACCAGGATGATTTTATGGAGAGCTCAGGGAATGGAGTAATCGATTTTGGCAGGTTTCTCACTGGGTTTTTTGTCGTTATGGGTATCGCGCTTCCCACGCTGCTCTGGCACTCGGAGCAGATCGCAGGCGGCGCAGCAGCCATGTCCATCATTGGCGGTCTGACGATTTACTCCACGATCATCAGCTTCACGCTGTTCTTCCACGAAGATCAAGACTTCTGACTAGCCGGCGGTAACGAGCGATGAGATGATGCTGCAAGATGAGCATACGATGCGGACTGGGAGAGCGCCGGGTATGGATGGCCTTGGCATGTGATCAGGCGGCATGGGTTTGTACGTGACAAGAGCAAAGAGATCTGCTACTTGGATCTGCTAGATACTTTGAGCGTTTTTGTACTGTCATGTTGGGTATGTTAGGAAGACCGCATGCTATTGACTGGCTTACGCCGGAATTATCGTTAATTGAATCGACAGTGTGGCCTGATACCACGTCCTGGTATCGGTAACATAGAAACGCGCCAAATGTATGCATACAGCAATAACAAGACATCAACCCTGCATACCCGCTATCATAAACATCCAAACTCTCTTCAACGTCCTCAGCCTCGCATGCTATGTCATGCTCGCGTGTGCCACTCGTTTGCCGAACGCTCTCAAAGCGCCAAGTTGTACGTGTACTCGTCCTCCATATTCTGCGCAATCCAAAGCACCGCAGAGCTGCCACGAGTTAGCCTTATCACCCCCACACAATCCCCAGCAACACATACCTTAGCATAACCAGTGCATTTGCAACCACATTCCCAACGCCCATCCAGATCGTTGGCCAAACATAGCCCGGCACAATGTATTTCATAACCAGCACCACCACGCTCCCCGCCAGCCCGCCCGCCAGCAGCGCAAAGCCCAAGAACAGCACCAGCCTCGCCTTCCACGCAACACCGTTACCGCTGTAACTGAAGCTGTCGGCAGACAACCGCGACTTGTCGATCGAATTGATGACGAGCATGCCCAGGACGGAGCAGATGCCGGGTATCCAGTCGATGAACGTGACGTGAACGGGCGGGTCGGAGGGGTTCTTGATCGACCTGGACCAGACTGCAACGTCGATGAGGGAGTAGAAACCGAGCGCAAACTACAGCATGTTGTTAGGGTGTATTGGTTGTGTATGCGTGTGGTGCTGCCTACCATAGCTCCTGCAGTGTAGACGCCGAAGGTTCGTGTGTTTGCGCTGTTCAGCCACGCTGGCTTAGGGAAGCGGAAAAGGCGGTTCTCCTCCATCATTTCGATAGTGTCTCTGTTTATGCGCTCGCGTGCGTGGTGTCGTGATGTGCTTGCAGCCTGCTGTAAGAGCTGCGGTCGCGCCTGCTGCAAGGTTGGAACGACTTGGCGCTTGACGTTGCGTCGGCAAGTGGGTCCCAGCATTCGCCGATCGAAAAAGTTCCAGGGCTCGAACACTGACTTGCAACCCTCACAACTCCACACACGACACAATGGCGCCCACAAAACCCAGCAGCAAGGGCAAGTCCGGCCTCAAAGGGAAAAGCAGCGGCGCATCGAAATCGAAAGCGCGCGGCAAAGAACCCGAAGGCATTTCCAAACGCAAGCAAAAGTCGCTCTCTCTCGCCAAGCCTGGCGGCGCGCAAAAGACAAAATCGTTCAAGACCAAGGACGGCAAGAAGAAGAAGCGCGTCTACACCGAAGCCGAGCTCGATATTCCTAAATTGAACTCGATTGTACCCGCGGGCATTGCGAAGCCAAAGGGCCAGAAGAAGGGAAAAGTGTTTGTGGATGATCCGGCGAGCATGATGGCGATTATGAGCGTGGTGAATGCGCAGAAGGAGGGGCATATTGAGAGCAAGATCATGCGCGCCAGGCAGTTGGAGGAGATTCGGGAGGCGAAGAGGAAGGAGGCTGAGGGGCGGGCGGAGGATAAGAAGGCAGACTTTGTGAGTCCACGTGCTGTTGAGGTGGTAAGTGGAGCTTGTGCTAATGTATAACAGGAGGAGAGGAAACAGAACCTCAAGAAGAAGAGGAAGAGGAATTCCGAGCCTGCGCGCACCGAGGACGCTGAGACCGGAGAACCAAAGAAGTCGGTGAAGAAGGATGGCAAGTTCAAGCCCAAGAAGAGAGTGAGCTTTGGTTGAAGACGGGGGTGATGAACTGGTCTAAAGAGTCTACGATGTCTACAGGTCTATGATACCCGAGTCCGCGCAATGCAAGTCTATATCGCCATCTACGCATCCGGGAGGATCAGTCGTCTATGGTTGGGGTCGAAGATGGGATACACTTTGTTAGGAGCGTCGACCTTGTCCTCCTGACGTTCGACTTTGGACGCTTGGTGGTCGATAGTCTCGTGTATCTTGGTTAGGAAGGAGGCAGTAGCTGTTGCAAACCATCGACCGCCACCAAGCTGGAAAGACCCTAGGTGGCCACCCCAGTTGGTGGTGCACAGCAGCGTGTACGGGTTCTGCTTAAACTCTTCGTACGGTATGGCCACCTTGGAAGAGATCTATACGATAAAGTCAGCACAACAGCTCAATACATCAGATACACTGCAAAGACTGCGTACCGGGTCGTCCTCAGCATTGATCCCCAGAAAAGGTATCCTTATCGCAGCCAAAGCATCCACACTCTGCGCATCCCGATAATACGCCCCTTCTGTCGGATACCCCCATGTGGGGCACTGTACATGCCTGTCGAACTCATACAAGTACTTGCACTTCTCAACCACCTCCGCTTGGATATCCGGGTTCTGCAACATCTGCCCCTTATGCCTTTCATACAACCCTATCAAGTTCTTCCCCATTGTGCGCGAGTACACTTCAACGCCCAACCACGTCCTATTCAATTCCACATTACACAGCTCCAGATTCCAGGGATTGGAATTCGCAACCGCGGCTTTCAAAACACACTTGTATCCCTCCTCGCCACAGTAGTTTGTGAGGATGTTTGCGCCAAGCGAGTAGCCGACGGCGTATAGCGGTCTGTTGGGGAACAAGATGCGCAGCTCTTTGATCGCTTGTCGGACGTCCCATGTAGCCCTCGCGTTGAACAGTTGCGGTGTCGTGATCTTGGATAGAGCGCAGCCGCGCCCGTTGACCACACAAGCTTCCCATCCAGATGCTGTGAGAGGTGCGAGGGTTTCGCGGAGGTACACTTCGTGGCTTCCACCAGTCAGGCCGTGGAGGGCGACGAGCATAGGCTTGTTATCGTCACTACCAACATTTCCCCACTCTTTACTAGAGTAGACGCTGATGCGCTCAGGTAGTTCGGGATCCGCGGTGGCAGCTGATCCTTCTTCTTTGGTGACTACGAAGTCGACGGCGAAGGTCCCGGGGTACACGGTGTGGTTGGATGTGTAGATGTGGCGCTTGTAGTAGATTGGTGGTCCGGGGTCTTTCCAGGCGGTGAACATCGTTTGAAGGTGTCCATTGAAGAGGAATGGGTTTAGGCGGCATGGCGGTATTGAGGATCGGGCGAGATCTGGTAGTGAGGTCTTGGATCCAGATTTTGTTGCCAGTGGGATGGGGGAGGTGTGGTGCGTGTAGGATGTTTTGGCATGACCGAATAGCCAAGACATGTTGACTAGTTGCAGGATCGTCTTGTAGATTCGATTCTTTTCAATTAATCGTGTTGGTTTTTCTCTGGGTCTTTATTTAGAATTGCTCTTAAGTCCGGAGGGCGTTTGTTGGTGAGAGTTGTGAAGTCCTAGCTCTTTCTCCTCCTTTGTCTCTAGAGACCGTTTGGAGCTCCTAGGTATGGTTATGCTGCTGCCTGAAAATAGAAGATTACAACTTTGTGGAAAGAAAGAAGGAAAATGTTGCCAGATGATGCTTGAACGAGACATGCCTCGGCTCATGCAGGGATCTTGTAATCGATATACGCGCGCGAATTGGGCCAATCAGCATGTGATCGCCTGCGGGCGCGAGTCGCGACTGCCCGTTACATCGCGACTTTCGAGGCTGCTTTCACAACCCCACAAACACTCACAATGTCATGATACTCCACGATGTCCGGTGATTTCACCATATCAAAACACGCATAGCGACCATGGATCCACGGTACAACCACCAGTACGGCTACCCCAATGGGTCGAACGCCCAGTATCCTCCACAGCAGCCGCAGAATGGCTACCAGCAATATGGCCAAGCTCCCCAGTACCCGCAGCAATATCAGCAACAGTACCCTCCGGCGCAGATGCAGATGCATCATGGGTATCCACAGCAACCACAGCAAAGGCAGTCCCAAGTAGTTATACCACGACCGCAGAGCCAGCAGTATATGCCAATGCCTCAGCATCAGCAACCATACTCGCCACAGCAACAGTACCAGCAGCGACCATACCAGCCGCCACAGTACCAACAATTGCCACAACAACAGCTGCAGTACCAGCTGTCACCGCAGCAGCAACCGCAGTACAGGCAAGCTTCACAATCGCAGCCTCGACCACAACCTCAACCGCAGTCCCGAGCGCAACCACAGGTTATGATACCTCAGCAAGCCCCTAGCTCGATTCCATACCCTCAGATGTCAAGTCCCCAGACGCCAAGCCCGAACATAAGACAAGCGCAGGTGCCAGTACAGCGCGCAAGCAATGCCGGGGTTTCACAGGTCGATGGTGCCAAGGACATGTATCGAAGGCAAAGTGCGCAGCAAATCCCTACGCCACCTATGTCGAAGCCAGTACAGCGGACAGTGCCACGCCCAGAGAGCATGCAGCGACCACAGCAGATGCCTCCAAGCACGCCAGTTCAAGTCCAAGTTCAGCAGCAGTGGGTTTCGAGCAGTCAGGCCCAGGTCAAGATTGAGCAGCAGCAGCCGCGCCCTACACCGCAGGTACAAGTCACACCTCAACGCACACCGTCACAGTCGTACACGCCGTCGAAGCCGGTTCAGACCACTCCAACACAACAGACACCTTCACAGCAGACCTCTTCACAGCAGACCTCTTCACAGCAGACATCTTCGCAACCGAGATCTCATCCCAAAGTCGTAATTCCTCGGCCTCCGTCCCATCAGCTTACATCCCCTACGAAAGCCGCCCACACACAATTACCACAGAAGGCATTGCCAGCCGATCTGTCAGTGATGCTGCTATCGGCAGCGGACGAATACATCACTGCGGCACGTGGTATGGGATCGATAATTGCACGACAAAAGAAAAATGGTGATGTACAGCAATACTACAAGCTTATGTCGACTGCGATGGGGTGTATGGACGCTGTTCTGAGGAAATACAACATGCAGCCACGAGACGAGGCGAAGCTGAGACTCAGGTATGCGAGTCTGCTCATTGAGGAAACAGACAACACGGCGGAAATCGATGAGATATTGTCGAAAGGAATCTCGTTGTGCGCTCGCTGTCGCCTCCAAGATCTGAGATACAGCATGTTGCACCTTCAGGCTCGTTATCAGTTCCAGACCAACCACCGAGCTGCATTTAAGGCCCTGGACAAGGACATCTCAGAGGCCGAGACGTTTCAGCAAATCGCTTGGGTATACGCATTTCGATTCTTGAAGGTCTCTCTTCTGTTACAAAGCACCGACCGTATTGAGGCAATACCTGCGCTCCAGCAATTGCATGCTATCAATGCTTATGCAGAGAGACGCGGCGACACCGCAATAGCCTTTGCCTGCAACACACTCGAGGCGATGGTTCATCTACGATCTAGTGCTCAAGACCGCCTAACCGAAGCCCAGCGAGCCATTGCGCAAGCTCGAAGCCTGCAACTCACGATGTCGGCGAAGCAGCAGGGTTCGTTTGGTACCCTTTTCAGCGTCATCGACCTCGCTTGTAGCGTGCACCAGAACGCACCTGACACCGCGAAGTCAACAGCTCTGATACAAGCCACTGCAGATGAGAATGACAACAGTCTTGGGACCGAGGATGGCTTCTTCACTGTATTACTGGATCGAACTTCCGGAGGCAGCTTGACCACAGACACAGGTGGCATCTTCAGGAAGAACGATGAGGGTCGCGATGAGCTAATGTTCACCTGGCTGCCAAGGGAAGATGTCAAGGCACTGTGTTTCCACATCTGTGCTTTAGACCAGAGCGTCCATGAAAAGGCACTTCAGCTAGTCCAAGAAGCCCGTTCTCGAACCAACGATTCATTGCGCAAGCAATCTCCATATGGCTTGCCCATCTCGACCGCGTGTGCGCAAACCCAGTGGCGCAAGATACTAGACTGGCACGCCACGTTCACACTTGGACTCATAGCAACCCATCGAGAACAACAATCGACAGCCAATGATGCTTTGAATTCGCTCACAAGGCGAGTCGCATCTCCCCCGTACGCCAACCAGCAAAACTACACTCAGTCCCTGTCATACCTGGAAGCTATTACCGATCAGACCAATGGTCGTTTCAACGCCGCGCTTGCCACATACTCATCGAGTGCATATGCATTTACCGACAAGGGCCATGCACCAACATTGACAAGCGACCTTGGTATACTCGCAGCATTCAACCGCTTGCTCATCGCAAGGGATCCGGCTCACCCAGATCACAAGAACGTTGGCACATTACTCGTACAACTACGACTAGCCTGCGAAGAGCATCCCAGTCAGTACGTTCGCATGGCTTTCACTCTCGTCAATGCCCTCTCGACCCTCGACCCATCCATCAACCGCCTGAAAACCCTAATGAACAACGCAACACAAAAGTCCCACGACCTCTTCAAACGCACACACAACCGCGAGTTCGTTGTCATGTCCCTCTGTTACTTCACAGCACGCTTCTTCATCGAGCCCATCACCGATAAATCTTCGTCAGCTGCCAACGCTGTGCGGCAACATGCGAAGCAGAGTAACAGGCCGTTGTGGATGGCGGTGGCTTGTGGTCTTATGATCAAGGTTTTTGAGCATCACAATAGTGTTGCAGAGAAGCAAAAATATGAGGAGATCTATGAGAAGGTCAGGGTGAAGTTGCCAGCGCCATTAAGGGGTGACGATGTTGATGCTGAGGGCGAGGATGATGATGAGGACATCAATCTGGTGGGATAGGGCTCGTTGTAAGACATCAAGGGAACACGGTGCATGTGCTGGCGTTATATGATGTGCTGTGTATGAATGGGTATACCAAGGGGACATCGAAAGTGCGGCGCAATTCATTTTGTATGAAAAGAGATTTGTTCTCACGGTTACCTTCGAAGGTTTGTGGTTTTCAGAATTTCGCAAAATGCTTCAGCAGCCATTCTGAAGTGTTACAAAACAAACCTCAGATTCCCAGCGACTACGATGGTCGCATTGCGAAGCATTTGGCTGCTGTCGTGCCAGCTTCCACCATATCCATCGATCTCAGTCATTCGTCCGAGCCTCCTGCATGCCGTGTCTTGTTCATCGTTAAAGTTAATTCAGACACGACCATCTATGTGCTCGCTTTGTGTAGGGCACTGCCGCTGTCCTGACAATCTTCGTTGTTCCATTGGTCTCGACTGACACAGTGCCTCTCTTGTAGAAATAGCGAGGCCAAGTGCTTCCGTCTTCGTCCACAGGGCTCTGGGACTTATATTGGGGTGGGAAGCCCAGGAAACGGATTTTGGAATCATGCTTGGCCAAGTACTGCATAATTTGCTCAGCAATCTGAGCGTATCGTCACCGGCGTTCCAGTATGGTGTGATATCCGCGCAACAGCGGATGGCTCGCTAGTTCGGGACTTTCGAGCGTTGGGTGTTGTGCAAGTACTGCCTACGTCGTGTGTTAGAACGTCAAGTCAGAGCCTGTGGGTTCTCAGACTTACTATTGACTCCTCCAAACTGTCGGAATCAGACAAGTTGCAAGGTTCGAGGATTCCCATGCTGTCGATGACGGAGCTAAAGTCCCCAAGACTCAGCCGTAGTCTGGTAAGACGCTGACAACTGCTAACAAGCTGCTTCAGCTCAGATGCAGAGTAGACTCGATCATGCACGGCAGCATAGAGCTCGAGATACTTCAATGATTTGCCAGTGCGTTCGAGGCTCCTCAGAATTGGAAGGTCACCTTCTGTAGCGCCTAGCGTGATGTGTCTGAGGCCTTCGATCGTTTCAAAGAGCGTTTCGGTGGTTCTGCGAATGTCTTCGGGCACTCGAGCAGCTGTGTAGGTAAAGTTCTTTAGCGGACAACTGCCAGCCTGCGTATCCTTTTGCAAGAGATTCCAGTAATAGACACGCTTCAACACAGTCTGAGATCTCCAGTGCGCGTAAGTGAGCAAGGTCAAGGAGGGTACCGATACAATCAGCGGAATCTGATAGGTTCAAATCGTTCAGCACAAAGGAACGTAGCTTGAGTAACGGGGCCCCTGCAGGTAAAAGCCACCCACCGAAGTGATTAGCCATGTGAAGCCTTCCTTCAACATGTAGGTCTCGCAGTACAGGCGCATGCGGAAACCAATGGGAGAGCATGCTGATATACAGACCACCTGCAATATAATTGAATGTCTGAAGAACACAGCGCGTTTCGTAAGTCTTGTACGGAGCCTGCATCTGCGCCGAAGTCCTCCAGAGGATAAAGTCATGTGCTTCAATTCTTTGTGGTCACGCCTATGAGAGAAGTATCGCCCTCTCCATTTTTGCGTCCTCATATATTTTCCAGGAACTGCTGGGAAGACATCAACTCCTTGAACTCACCGAGCATGACAGGTATCGCGGTTGCTCTTTTCGTGACGCCAATCGTACCCTCCAACAACGACTTCAAGTTAGGATCCAGTCTGAAGAAGTAGAAAGGCCAAGTATGACCGGTGAGGTCTGCGAGAACACCTTCCAGCTTCTGCCAGCCTTTGCAATGCTGAGCGCAAAATGCAAGGTGTTGAATGCGCGAATTTTCACCGACAAGTTTTCCGCGAGTCGCTCGTATTTTCGACTCAGTTCTTCTGAGTTGTCATGATATTGAAACGGCCAATGTGTGTGTGAAGATGGGGAAGACGCACCAGTGTCTCCTGCAGAATCATTAGTTACTTGAGCCTCAAAAGATGCGCATGAAACGTGGACTTACTAATGGTGCCTTGAACTGCTGTAAGTCGACTGAAGGGTCATCTTCATCCCAAAGTGCTGGATAGCCGTCCACGTCGAGTTCGTCCTCCAGTGTTGCGATGTTGATGCCCAGAGTTTGAGGCCATTACAAGTTCTAACAAGCTGCTCAATTCGGCTCGCAGGAAAGTAAGTTCCAGTAAAATCTGCCTGAAGATAGAGCACATCTAACAAGAGGTGTTCACTTAGACTTAAGAAGTTCAGAAACTCGTATTGTCTAGTATCCAGTAAATGGTGTGAAGGGATTTTCCCAATCTGATGAGTTACATGCCAAGTTCGCGACATAATTGCGTGTTTTCGTTTGTATACACAAATCTTTCAAGATCACAGTTGTCCTGACGCTTGAACGTGTGGACGAATGCCTCCAGCACCGGCTTGCACATATCGCCCCTTTGGATAGCGGTTGAGTGTTTCGTAACGGTTGAACTCTGATTTGGTAAGGATTGTTGTGATAATCTCTCTGAATAACAATAGTGAGTTCCTCCAGTTCGTTGAGGTTCCCAGAAACATGACTTGTGTCTGGCACACCACGGTTGTCCCGCTCACTCAGTGGAACATCACGGGACTGTAGACGAGTTTGAGTCGTGAGCAAAAGGCCAAAAATGCGCTGATCGAGTTTCACCTCGCTCCGGAAAGAGGCGAGAAGATTTCGTGGTAGTGCTCCAAGCACAAGAAGGAAGTTCAACCCCGATTGAGGTGAAGATTCGCGCTGATAGAGCGAATTCGGGACGTCCAAGATGTGGATATGCTTTACGTTATTTAGAAACCCCTCAGGTCATGGGTTGATGAGTGTGATGATGTCTCTTGTGTCTGTCGAGGAAGGTACTCTCAAACGTGCGCCAAAGCACGGTTGCTGCAGCGCTACTCCAGTCTTTACTAACCAGACTAAGATCCTTCAAAAAATGTATTGACAGATGCTTTCAAGTCAATGAAGCTATAGTGCGTGATGGAATATCCATCTACAAAGCTGACCACTGCAACTCTACATCTGATGGCAAGCGCGCGGATTCGTCTCTCACTCCGCTCTGATGCAAAAGTAGCCGATCTTGTAGGTATTTGGGTTGGAGCTGAATACGTAGAAGAGTGTGTAGAAGTATGTGGGTTCTTATGTGAGGTTGATGTCTTCCAGAGCACGCTGGTTCCGAGAGTGTTTGCTTTCTGCATCTTGGGCTACTGCATTTACGCAGAAGGCTGTACGACCTTGGCCTTTCCGTTTGTGGGGCTGAACCGAACGGGACCAGTCTAGGAGAAAGACGACAAGTCATCTGCAATTTGACCGGTCCGAGAGCCTCCAATGGCTGTTTTGGCCAAGGCGGGACGCAACATGTAGCGATGTGACAGCTTCCTAGGACAGCCGTGAAGTCTCAAATAGCGTAGCAGAATGACTTGTATACCTCCACAAGCGAAGTGACAATCTCGCCAATTCTCTCCTAAGACGTTGAAGCTTTTATACGGCGTTTCTATTCGGTAAGACGATCACCGGAAAGATTTGGAGGGACTCGGACGAAAGATTGATAGTCAAGTTTTGAATGTGTTACCTTCGCCTGTCCATACCCGGGATGGCTCCACGTACTCCCAGGAGCGACATGTCATCTCTTTAGCAGCAACACCTGTCTAAGATCCGAGCAGGGCGGATTGTCTTCCTCTATCGAAAAGCTGGGATGAAGTATGCCATCATTGCAAAGTTGAAGACGTCCAGGATAGCATTTGCATTGCTAGACGACCAACCAGGGCATATCGGAAGATGTGAGCAACACTGAACCTGGAAACATTTTGCAAGGTCGAACTCGACAAGATTAATCTTAATGCCTGTAGACGGAGTTGGCCATGGGAGGCTAAAAAGCTTCTATGGCTTCCAAGGTCGGGATGCAATGATGACTAAACTGCGCTAGTGCCGAACAGCATGCGGGACCACCTTGCTACACGTCGTTCGCATTAACCCGCTCTACGAGCAGTACTGGCCATGGCAACTGAGGCGCCTGATCCTCGGACCTTACAGTCATGGGAGGATGCCTTCCAATACCCGATTCCAACGGTGCAGAAGCTCGAACAGCAGCTCCGCACGACGGCAGATGACAACCGTGAGAAGCTGCGATTGCTCGTGGGGTACATACAGCTCAATAGCCGCTGGATTTGAATTGTTGTGCTAATTATGGCATAGGACGAGTTATCGCAACCTCCTCGACACTGCTGAAACGATCATCGACATGGAGGCCCAGATGGAACAGGTTGAATTGAAGCTCGGCCGCATAGGCCAGAATTGCAATTCAAGAGTCTTGGACAAGGTTTCTGGAAATGCACTCAAGATGGACACACATGCAAGAGGCAGTGGTTAGTCTTTGGTTCATCGCAGATGGAGGAGTCTATTGTTGATATGGGCCTGCAGATGTCGAGCGGTACACATTTGCATCCCAGCTCTCGGTCCTACGAAACGCACCTACGGTCAAGACACGATTGATGAGGAAGGATGACCAGCACCTTCTCATCGCAAAAGTCCTTGTGATCTCCCGCCTCGTACACAAAGCTCTCAGTCAGTCGAAGAGCAAGCCACCGATTGTGGATCAGCTATGGGAAAAGCTACTCTCAGCGCGCAGGAAGCTACTGCGAAGGATTGACAGGCGACTCGCGAGTACCACCGGCGAAGCTACGAGCTTGGTGGAGAGCATGTGCGCGTACGCGCTCGCCACAAGCTCTACGCCATCTGATGTCTTGAAGCATTTCCACAAAGTGCGCAAGGAGAAGATGGTGAACGAACTGAAGAAGGGAGGAGACGAGCTTGCCAAACGAGGAATCAATGCCCTTCAACTGTGTATCCAGACTTGCCAGGAGACACAAACGATCTTTCCGAGACGTCTGGCCGAAGCTCTCGCAAAGCTGAAGGCGCATCCTTTGATCCAAGACCAGGAAGTACGTGGCCTATATGAGCTGAATCTGGACGTACACGACCGTTGGATTGGCGACGAGGTGCGGAACTATACCCCTTGGCCACGCCATGACGAACTTCAGAGACCGGAGGCAGAAAGGATATTGTATCGTTGGTCGAAAGATACAATCATAATTTTCTTAAAAGAGGTCAAGACTGCCCTTCAAGGTGAGGACCGGTTGGCAGAGGTTGCAAGCTTGCGTCAGGAGTTGATCGAAACGTGGATGTTGTCCGGGCCACGCATGGCAGGAGTCAAGTTTGCGAACGTCTTGGACGACTTGCGTGACATGATGAACGAGAAGCTGGAGGCGATTGTGCGAGCACGTACACAAGCACTGCAGGGTGTAGTTGCAGAACTCACCACTGGTCTAGATGGGTTACCTGCCAATAACGATACGCCTGGCTTATCGCTCTGGACTACCACAACTGACGGCAAGGATCTGAGCAACGGAGCGCAGGCGTTCAAGACAACCATACTCAACACACACCAAGGACGGGACCAAGCCACTCTGGGTGTGACGGCTGCTTTCGACAACTGGATGGACTCTGTGCTCGAAGTCAAAGGCATCGTGAAGAGCATGAAGGAAGCGCGCTGGGACGATACTTTCGCAGATGAGATTGAAGAAGATTCAGATGATGACCTAGGTGATTCGAAGCAGACGCTGCTCAGCGCGGACGACCCTCGGTTACTGGAGGATGTCACACAAGAGGCCATTGGCAACTCTTTGCAGGATTTGGGTAAGAGCTTGTCCCAGATCGCGCAGAGTGTGACCGACGGCAAGGATGACGGTGCTGTACGCAAAGCTGTCTTCGTTCTTCGAATTGTTCGAGACTTCGGCGATCGGATACCGCGTCTGCGCCTCCAGGAGAGGTCATTACCGCTCCCAACGCCGTTCACATCAGACGTCTTGAAGCCGCTCCATACGACCCTTGCCGCGCATGTCGCTCAGCTGACACTATCATCTCTCGAGACTTCTCTTGCCTCCTCGATAAAGGGTAACACTCAAACACATATCCTGTGGGAAGGACATCCGCCGTTACCGAGCCAGCCCTCGCCCAATGCCTTCAGATTTTTACGAGAACTCAACAGGACCATGGCGCGCCTGGGCGACGATCTTTGGGCTCCTGCTGGTGTCGCAGTTGTCAAGGGCAAGATGTCTTTTGATGTCATACGCCTGTTGGAAAAGCACGTCGAAGCCATCAAGGACTCCAAGCCACAGAAGCCTATTGAAGCTAACACACAGGACAAAGAGTCGGATGAAGCTGATGGCAAGGAGAAAGGCAATGAGGCTGACGCAGCTGACGTGGCACCTTCAACTCAGGAAGACGATCTCAGAGATCGAAGGTTGAAGCAATTGCTGTTCGATGCGCTCTACATGCAGCGGTTCTTCAATGACGACATCAAGCCGACACAAGCCACGGACGATTTGATCAAGAAAATCGGCGTAACAGATCTGGACGATGCCGCTGTTCAAAGATTGAAGAAGAACGCAGCCGAGTACGCGAAGAAGACATACCTGCTGTTCGCTCTGCTCGCCTGAGGCGCGCTACGTCACGCACCATTACTGTAGCGGTCGAAGCAAGAGCGGCCCGATAGAACCCATTCCGAATAATCCATCATTGACGCCATGACGCATTCAGCGCCGTTGTTATTAGCTTCGTGGCAGTAAATTTCCCAAGCGACTGCCAAGGCATATGACATGCAGGAACGGAATGCTGTCAAGCCACTCCAGCTGCACAGCGCTGATTGCGAGGTTAGTGGCTGTTGGATGAGCTTATTTGGACGCATCAACCGCTCGTTGAAAGTGCATTGTATGCTTCACAGAAAGGCCTCGCCTTGCATGTAACTCGAGTGCCACACGAGGAAGCAGCCAGCAGGTCGCAGAGGGGCACGCGAGGACAGTCCGTTAGACTTTACGCATGGAAAACATGTTGGGGTGGAGGCTGATTGCCCTGGTTCAGGCTCAAATGCTACCCTATACGCCCTCCCACGACCGCCCAAACGCCGGATATGAACGGATATCTTGAAAATGCACGCTGAATCTCCCACTCCCCTCTCTTCACACTCTCAATGTCCACGTTCCTCTCTTACGTCTCATCCATCTTATCCCCACACCTCAAATCCTCTACCTCCTTCCTCAACAGCTCAATCTCCTTCTCCTGCGCCCTCATCTTCTCGAGCGCCATCTCAATCAACCGCGCCTTGTTAACCGTTCTCTTCTCCCCCGGCTTCCCCTTCCCACTCCCCTCACTCATCCCACTCAATCCACTCATCCCACTTGTCTCACTAAACACACTCTGACCATCCAGCTCCTTACTATCCTTCCCGCCATCACCTCGCATAACAACAAAACACGTCGTTCCGCTGCCAAACGTGACTTCGCCGTCAAGCAGGAATTCGGCGAGATCAACCATGGCGGTTTTCATACGGTCGCGCCGCGCTTGCTCGGCCGCCCGATGCGTGGCGCGCTTCATCATTACTCCCGTCGCCATGGCGGTGCTGAAGTGCAGACCCATTTCTAGGTGCTGGCCACTGGAGATGAGCTCGTAATTTGATTTGGAGGCGAGGAGGTCGGCTTGTGGGGTTGTTACGCCGCCGGCTGCTACAAGATTGTTAGTATGAGGTGTTTTGGTGGATATGGGTGATTTGGGGGACGGACCATTGCTGTCTGTTGTTGCTATCGAGGATGTACGGCGGGCGATTGGCACTCTTTTCGTTTGTTGGGGTGGCTGGGTTGATATCTCGCTGATTGTTGATATCGTGCTCGCAGTCTCTGCTGCCATGCTTGGGCTTCTGGTGCTTGCTGTTGAGACTGATGGGTGCTTGATTGGCCGAATCGGGACTGATGCTTGGAACTGCGGTTGTGGTTGCAGTTGAGGTTGTACCTGAGCATATTGAGGTGGTGGGTGGTTATGATGTGGTTGTTGCACAGGTTGGACTTGTGATTGTGCGCTCTCTCGTACAGGACTGTATCTCCTCCTCTTCTTGAATAGTTGCGGCCATGTTCTGCTTAGTGGGCCGCGGTGTGAGTGTGTGTCAGTTTCCACCGATTGTTGGAGCGGGTAGGGTTGCATGATGGTATCAACGTTATGGCATTGGAAAGGAACAGTCCAGTAATGGAGGGTGCAGTCCTAATCCGGCTTGTGTTGGCGATATGTTATCGAAGTTGTCCAGCTCTTTGCTCGAGTTTCAAACCCCAAGGTCCAAGTTACTAAGACGTGGACCGCGTGTTTAGCTTGTCTGACAGGCACCCACTGGTGAGACGCGTAGTACTTGGGTCGCAACTTCCATTCGCCGATTTGCCTAGACTAGCTCTTTTACTTCTTTGAATGAAGGACGGAAGATGCGGATCAATGTATCTCACGATATCTGAGACACAGATTTCGCCATTATCTATCTGACCCGCCGACACATTAAAAGCAAAGGTGGCACCTACATCCCTTCCCATAACCCCCGGAGCATGTGTCGAAGCTGATGCTTGGCGTTCGTTGCTCCGCGATAGTGCCTGCTCCAGCCAACCACATTCACTCCCAGGCCCACGTGTAGCGCCAAGGCTCAGCAACGCCGCGCAGACGAAGCGCAGCGTCAGTGTCAGAGCGCCGTGGGATTGCTGATCAGCCCATTTGAGCACCGTGGTAATGCCCAGATAAGTTTGGCCTGATTGTGGGAAGGTTGCCACTAGGTGAGGCACGGCAGGAGGAGATCGAGTGGAAGTTGCCTGGGTGGAGCAGCGTGTCTAGCTCCCGAAACCTACGGGCAGAGCCCCGGATTGCTTCTCAGAGCGGCTGGTGCAGGCAGTGAATGAATACGGGTTTACAATGGCATGTATGACGAGGGGTGGTGGGCAATGGATTCAATGGATTTCAGCACGTGTGAAATGAGAGCTAGGGTCAGACATCAGGCTGATGATGCTGGGCGGTGGCTAATAGCGACATCGATCACAGCACCGGGGAGGTCCTCAAATCGGTTACCTGGTGGAAGATAGGCAAATGGTATCAAAATTGGGTATCGAATCTTGTCGCTAATCAAATAAATCATACAACACAGCTCCTACGTCGTACTCACTCTGCTCACCATCTCGTGGCTTTCGTGACTATCTTTATACTTTGAGTGCCCGCCAGGCACATACTCCAGATCCTCATCTTCAAGATCTGTGTCCAGCGCTTCGTCGCTGAGCATCTTGGGGTTGAAGGCGAACGCACCCTTGGGTACAAAAGTACTCGTCATAACGAGCATGGCAATGATTGTGAACTGAATGCCTGCAACGTTTCGTATAGCAGGCTGAATCTGATCGTTGTTCGCATCAGATACTCGATCGATGTATGTGCCTAAGCACACTGATGCGATGGCGTAGGTGACGATGTATGAGCTGTAGAGGAAAGCCATGACTGCGCCAAGTGCTGAGACATTCTTGGTATCCGACTCGATGCGTGCGAGCGACGCTTGAATGTAAGCCGCAAGAGACACGTCGCCGGCAGCCCAACCGAAACTGATGGGAAGGAACGTCGCTGCAACGATCCATGCCTGCCCTACATCGCCCTTCGGTGGGTGCCAGAATGGCAGATACCAGACAATCAGAAGAGCTAGCGCGTCGATACGCAGCCAGGGCATCGGCGTTTGCACTAGATTTGTGAACATGAACACGAACAATGCACCCAGCAGTTCACCAAAGTTCGAGCCGCCAACCATAATCTGCGCCCAAGCTGAGTTTCCAAGGTATCGACGAGCGACTGCGGGCGCGACTGCGTTTTCGAGGTATCGGTGCCCGTAGAGGGCAACTGCATATCCGGGAAGCAGCCATACGAACTTTCTGTGCGTGAAGATGATCCTGCCGCCGGTCCAGATCGATTCGAAGAACAGGTAGAAGCCGCTTCCTACAGCCTTAACGTATGTTGGCTGGCCCTCGAGGACCAGGTTGCTTTCGACTTGAGGCCCCGCTTCTTGAATGAAGAACCAGAGGAACGATGCTGCGGCGAAGAAGATTGGTGTGATGATGAAGGAGAAGTTGTTGCCGAAGTGCGGAATCAAAGCAAGCGCTGTGCAGAATGCGCCTGCCGTGCCTGAAACCTCGTAGAAAATGTGGACGAGCGAGTCCATTTGTCGTAGCTTTTGGACATTGCCGCCTACGAGATCTCGAGGGATGACTCTTCGAATGAGCTCTACCATGCCGTATACAACACCGCACACACAGTCTGTGCATTGTCAGCATATGTTCCCTTGCGAAATGCACTGTGGAGAACACGCTCTGCCGTTGTGATGAGGTGCTGTGGGCTTTGGTGGAGCTACTTACAGATTGGGATCATGCCGTCGGTGTTGTAGTCTCCGTAGTAACTGAAATCTCCTTTTGGGTGTCCCTTCGGTACGAATTTACCACCAGTTGCTGCGTCCAGGATGAGAAGTATGCTGCTCATCACCCCAAAGACCAAGATGGCGCAAGCCAGAACATTCTTCGTTGGATACCTCTTGATCAAAGGTGCTATCAAGATCGAACCCACACACTGGAAGGCCTGGTTGAGTCCAGTCAGGATGCCCACACGCTGGAACGTGATCGAGATGTGCGTCCGTTTTTCGAGTTCATCATAGCGGTTGGTTGCAAGAGCGATGACGGAGCCATTGAATGCTTCAAGTCCAAACTTGTACATCATAATACCGGCGATGTATATAGCGATGTTTCGCCGTTCGACGGGTGTGTAGATCTTCCATGTTTCGCGAATGACCTCAATGGGTCGGAACCTGGCCATGTCGGTGTTTGTGCTACAGACAGTAACAGCGATTCCAGAAACGCGGAGACGTAGTTTATACACCACGATAGCCGGGGCGTGATGTTCGAATTACCCGGCCAATCAGGGTAATCGACTGAGCATGTGCAGATGATACACGCTACAGCCTTCCCCAAGAATGGCTGCGACGCCCGCATGAGTGACGAGAGCGCATTGTGGGAAGTGTCTGTCCTTCGTATCAATTGAAGAGGGTGTCGCAGTGATTCCACGGCCAAGGTAGCCCAGTCCAAATGCGAACTTGGCGGGTTGCTCGGTGTTGTCCAGTCAGGGTGTAGAATGCAGCACGTGGAGAACGCAAGCTAATTCCCGAGTCCTGGCCGCCAACATCAACATGGGTCTGGCGAAGTGCAGGAACGCATCTTAGACCTGGACTGTGCTCTGCAGCTGGACAAAGCTCTCTGGCAATGTCACTACGAGCTCTGGAGTTTGAACAATTGACTGTGACATCGTGAAGAACGACAAGGCCATGGACTAAGTCGATAGGATAGATAGCTGAAAGGTTCATGAAATGTGCATTGTCAGTATCAATGCGACAGTAGCGATGTTTTCCAAATAATTGCCGGCAAAGGCTGAACCGGACTTGTGCAAGTTGTTCCTCAGCTCCCCAACCCTGGCAAGCGCACCCTTTGAACGCGTCGTCTCAGAAAAGATGCGTGGTCGTGGCAGTCCTTGCAGGTGTGGGTCGGTCGATCTACCCACTTCGATGGGTTCCTGCAGTAGAACGCGCTGGTCGCAGGTGTGACCTGCCGGAGTTTGAAGTCAGGTTACAGAGTTCTGCAATCATGGAAATTTCCGAATATGAGGTTTCTATGTCGTATCAGTAACTGAGTACATACTACAGTATGGAAAGCGGAGCTGACCTCTTCGCCGTTCCGGTGGCCCAGGAGATGTTCTCTGATAGGCGTCAAAGCCTACGCTGCTCCATCCTGACGTTCATTCTGGTGTCTCAATCGCCCCAAGGGTATCAATATGCCATCATTCAGTCCAGCTCAATCAGAGTCATTCTCGTTATACCGGCGCGCATCTCTGGCTTGCTCAGCCTTCTTGTCATCTTCAGCTTCTCGCTTCGCCAGAGACTCCCGTAGTCGCTCCTCTTGCTTCCGCCAGTGGCTGCCCTCCTCGTAGTCTTCACTGATGCCCAACGCTTTTCTCATCCTGTCACTCTCCTCTGCCTTTGCTTTGGCAAGATCGTGAACCTGATGTGACTTCAGCCGCTTAGCGTTGGGACCAGCATCTTTCCCATCTTTCCGTTCCTGGTCGAGTTTTCGGCGTAGGGCTTCACATTGGTCGTCGATTTCGTCTTCGTCAACACTGCACATTGTCAGTATATACGTCGTCCCCTCGTAGACAGAAACACGTACCCTTCTTCTTCAAGCTTGTCCCTCAGTTCGAACACTTTGACTTCGATGTCACGCTTCGCCTCGTGTTCGAGTATATCTGCGTCTGGCTGGCGCGGTCGATGTCTTGCATGATCGAAATCTTTCTGGTACGGCGCAACCTTGTCGCGGGGTCGGAGGAGAGAGCGATTCTTCTGAACGTAGCCGGAAGTACCGCTACCTCTTGGTGTCGTGAGTCCAACGTTGTCAGCCATGATGTGTGATGTAGTTGTTCAGGCGTTTCGCGCATTGAAGCAAGAAGATGCGGCGCGCTCGGAGGTGCCCCGCCCAAGATTTCCCTTTGTACCAAATGACGACTCACACAAGATGAAGTCCACACATCGCGGCGCACGCCTCCCAGTGGACCGTCAATCATATCACCTACCATGAACACCCAAGAACCGCTCACTGAGCTGCCGTTTCCACCGGTCACCAAACAGCACATCCTCAACTGCTCCTACCACAGCTGGCACCCAAAGTATCGCGCAATAACACCAAAGGCGCGCCTTGTGCCCTTACCGGCCACCTTCCTAGAATACCTTCGGTCTGATGGCATCGTATTGCCCCCAGAGGATACAGACAACCCTACGTGGTCTGACGACGACAGCGGCATCTTCTCCGGCGCAGACAACAACGATGGCGGCGAGGAAGAAGAGGCAGACCCCAGCGTTCTCTGGCGCGACACTCACGAGGCGATTGAGGGGGCAATAGAAGCGCTGGGCGGCAAGGTTGCGCCTAAGCTGAACTGGAGTGCACCGAAAGACGCAACATGGATCGCTGCCACGAACAGCATGGAGTGCTCGACACCCAACGACATCTACCTGCTGCTGAATAGCAGTGACTTTATTACTCACGACCTGGCACACGCCTTCGACGACACTGCCGATCAGTCGACTTCGCCAGACCCAGAAATAGCATACCACCTCGTTCTACGAAAGTGGATTAACCTCAACCCCAGCGTGGAGTTCAGATGCTTCGTGCGGAATCGACAGGTGATTGCATTATGCCAGCGAGACTTGAATCACTTCGACTTCCTCTTCAACATGCAAGACAAGCTGCGACAGACCATACAGGACTTCTTCGATTCCAAACTGCGAGACACGTTCCCAGACCCCAACTTCACCTTCGACGTATATATTCCGCCACCGCACGATAGAGTATGGATTGTAGATTTCAATCCTTGGGCTCTGCGAACAGACCCTCTCCTCTTCTCGTGGTTGGAGCTGCTTACGATGGAGGTGCCTGATGTCAAAGATACAAATGAGAAGGAAGAGGTGGTACGCATACCTATTGCACCAGCCGGTGGTACTACAGTCATATCTTTAGACGATATCGAAAGTGCGAGCGGCTCGGACGATTCGGATGGAGATGATGTTCAGGAGATCTGGCAGCCAGAATTCAGGCTGGTACGAAGAGACGACCCAGAAGCGTATGGATTCACAACACCGCAGTATAGCGCACACAAAATGCCTAGAGATGTTGTGGACGCAGCCAGCGGCGGCGAGGGCATGATGCGCGAGTTTGCAATGCAATGGCAAGATGCGCAGAGGCTGGCTGAGCAACAGAGACGAGAAGATAGCGAAGAAGACTAGACACTAATACTTCAGTAGTTTTGCATTGATATCGAGACATAGAAATACTACCTTGACTGCTTACCAACAGCCTTTGGAGCGCGTAGCCCTCATAATGATGTCCTGACTGCCAGCAGTCTCATGCCTTCCATTGTAGCCATCATAATGCAACATCGTATCCCATATCGTATCCAAGCATGGCACCGATGCATGGTACCCAAGTATCCTACCCAAACCACTCCCTCATATCGTACCAATCCCACCTACCAACGGGGCCACCTTTCCTGTATCTTCTAGACCTCAGTCAAGAACTGGTCTAGGTCACTCAATCGCACCTCCCGTCCCCTCCCGGTCATCCTCCGCCCGTTCAGCCCCACAGGCGCCTGCTCGATCACCCGCCAATTCTCCCAACTCGTACTCACAACCCTCTTCTCCGGCTGCGGCGCCACACCCACAGTAACGCCGCACCCCAAGCTCCCGCGCTTGACCTGCATGTCGATCTTGCCACCGCATATACCGCGAAGTAGATGGCTGACGGGGCTTGATTCGTCGCTCCACACGCCGGAGTAGGACTCGGCGCCGGGGTAGAGAATGCGGGCTTGTAGGGAGATGAGCTGGGGTGGTGCGGAAGGGGTGGGTGCGGGTGTGGATGAGAAGAGGACACGTAGTGTGTCTTCCAGGGCTGCGAGGGCGGCGGAAGATGTGGACTTGTCGAAGGCGGGGAATGTGGTTGGTGATTTTGTAGGCGGTGCCTGTCGCTGTGGTGGAGGGTCGAGACGCAGTCGTGTTCGACTGGAACGCAGACACGGTGTGGGGTTCGCTGTTGCGTGGTACATTGAGCGTACGGGCGTTGCTGCGAACGAGGATTGTGGTGTGAGGCTCAGGTCTGCGTTCGAGTCGAGGGAGGCATTGACAGGTAGGTCTGACTCTTTGGCGCTCGTGTAGTATCCGGAGATGTAGACGCGACGCGCCTGCTTGAGGAGAGACGGGTAGAGGTGGTTCAGCACCAGGACGCCATGTGGGTAGGATACATAGAGAGACAAGCCTTCGGTGTCATCCGCGGCGGTGGGTGTCTCTTTTGAACGTGCGGCTTTACGCGCTTTCCTACCGCGCATGTAGTCCTTCAGCTCGTCGTTGACCATACGACACGTCCTCAGCAAGGCCAGTGGGCCTGGCAATTGCAGTTGCGGCTTGCCGCCAGTCCACGCGTCTTCCTTGTCGAGGGCGACTTCAGGCGGTGTAGCAACAGAGAGGAGCGCGGCATCATGATTGCTGCGCACAATAGGCGCGAGGTCGAGTGGGAGGCCCGGCACGTCGACTTTACGCGCTTTGTCGCGTATGCGGTGACCGAAGATAGTGGTGTAGCCAGCAGAAATTGTGATCGCGTGAGGCTCGGCGAGGAGGTAGTCGTAGATGTGACAACGCAGTTCTGTGGGGAGGGACAGAAAGCCACAATACGTGTCGACCGCTGGGAAGCATGCGGGCGCCCGTGGGGCATCCTTGACGCGCATCTTGAAGCAATTTGTTGATATCTAAATTTTGTGAGGTGATCCAAAAGTTATATCAGGTACCAAGAGCGTGATATCGATTCCAAGATAGTTCTCCAGGCACTGAGAATGGTGGATAGCTGAACTGCAGTCTGGACCTGGCTCTGTTTACGGCGTGGGGTAACGACGAGAGAAGTCCGTGTCGAATTGATGGCGGAGCAACCGATGAGGCGAACCAAGTAAACGAGTCATTGTCATGCACAATTTGCCCACCGCTCCTTCTGTGCAGTCGCGAACGCCGTGAGCCAATCAAAGCCGGTCCCCAGCACAATCTTGTTTCAACAGATGTGCATAACCGGGTTCTAGTGGGCGATCCAGTTCGTTTGCAGTGGATCTTCAGACGTTTTTCACTGTCTCGCGAACAGGTTTGCGTTTCAAGTAGTTCCATCTTGACCGGAGAAAATCTCAGGGTCCAGTGGATTGTGGCTAGTTCTCATGTTCTTAAGAAAGTCGGATACTGTAACAGACACTTTTTCTTTTTACAACACAGCTAGGAGGTCTTCAGCAGATCCTAGACAGTGTTTCTACATAAGGCAAAATATTCTATAGTCATATATCTGTGTATCAGTCTACAAGACTCGCGCCAACCTGCTCTAACTGCCTCCCAAAACTTAGAGTATTGCAATCTTGAATTCGGCTTAAAGACTGAAAGAGACTTACCAACGGTGACGAAACGGTTGCAGCAATACGAACCATGTGATGGCGCGCTTTGCACCAAGATCTTGAATCTGATTGACAAGAAGAATTCACAATAACTCCGTATCATACATTCTACCTCTGGTCTGCCACTCAATGCTGCCCAGTAGCAGGAAGGACTCCGGTCAAGGAACAATACCGTGCTTTAGCTGAGGCCTGTTGCCTCAGATTTAGATCATCTCAAAATGCAACATAAAAAGGGCAGTTAAACGCGGCAACAAGGGCAAGCCTGGTGAACATGACACCTCCTACTCACCGGTGCTAGATCTCTAAACAGCGTTCACTTTGTGGATTCTGCCTACCTACATCTTCGAAGGCCACGAGAGCAGCTAATCAGTTAGAGCAGTTGAAAGCAGAACCTCATTGTAATGATGTCCATGTCGCAACTACCTATTCCACTCCACTCATATCTCAATATCAAGTTGCGCAAGCATAACCTCTAGCGCAGAAACACAAGCAAGGACGTAGGTGTAGTGAGCGTCGGCGTTCTTGAGGAGCTTCTTGACATCAGTCTGGGCAATGAGGGCTTTCTTAAGGGTAGTCTGGAAATTGTTTGGGAGTTGTAACCTGAGATTCTGAGAAAGGTCAGCATGAGTAATCATCAGGAAAGAGCAAAAGATACTTACTAGGAGTAGCAAACTGATTGTTGACGTTAGTAGTGCTTTTGGTGAAGTTGTCGAGCACCATGTCATGCTCAGCCTTGTCTGCCTTGCTCGCGAGCTGAGAATGCTGTAAATATGTTAGCAATGTCTAGAGGTAAGCAGAAGTCAGAGTAGAACTCGTAAGCAGAGCTTTGAGCTGCACAACTTTGCAGCGCAAGACCTCAACGCAAGCATCGTCACTGTAATCAGCACCGAGGCTATGAAAGGAGCATGTGTAGACAGGGACAGGAGGCTGAGCGGGCTGAGCAAGAACTTGGAATTGAAGTTGATAGACTCAAGCTTGAGGTGGTGGGTTCCACATACCGCGGGCGCGGCTGGCGCGGCCAGGGCGGCGGGGAGGCTGTGCGTAAGAATTGAAGTGATAGTGAGGGAACATTGTGCCTCCGTGCCCAGTGTATTACCTCCGTGGTGCCAATAGTCTGACTACCTCTAGGCTGCTCCTTTGACCCCACAACTTCACTGCAACGCTGAGACCACAATCCCGAAGAACGCCTAGCCTTTCACAATCTAGCTGCGTTGTTCTCCTATCAGCATAGTTGCCTCTATAGAGTCTGCGACTCTGTAGTAGCGTCGAAATGTTCTGGGATAGGTTTAGACTTTGGCACATTATTTCTATATCTCGATACCAATGTGAGACCAAGAACCACCATACGCCTTGTCCCCGATATGCCTACATTCTCCAAATGCCTGTAATTTCTCAGCAGATCCCTCTAGCCATCACCAATTAATTGTAACCGTCGTTCCTCCTCCACTCCGCATTTCCATGGCATTAGCAAGCTTCACCCTCGCCCTATACTCCCCATCCTCCGCATACTCAACATCCATAAACACAATCCTCGCATGCTCCGGGACTTCTAAGTCCCCCTCCCCTTCCACATGCTTATCCAAACCCATCTCCTTCCGCGCAGCGCCCTGCTCCAATTCCCAAGCCACCATCCCTATCCTCCCCGCCAATCGCCCATCAAACAACCCCTCCCGCCTCGGATGCTTCAGCATAACCTCAAGCGCATTCTTGCGAAGCGCAACACACGATGAAGGTGCGCTGGTGCCGATCAGCCAGAGTGCGGAGAGTGGGCCAGGGGCGGCTGAGTAGACGGGTGTGGACGGGGGCGTAAGTGAGAGGAGATGTGTGATGTGCGGCATCATGGAGGTGAAATGCTCGGCTGCATCGTAGGGAGTGGCAGAGAGCGGGCTGGTGACGTTGAAGTGGCGGTTTAGAGGGGCGACGGAGGAGCGCAGCCAATGGTGTGTTTGTGCGTGGAGAAGGATTGTTTTGGAGGAGTTTTGGAGTGGTAGGTTGATGCTGAGTGAAGTAGCGCGGAGGGTGTCGAGGGTGTGGGAGATGCGCTGGAAGCGGGTGATGAGGGAGTCGTGCTCGTATTGTATGTTCTCTCGGTCGGTGAAGGGGCGGACTACGCAGCCGCGGTTGAAAGCGAGGGTATCGTTGAGGAGAGTCTCGATGCGGCAGTGTAGCTCGGAAAGTGCCCATGGTGAGCTGACGTCTATATCTGCAGGTTCTGACGCTTGCATTGTTGGGACGACGGGCTCCCAGTTCTGGATGTCCGACCAGTTTATGCTGCTCCGTGCTTGGATGTCCAGGCCAGTGAAGATCGATCGTAGCGAGTTGATGTTGACGGGGTGACTGTTCCTGTCGTCATAGCTCTGGAGCTTTGTCTCTTTCAGCATGCGTATACCGCTCCGTAGATGGTCGAGCGCGGCTTGTTGCTGACCCTGGAGGTTGGCCATGCTGCCAAACAGGACACAGCAAGTCATGGCTGTCAGCTTGTCCACCACACCAGTCCTACTGTTCTCGATTTGGTCTCTTACTAGTCGCTGTATGGCCTTGTTTGACTGGCTCAGTGCGAACTGGAACTGCTGGTTCGAAACATCTTTTCCAATATGTGACGATGTGCATTCGAAAAATCTCCTGTACATTGCGCCGAGAGCAATGACGCAGTGCTGAATCGAGGCATATTGATGAGCAGCTTGCAGGACTTGACGCTGCCAGAACGCTGAATTAGAGCTTCGGGCTAAAGCCGGGCCAGCGTGTTTGATGTAGAACTGGAGGTTGATACGTTCATCGTCTGATTCAAGGCGCAGTAATGGCACAAGAAAAGATGGTGCGTCGAAGGAGCGAATCTCTAAGGCAAAGTCGACAATGTCTTGACCAAGAGTCAATAAGGGTGGAGACGTGGAAGGTGTTCTTGTAGGCGGGGACGTCCGTGTAGGGACGAAGCCAGGATCGTAGCCATCACACGCGCGGCCTGTGGTAGTACATCGTTTGCAATGTGGCTTGGTTTCGTCACATTTTATTCTGCGGATCCTACCAGACGAGCATCAGTATTGTTGTGTTACACGTGGCTGTAGCGAGCGATGGTGCAGAAAAAGCTAAGTGCAGATACACAACCTCTAAATTTGTAGGAGGAAGTCAGAGCAGATTTAGCTAGACCTTGTAAGCTGATAAGTAGGCAGAGGGACTAAAAGTGAAAGGTATCATCAGTACGCTTGGTAGAAAGGCAACATGGATTCGTGTAGGAGTGTGACCGAAATCAGCACTCACTTGCACGTTTTGCATCCTGTTCTAGTCTTCGGCCTATAAGCTCTGCTTCGAGGTCTTGTAGCAAGAGTAGTAGCCATAGCTGACGAATAGCAGTCAAGCTGATCGGGTAGGCGAGAGAGCAACAGTCGAGCCAAGTTTACACGCGATTGCGGAAGCCGATCTTGTCCGCGATGTGCATCGTTTGAGCAGCGAAAGAGACGAACTGTGCAGGTTCGTTGATGGTGTTGATGCTATCCTGAAAAGTTGCGCCTGGGTCCACTTTGCAATGTAGCCAATGAACTCGAGTTGCCTTTGCCAGTTTTCAAGTGAGCTCCTCTTGCAAAAGGGATTCGTCCAGGCAACTGCCGGTGTTCAGACACTTTCGCTGCCTGTTTCGCCCGTTTGGTGGTTGGGAAGTGGGTCGTTGTATGAAAAGGCCGTGCATGGTGAAAAATTTGTGGTGAGGAGGCTCAGCACGGGCCTTGCGCAGCGCATATTTAAACGCGAGAATCTCCGTCCCTCTTTATCTTCCTTAGTTCGACGATAGTAAGTTTTCCCACCACATCACACTGCTCAACACCGCTGTCTCACGCGCTTGAGCTCACTTGACCAATCACTAACAACTCCATAGCTTCATAGAATCATTTCTATAGTACACGTCCTCTTCTGAGCTTCCTACAGAAGCCACAGATTCTCCAACCTGGTTGATGACTTTCAGCCTCGATGCCCCGGAGTGAGGCCTTATTGCACCTGCCTTGGCGGGTGTGGCGATGATCTTCAGCCAACTGGGCTCGTACTTCGGTCGACTTGGACGGCAGGGCGTTGATGGCAATCTGACAGGCCTTTTTTTCATCGATGCACCTGGCTTGCTTGGTGCTTGAAGAAGAAATATTGGTCGCTGGTAATGAGGGGTTCTTTTCGTCCCAATTCCGACGTAGATTCGCTATTGCGACGAATCAGCAAACGCCCCACGGTCGCAGCAAGCGTGAAGATTGGGTTTAGTAGCCTAAAAATTATCGGCTTTCGCTATAGGCGGTAGATCTGGAGATCTCTAGCAGATCTCATACAGCTAGCTGTGTGTTGCTGATAAAGTGCACTGTAATCCTTTGTTTACACGTGAGCTTACAAGGTGAACGAAAATACAATTTGAATGACTGCCTAGAATGAGTGAGCTGCGCATTAATTCTGCAGTATCAGAAGCTGTAACGCTGCAGCTGCCAACGCAATGCACAAGATGGACATGTCTGTTCTAAAGCTTTCACCTATCGAACAGGATGAACAACCGTTCTTGCATCGCGATCGCGAGTGGTAGATCGCAGTTCAACCTTCGGTATAACTCTGGACATGTGCTCTGGTTTGCTTCTGCGAGGCAAGCGGCAGGTATGAATCTTGATAATATGCGAACCAGTCCCGCGTGCGTATGTAGGCACCTGCAACGGCTAGTAGTGGTGCAGCCAAACAGCGTTCACGAAATCGTAAGTTTGTGGAGGTGGGGCATACGACACTGCATGATAGTGAGCCCAGGATCATGAGCGAATCTTGCATGCGGCGCACATCCACAGAGTGACACATCGAATAGGGAGAAAGCTCGCAAAGAACGCTTGAAGCCTCCTAGAGGTTACTTGTAGAGTCCGCGGCGGCTGTTTTCGCAAGATCTCAAGATGTGGTTGTGTTCGTGTTCGTCGCCTCGGTCAACTGTCGGACAGTGAAAGTGCGGCGCCGAATCACGATCAGCTGCTTTCCGATTTCTTCCTCTGCCTTCACGGATCCGGCAGAACCACTCGAATGACAACCTTGGAACCCACTCTCCACTTTCCTGCGGTTGTGTATAAGAGACCTGTCATACCCCGCCATCCTTGACTACACTGTAAACCAGACCGCCTACTACTCGCTGTGTACCGCTGCAGACTGTGATCCGTTGTTACGTCACACGCACACTGCCCGCCTATAACCGCATAAGACGAACGAGCACCTCGAGTCATCCCTGGCAAGAGAACCTGCCGCACTATAAAATCGCACTCAAACGACCTACTGGCATAGCCTTGAGTGAAAGGCTCACAATAGCCACCCTGGCATAAAAGCGCGCACTTGGAGACGAGCAACTGTTGATGCACGAAGACTGCCAGTACTCATTTGCAGGGCGGATGGCTTCCGAAAATACCATGACAACCAACAGGCCCTTCTTTGGCGGCTTCCTGGCAGCCTTCCGTGCTCAGCCAACTGTACAGAAAGCGGGCGCATCGCAAGCCGCATCTGCAGCCTCTTACTCTCACACTACCGCACCGTCCCAGACACAAGGCTACGACGCCTCAAGTACCACACGAACGATTACCACCAAGACACGATCGCCCTCACCTGGGTCGACAACGGTGGTTCACACAACAGGCCAGTTCCAGCCCACCAGGCAACATGCAACACCATACCACCGTTCCACATCACCGGTGCACGCAAAAGCATTTCCAATCCCGGGCGCATCTCAAAGAAGCAGGAGAGGGTCTGATAGCTCCTCGGATGGCTTCAACGAGATCATGGGCGCTGAGAAGTGGTACATCGGTGGTCGAACAGCGACTGGCGAAGAGAAATTCTACAAGCTCGGCATGGTGAAGCGTCACCGGAGCGCAGATCGTTTGAGTCTGGACAAACTCAGTATATAAAAGGAGAGGAACACTTATGTTGACATGCATGCATTGCCCGGCGTTTGCGGCATTTTCTTGACTTCTCAGCACTTGCGAGATCCCACACCAGGCGTTTAGAAGGGAGTACCACATATCAGGACAAAGGAACAGGGACCAAGGACCAAGGCCCAATGATACCAATATACATACGCTTTCGTGAGCTTTGTTGCTCGCTTTTTTCCAATCTCTGACAACTTCGTCTACTTGTTGCTCTGAACATGCATCTGCACGTGAGGTTTGCCAAGCGCCGAACAACCGACTCAGGTTTATTCTCGAACACTGACACACTCAGCCAACTCACCAGCAGCAAAGAAGAGGCGCAACTTTCCAATTATCGGCTGGCTTTTACCTATTATCGGTTCGTTTCCAGCCGTCGGTGTGAATTCCGAATCGGAACTGGCAGCCTTACTCCGATATCCCTGGCACGCTACTCCGCTTTTCGGCATCTGATCACAATGCGTTACATTTTCTTCACGGAAAAGCTTCTCTTATGACGGCAACACGCTCCAAGCCGCGGATAAGACCAACACTAATGCTGCAACATACGACACAACATGTCCACCTTACAGTTCTCGACTCACTTGAGTCACCGTCCTTCTTGCCTCTCACTCAGAAAAGACGATTGCAATCGCTGATTGCTAGCATCATTCACTATTCGCATACCAATTGAAGAATACAATCCATCCTCGTTCCTAAGTTGCTTTCCATGAATTCACATCATGGCACCTCAACACAATCCAGTCCCAGCATCGACTGCTGCGCCTCAGATCAATGAAGAACCCGAGAAGCAGACGCAGTACGCCTCAATCGTACTTGAGGCAGATCGTCGTCTACAACTCCAGCTTACCATATCCTCCATCAGTCACGACGACATGGCCCATGCCACTCATGTTGTGACAGGAGACATGGACGAGGTCTACAACAAGTTCTCTGAACGACGGAAGATGATCATAGTGGCTGCTATGTCGTTCTGTAGCTTTCTCGCCCCGGTATCCTCTACTACTGTGCTGTCCGCCGTACCAGAAGTGGCAGCGACATACAACACGGATGGTTCCATCATCAACATATCTAACGCGCTATATATGCTCTTCATGGGTATCAGTCCGTGCTTCTACGGGCCGTATGGTAACATCTATGGTAGAAAATGGGTATGCAGCAATCAAGACACTACATTCCACAGCTTGACTGGCCAATAGTAGTGATGCTTCGAAGCGATTGGCTGACGATGACATATAGGTATCAGTAGCAAGTGCGGCACTCTTCACTGCATTCTCGATTGGCACAGCCCTCGCCCCTAACCTAGCGTCCTTCTTCGTCTTCAGAATCTTGACTGCCTTCCAAGGCACTGCCTTCCTAGTCATTGGAAGTGCAGTCATTGGTGACATCTACAAGCCGGTATGTAACACTGAATGCTTTCCCGGTTAATTTTGTCCTCCACTGCTCGAGTCGTTCCCAACAGCACATCACGTTCTCATGTCTATTCGGACCCGAACACGCCTACGATGCACTACTGCGCTCGCAGAAGGTAACTCCTCAGCACTCACTTGACCAAAGCTAACAGCTTTTCCAGACTGAACGTGGAACCGCACTGGGCTGGTTCATGTCCGGCACACTGATCGGTCCTGCACTTGGTAATCCACGTTCTTCTCTCTTTACTCTCAGCACACTGACCTGACAAGGCCCGTTCATCGGCGGTATCATCGTCACCTTCCACAGCTGGCGTGATATCTTCTGGCTACAGACCGCTCTAGCCGGCACCGCAGTAGTTCTCTGCTTCTTCGTCCAGCCTGAAACTATCCATGTCAAGCGGTCCACCGAGCTTGAGGGCCTCAAACCCTCAGAGAAAGCGCACAAGATGTGGCAATGGCTAAATCCATTCCGGGTCATCCGTCTATACTGCTATCCAAACCTCTTTCTGGTTGTATGTATCAGCTTCGATGCTGCAAACAAACAATATGCTGACGACCTCCAGGCACTGTCGTCTTCCTCACTAGTCTGGAACATGTACTCCCTCCTCACGCCCATCCGCTACGTCCTAAACCCGCGCCTCAACCTCTCCACTCCGCTCCAGGGCTCGCTCTTCTACATCGCTCCGGGCTGTGGGTACCTCTTCGGCACTTTCTTTGGGGGGCGATACGCAGACCACACTGTCAAGAAGTACATCCGCATCCGAGGCCACCGTGAAGCTGAAGACCGCCTCCGCAGCTGCCTGTGGTTTCTGGGCGGTGTCATCCCAGCGTGCATGCTCATCTATGGGTGGAGTGTAGAGAAGAGGGTCGGTGGTATTGCGCTGCCTGTCATTATGATGTTCCTACAGGGTGTGGCGCAATTGTTCTGCTTCCCAAGCTTGAACACCTACTGTTTGGATGTTATGCAGGGTCGATCTGCTGAGGTTGTTGGTATGTGTCCTCCACCCGTCTTTCCAGATATGGCACTAATGCTCAACAGCTGGCAACTACTTCATGCGTTACATGTTCGCAGCAGGAGGTTCGGCCGTCGTTCTTCCCGCTGTCAGAGCTATCGGCGTGGGATGGTTCTCAACCATCAGTGCGCTGTTTCTCGTTTTTGGTGCGAGTGCTACGTATGGCACTGCGTTGTACGGAAAGGGTTGGCGAGAAGCTATTGACGCAAAGAAGGCGGCGAAGAAGGAGGGAGAAAATCAGGCATAGCCTTTGATGTTTCGGGCTGGTGCACATGCTTGAAGTATCAACGCTTGTTATGTTTGCTGCTTCACCGTTCCATTAGTGCTCAATTGCTGTTATAGTTAAGAGGTAATGATGGAGCCTGGAGGGATTCGAAGATAGAACGGAAGACGCGAAAGGTAAGTTCACAATTGCGAGAGAACATGATTAGCATTAGATACCCAAATCAAATAGAACAAAAAGAACACCAAACAAACTTGCAATTCCATGCAAACAATCGATTACAGTGAAGCAAAATACAGGTGATGGTAGCGCTCTGCTCGCTGACCACCAACCCGCAAAATCCCTTCCCCTCTGATTGGCCCATCACTCCGCCTTGGCACCTTAACCCAGCTTCTCAACTTCTCACACACCCGCCGGCATCGTCACCACATCGCAACCCACACCCGCAACGATGCACGTCCACGAGCCTGCCAGACCCGTCCAGGGCAAGTCGATCGCCGCTTTTGTAAGCTCCCCGGATACTCGGTTCAACCATTGAGTGCCCTAGAGGATGTTGGAAGGATGGTTCGAGGATGGAAGCTGACTAGCGGACAGAGCCACCGCAGCCCGTACAAGGCTTATAGGAGCCCTTTTGGTCCTCAGTACGTACACGAGATTTCTTTCCGAGGAGTCTGGATGGAATTGGGGGATTGGGCGAGGTGTGAGCAGCAGAGGCAGCGTGGGGGCAACACGGAGGAAGAGGGAGGAACGGCTCGGTCGACCGCAATACATCAGCTCGCCAGGACAAGAAAGCCGCTACATCCTTTTGCTTCTGTGAGAAGATGGAAAACTACAGTGAAAGAAGAGGAGGACCCGGAAGAGGACTCGACACACGCCTGGAGAACCAACTAACGCCAATTCCAGGTACACCATCCAGCGCAACTTCCACGGCATCACCACCCGCACCCTGATCAAGGCGTACGTTCCCTCCCAGCTCCCCACGCCCCACACATCAAACTTACAAACACAGCGGTACCCTCGCAGCTGGTTTCGGCGGCGTTGCCGGTTTCTTCGCCCTGTTCTTCTTCGCCGAGGTCCCCAAGGTTCGCGACGACATTATGATGAGGACTCCTCTGGGCGGTTTCTTCAAGAAGGAGATTGCGCCTGAGGACAACCCTTTCTAAATGCTTTGCTTGATGGAGGGGATGTATTATACGAGGCATGGCTTTAGCGTTGGACTGGGCTGGCTTGCTGTATATTAGCGGCTGCAAGTGCGGAATAGACCTTTCATGTGTTCAAAAGTTCTGGTTTGATATTTTGTGATGGTGATAGGATGACTGTGTGGCGTGATGTTGTGGCATTGCTTCATTTCTTTGTCGTGATCATGATGTAGCGCTTGGATGCTCTGACATGCTCTATTCGTCCTTCCTGCCCATGCGTGCCTTCGCCATCTAGTTCGTGGGCAGCCTTCCAACGACCTCCTCCATCTCCTGATCAGTGTAGATCCGGAAGCCCTTGTCCTTGGTCACGCTCGCGAGCTGCACGTTCTTGCTGTCCAGCTTCTCCTCCATGACCTGCTTCAGCGTCTTGAGGACGAGGACTTCAGCTTCTGGTAGGGTGAGCGACTTGTGGAACTCGTTCTGGAGCTCTGCCTGTGCGCCTTCAGAACCGGAGCCAATCGCCTTGGCGTCGTAGCGGTAGAATGTGCCCGAGGGCTCAGCGTGGTACCTGCCGTTTGTTAATCTGTCTCCTTTCACGTGTGGTGCAGCATGGTATGACGTACAGACTGGGGCCATCCTCATCGTACCCTGCGATCAACAGCGCCACACCGAATGGTCTCGACATGATGCTCTCCTCGCCCTCAGCACCCTCACCGAATCGCAGCGCCAAATCGCATATCGCCTGCGTGCAGCTCTCTACCCTCAAAGGCTCGGCGTAGTTGAAGGCGTGGTTCTGGCTCTCGACCCGTGCGTGTTCGATCATACTGCGTGCGTCGGCTTGCAGTCCAGACATGGCGCATCCAATGTGGCGATCGATCTCGACAATCTTCTCCACAGAGCTGGTCTCAAGGAGAGTTGATGTAACGCGCTTCTCGACACCGAGGATCACACCTTCGCCGGTTGCAACCTGTTCCTGGTAAGCGTGTGTAATGGGTGGCGCGTGTATAGAGGAAGGTGCTACGTACACCTATCGCTGTTGAACCGAGCTTGATGGCTTCGAGGGAATATTCGACCTGGAACAGACGGCCTTCTGGTGAGAAGGTGCTGTTTCGATGTAAGCTGGAGGTTCTAGCGTGGAGGCGGTAGAGGTACGAACTTGATGCCACGATCTGAGGGACAATGTTAGCAAATGTATATCATAGCTAAAAGTATAGTGGTCACTTACCATACTCGCTGCGTGCTATGAACTGTGCTTGTTAGCAAAAGATAGAGCTTCGGCGGGGCTCGGTGGAGGGCATACCATATTGGCGGTGTTTCTGAGAGGTGTATGAAGGTGGTATAGATAGTGAAAATCGTTTTATCACTAGACAGTGTGTCCGTAGCTGCGAAAAAGCGTGCGGTGGCTGAGATGAGCGGCGGCGATGTTGTGTTTGTTGGAGTTGACGCGGTGCATGTGTGCCTGGCCGGGGAGCTCGACGCCAAGAACACCGCTAGCTCGAGATGAGGTCAATCGTTGGAACTCCATCACTTCACTTCTCGCATCGAGAGTCCCTGTTGGCTTCTCTTGCTTGACAGACTAAGAACTTCTATATGCTAATTATGGCACTCTCACTTGCTCCTTCAGCTGTACCTCCTGCTGCATCTATCACATACCGGAAAGAGCAGACCCACAGCAGCTTACTGAGCTTCAGTCTCTGATTGTTACTCATCAGCTTCTGACGTAGATGCCTGCTGAAGCTCATCTAGCTATACGAGGGCGTATATAGAGGTCAACTCCCGCTTCTACCTAGATCAATGTCTGCAATACTACCAGTCACTCATACCTCGCGAAAGGTGCGGATACTCGCTTCCCAGTTGCTATGATTTCAGCACATATCTTCAAACCCTCCTCGATCGACACAGACAGGCTTTTTATATGTCCGCCATGACTCTACTGCCGACGAGAGAAGAGAAGGAACTGCGATTGGACTGCCTTCCCGGGAGGTACAAGGAAGACCATCAACACCAGGACGGCTGCGCCGGGCTCCCAGCCGAACGACGCACTACAGCCGAAACAGCTAGATCCCCAGCCTTGCTTATAATCACCATCAGTAACGGCCACTCATTCCACCCTCGAACACGGGAGAGAGCGTGGTACAACCCTATTTCCCACAACTGATGCGCTCGTATCATAGTACGCCTGAATATCAACGGTTCAGCAAGCAGGTCGTCTGACTTCCTCAAGAAGGTGAAGATCAAGATGCGATTTCTGGCCTGGACTGACTCGTACCGATATGGGATCTAGCGTGGTGAGTAAGCACGCAAAGATCTAGCTAACGTACAAACGCTGCAGTAACCTGGTAAGCAAGCCCAAACGGTCTCCACTAGCATGACTTTGTCAATCTACGATTGGTAACGTTCGATGCAACAGTCTGGAAGGATTGGCCTCGAACCTAGACAACCAATCCTAGCGCAAGTCTACGCGGGACACCCATGCCGCGATATTGGCATACGATATATTTGCGCCATCTGGTAATGCGTGACATGTCATTTTGTATGGAGGCCCCGAGACCGTGACAATTATCCACGGTCATGAGTCTACGTTGCTGGATTTTTCTGGACAAATCTGCTTAACGCTTCCTTCCGATCTACGGAGCATAGCAGATCTTACCACCGCGTCCACATCAGCCAGGTCTTTCAATCCAGAAAGTAACGACGGTACGGTCATGCAGACAGGACTCATTCAACTACTGGCTCTGCATATGCTGGCGGGGCTTTCAGCCGCTCAACTGCCGTCAACATGGAAGCCGCAAGACATGATCACATATTTCTGCTCGCGCTGGTATCACCAATGTAGGTGTCTGTTCCACTGACGAAAGTCGAACACTAACCTCGAAAGCCATCATTAAGAACGATGTCTTATACCTGTATGGAGGCGTACAAACGGTATTAAACAACCAGCACAGTTTCTGTTTTTCGGTGACTAATGTGGTTGCTCACAGTTTAATGTGCCAGAAATTGACGTATCATCGAGGAACTATATCCTTGGCTATAGTAGGTCTCTTCTTCCTGCGTGATCATTTGAGGTCCTCCAGAGTCATACGTTTTGGCGATCGTTCCTAACAATATCAGATCCCTTCATACTACAACTCGACCTAAGACAACCATGGGACTGGCGGAAGAACATCTCTTGGCTATCTTTTGAGACTACACCCAACCCAAAAACAGGTGCAAGTGTCATACAAGCTATGGTCACTGGATCGATGTTCCATGGTCCTTACAGCAGCCCTGACGTCTGGACATATGGCGGAACGATCTTCCGGGGTAATGAATCGTTCCTGGAAACTGTCAACCCAAATGCATTTCGCGATCAGAGTAACATTTACCCGCTCTGGTCATTCGATAACGAGACCAATACCTGGGATCAGTTCGACATCGGCACCCTGAACACTCCAAGCTATGGATCATCGGCGGAAGCCCCTGATCAGGGTCTGGCATTCTATCTCAATGGCCGAACGGACAATGGCACGAACAATGGCGTACATAATGCGGGTGACATTCAGCTTCTTCTCGACGGCATGATCGTTATAGATCTGGTACACCATACATCGCAGAACATCTCAACAGCTGGTATGAAGGATCCACAGCCTCGTCTAGGCGGCAGCCTGCAATACGTTCCAAACATTGGCGTTAGTGGACTGCTCGTAGCATTGGGCGGCAAGGTCTTCGACGGAGTCCAGCCTGTAACATCACAAAGTCGAGGGCGACTGCTGAGCTTTGACCACGTTGATGTCTTCAATCTGGGCTCGTACAGCTCAAAGGAGAGTAACGGCACCTGGTATACTCAAGCCACTTCTGGCGACATCCCTCCAGCACGCATCGATTCCTGCACTGTGCTAGCTTCAGCCCCCGATAATTCATCGCACAATATCTTCATATATGGGGGCTGGGACCCAACAAGCAACATCACCAAGTACTACGACGACATGTATGTTCTTTCTCTGCCATCGTTCACTTGGATCAAGATGTTCATGGGTGAGTCACCTCGCTATGGCCATACTTGCCACCTCTCCGCTGGCCGTCAGCTTCTCACCATCGGAGGCAGTACACAACATGGTAACGTCACAGATTCGTGTGATTGGGAAGCTGAGTCGGTGGGAATAATGGATCTCACACCACTGACGTGGGGGAGTGTCTACTCTGCGGAGTACCGGCCGTATGAAGTCAGCAACAAGCTGATTGACAAGCTTGGTGGTACGGCACAGGGGAATGCCACGGTGAGGGAGCCCGATCAAGGATGGGCTTCTGAGGAGTTTGGGCACATCATGCGTACTTCCCGAATCTACTCGAATCTCAACGGCACCCTGGAGGTCTTCAATCCGATGGTGAAGAAGACATCAGGAATGAGCTCGAAGACTCGCACGGCAATCATTGCCAGCGTCACTATCGTCGGTGTATTCGTCATCGCCTGCATTGTCTGGCTCTTCTCCTTCAAGCGCAAACGACGTAACAGTGCTGCAAAGACCATCAGCCCCCGAAACACAACTGAGCCCTACTTTGAAGCCAACGAGAGAGCTAAGGTCGAGCTATCCCCTGACGAGAAGCAAGTCTACGAGATGACTGGAGAAGGATATATGCACGAAGCGACAGCAGGTACCGTCAGGGCTGAAGCAGATAGATCGAATATAGCGGTCAGCGCGGTCGAACTGCCGGCGACAAACTTCAGCGAGAAAGGGAGATGGGGAGTCCCTCTCATCAAGGTGCCTAGTCCTACAACTACAGTCCGTGTACCCAAGGACGAGAAGGATGAGCATGCTGGACGCGGCAACGAAGGTGGAGATATGGTTTGACGTAAGGAACGAAGGTATACGAATTATGAGCAACGACTTCGATGACAGCCTAGATTTGCATAAGAGTATCAAATGATGAGAACGTTTTTGCTTTGCATGTCAAGTTGGAGTTCATGTGAGTAGCTGGAACCTCGGAGGGAACGCCGGAGGTCCCCCGCTTCTTCATTTCGACAAGTCTCCATTGCATGATCCATACTTCGCAACAATATCAGTCCCAACAAGCAGATCTTACTCTCGACTCTGAAATCCTGTATCTCGTATCAGAGTGACAATCATGTCAGAATTACCCGTTCAAAGAATTGATCTCGAACCCCCGCCCCTCCATGAGCTCTCCAATTCTATCAAAAACGAGTTAGCACAGAACTTCGAATCAGCATCAGTCTCAGTCGAACAATGTCCAGATCTTCGGCAAGCACCCTACAACCTAGCCTTCGCTGGTCTATGTGGATCTCCTCGCATCGCCGACGTAGGCGGGCAGCCCAACCTAGCACCTACCCCTGACTTCACCAAGAAATACGATCTGCTCAACATCACGAAGCTCATGGAGATGCCAGAGGAGCAAGGCGCTCTGCTAGGTGCTGCGGCAGGGCCATTCCACGTTGTCGGGATGAACTCAGAGTTGATGCCGAATCTACGGTGGGAGGGCGGGGAGGTCGTCAATGAAACGCACTTTGCAAAAGTTAAGGATGATGGCAGTGCGCTGTGTGAGAAATTGCCTTCTCACTTCTGCGCGCTGATGGCGAACCTCTTCGGTAGTGCAGGATTGCCGGGAGATGCCCTGCACATCACAGCGTCCTCACGAACCAGTACCCTTAACTTCACCGAAGCGATCCGCACGGCATTACAAGATGCGTACGGCACGCGAACGATATCCCTTGGAGGCGTGTTTCTCATCTCGAAAGGCAAAGCGAAGTTGCATATTATGCCCGACTTCTCCACTACTCCTCTGGTCACAGATGAGCAGAAGCAGGAATGGTTGCGGTTTTATGAGATGGAAGCGCCGTTGGTGTGTTTGAGCGTGCTGCATTCGCATGACCCGGGGTTGGATCTGAGGATCGAGCATACACACTGTTTCTCGGATCATGGTGAGGGAGGGCATTATCATTACGATACTACGCCAGAGGAGGTGCAGTATGAGGGGTGGTTCAACGTTGCAGAGGTTTTGTACCGTATCGACAGACCATGAATAGAGTTTGCCGACAGTAATAGAAAGGCTCCATCCAAGATACTATCTATCAGCAACACCTGGAGGCACTCGCAGTGAGCCAGAGAACGACAGATACGCTGAGTTGTCGCAAGCACTGTTTCTATGGTGACGTCCCGATGAGGTTTAGACTCAGTGCATTTCCGGTACTGCAGACCCTGATGCTGCAGCATGCAAGTCGAACCACAACTCCTTCAGATTCATCCAGACTTCACTCATCTCGATGTTATCGAACGCCTCCTTTCCAATATTTCGGTGCCTCGTTGCCGACGCACGTCAGTGCCACGCATTGCCACGCCGGCCCGTTGCCTGGTGCATGAACCGCTTCTCCTGAGTTCGGACCAGGGCGCTATCCACGTCATCATTCCGAGCGCCCATTCCTGGCACCAGCGGCGGCGAGCAATTTTGTGCTGTGATGAGCCTCACTCTCACAATGTTCACAATACCGAAGATGTTCGCGAAGCCTGTCATATACGATGTTATCGTAGAAGCCTACAACTGATAGAATCCTACTTGGTACATCATACGCATCTCACCCCGGATTCACACGAGGCTTGCTCTTGCCTTGACTTTCTATGATCTCATTCGGCCCACGTTGAGCTTTTTCTGGGGCAACATTTCGGCGACCTCAGTGGTGGAGACATTTGTCAAGTTTGACGGACGTGTTCCACGGAAGTTGTGCGATGTTCTCCTTTCTTTTGCGAGAAGTACAAAGGAAATGGATGCATAAAGCCATTGACTTGCACATTGAAGTATCACAACAGAATTGTTTATGGACCTGATCCCCAGATGTCAATCTCGTGGTCGGAGATAGGAGGCTATTTTTAACCGGGCACGCCAGGGACGACGCCAAAACGAGAATTGACGTCGCCTTCTAGAACCGTTGAAAATTGGTTCTCCACAACGGCCAATGACTAGCCAAGCTGGGGCAACAAGAGAAGCTCATCATGTTCAAGAGCTTGTCCGTACAACAGCATAGAGGCATTCGATACACGGGAAAGCCGAGGATCTGCTCGGAATACAAGACCACATCGCGCGGCTGAGTCTTCCTTGTCGCCCTTTCAACATCTGTGAGCCCTGTTTACATCGTCCGCATGGCCTGGCCAGATGAGGAAAGCACGGAGATGCGGAAGCCCTTGCCCTGCCGATCCGCAGGTGCTTCTTCCCAATGAGCAATTAGCCTGTGCACGACCCTTGCCATCACTGAGGGTCAAGCGTCATGGACTGATCGAGTATTTACTGTATTCATTCCTCGCTCTTTTCGTCCGGTACTCATAAACCAACTTTTCCTATACCCTTTTGGTTTCCTTCTTCCATACCTCCTTTATTTATTATCACTCCTTAGATCTTATTCCCTACTGTCATAATGCGCTTCACACCTTCCGTCGTCGCCTCAGCGGCTCTACTGTCCACCGCCAACGCAGCCATCAAGGGTTTCAACTACGGTGCCCAGTTCAACAACGATGCTGCGAAGACTCTGGCCGACTTCGAGTATGAGTTCAACGCCGCAAAGAACTTGCCCGGTACCGACAGCTGGACAAGCGCTCGTCTCTACACCATGATCCAGCACGGAACCCAGAACACTGTCATTGAGGCCATCCAGGCCGCTATCAACACCAAGACCACCCTCCTCCTCGGACTGTGGGCCTCCGCTGGCCAGGAGTCTTTCAACAATGAGATTACCGCGCTCAAGGCGGCCATTGCCCAGTACGGCACCGCTTTCACTGATTTGGTTGTGGGTATCTCCGTTGGTTCTGAGGATCTCTATCGCATCTCTGCCGATGGTGCTGGAGGCAATCCCGGTACTCAGCCCGACGTTCTCGTCGACTACATCAAGCAGACTCGCGATGCTATCGCCGGCACCAGCCTCTCTGGCGCCAAGCTCGGTCACGTCGACACATGGCAGGTCTATGTCAATGCCAGCAACAACGCTGTTATTGATAACCTTGACTGGATTGGCATGGATGCCTATCCGTACTTTCAGAGCTCCTTCGCCAACGGTATTGGTGCTGGCGGTGACCTTTTCTTCGACGCCTACAACCAGACTGTTGCTGCCACCAAGGGCAAGCCCGTCTGGGTCACTGAGACTGGATGGCCCGTTAGTGGCGAGACCGTCAACCAGGCTGTTCCCAGCGCTGACAACGCCCGTATCTACTGGGAGGACGTCACTTGCAAGCTTGTGAACGACAACGTCAACCTCTACTACTACATCCTCCAGGACGTTCAGTGGGGCAACCCCAGCCCTTCCTTCGGCATCAAGCCCGGAGGTGATCTCGCCCAGGTCTCTCCCCTGTTCGACCTGTCGTGCCCTGCCGCGGCCAAGAACGTAAGCTACTTTCCCATGTTCATTCTGTCGTCTGCCCTGTCGCCTCTGCTCTTTGCTTTCCTCGCCAACCTGTCTCTTGTCACATCTGTGCTCTCCTACCTCTTGCCCGCTGCCCAGTCATGTTGCAATTGTCCTCATCTAAAGCATCTGCCCGTACATTCTCCAGCCTGGGCTGCAAAGCCCTCAGGTTGGGTTGCGCGGGCTAATGTCAATGCGAAGTGGACTTTGGCAACGGTTTTGCCTACAGCAATCAGCAGCGGTAGCCTGGGCGCAGCGAGTAGCACGAGCAGCTTGGGGAGTTTCAACTGGCCGAGTACCTCCATGGTGATCGATGAAAGTTCAAAGCACATGCTAACATAATAACAGTAAAAGCCTCCTCAACAGCTCAACCCAACATCGCTGCCCCTCCCGTGATCACATCGAATACACCAGTGCCGACTGCGCTTGCGCCCACAGCAGCCACGTCCGAGACTCGGTTGGCAATCGGATCCCTGCCCAAGCCCAGCAGTCCTCCAATCGGTCTTCAGGGTCCTTTCGAAGCACCGAATTCGATAGTCCCTGTCGACAAGGCCGACCCATCCAAAGTCATTGGTAATGGCTACGTCGCACAGCTATCACCAACCATGTCGACTGTTTTCGTCTTTGATGTTCGTCCCGAAGATCAAGGCAAGACTTGCAACCTAGCTTTCCACATGCCACCAGCCTCACCCTGGCCCGATATGTCACCTGTCAAGATTCGGTCGCCAGGTGGTATTATCGTATCCAGTGTGGGTCAGCAAGCTGCTTCGGCGGAGATCAGTGCGAACGATGTCGGCAGCTCGAACTTTGTTGGGTGGGTACCATCTATTCAGCCTGCCAACCAGTACAACATTGCAAGCGTTCCTTGCGCAGCGGGCCAGAGGGTTGCGTATCAAATCGAGTCTACTGGAGGTCTTACCATGGACTTCTTCCAGATGACTGTGCCCCCGCTAGGCCTGTTCATGTCGGTATCTTGAGTTCGATGTATCATTTGAGAAGAGCGATGCCAGGTTCCTGTTTGTATTCGTATGATGGCCTAAAAGTCTAGACTACTTCTGTAAATACTCAACCTCGTCTTCTTCACCTGCCAACCTGTGCGCACTACACCTCTTTTCCTTCCTTACGCTATTTAGAAGCAATCTTTTGTGCTAAACTTCTATCCACCACCACTACTCAATGATCCTCCGTGGCGCAATTGGCAGCGCGTTCGACTATTATTGGCAGATGGCACATCGAGAGGTTGACAGTTCGAACATGTCCGGGGAAGTATCTGTTTGCTACCTTTGTCAGGTGCAGGGGTCATCAATTGTTTTTGCCGCTGCCTTCACCTACATTCTTGCGGATGGCATTGTTGAACAATGGCGATGAAAATTGACTTCGTTACAGGAAAATTGCAGACGCCAATACGTTACATCACGGCATAAAAACCCACGTCCTCCCTACCCAACAGACTGCTCGCATTGTCCAGACCAGATCTCCTCTTCAGTACAGCGCGGCGTTTCGAATCGAGAGTGCGCATGAGGATCGTCGTGAATGTGCCGACAAGAGCGAGGACGAGGAAGAAGCGCAGGATGTAGCGCAGTAGTGTGTGGTGTGTGCTCCCGCTCCAGATGTCGAAGTGAGAGAGTGTTGCGAACACCCAATGCGTCTTCTCTCCATATTCACAGCGGCGGTTGTGATGTTCGACGTGACGCTGTTTTAGGGTGCGTAAGGCGGCGGCGCAACACTGTTCCTCGATGTGTATGAGCACAAGCACACTATGTCCTGTGGTGTTGGGCGCGCTTTGAGGAGGATCAGGACGTAGCGGAGCGCGGAGGGAGGCTTTGTGGTGGTGGAGGGTATCGAGATGCGCGAGGAACGCATTTAGATAATGGGATGTTTGCTGGATGGGGAGGGTCTTTGGTTGGCGTTGCGGGGCTTAGCTGCGCTGCGCTGGGCGGCAGCTTGTGAAAGGTGTGATGGCCTTGGTGGAGGCGAGGCGGGTTCGGCTTTGTTTATCTGCAGACTTTTCGAAGAGGGATTATGAAGGTTGTAAGACTATGGTTATTCGTGTGGAGGCCGCTCTCTTTCGATGCAGTTTGTGATCTTCATACAAGGTGTATGCAGCTTCTCGGCGTTAAATTGTAAGGCGCAGCAGCCCCAATGCTCGAAGTTGACCTTCCTGTGTTGACAAACATACCCACTTTTATAATGTTCCTTCTCGATGTTTGGTGTTGTTTGCGTTTACATGCATGACTACAGTTTCCGCATCCGGAACAAAGAACTGCGTGCGGCAGCTTCGTGTTGTTCTTCATGCATCGGCAGATTCGCATCAGCATGCACGATCATGGAGACCTTTACTACGTTAGTTGATGCCAGCATCGCTGTGTCTTGAGAGCTGGGCCTCCAATGTCTTGTCTTGTAGTGACGAGGCTGTCGTCCCACAGGGGGTTTCAAGCTATAGGGCTGGACATAGGCTGGACTTTTGAGTCTAGACTGATAGGTATATTCCCGGACCCTGACGTCGTTGGGTCTAGCTGCGAGCCATCTAAAGCGGACGCCGTTGACCTGGTCACGATGCGGGAAGGATTGATGCTAACACAGAAGGCACGAGGCAGGTGCAAAGCAACAGAAGGGAAGAAGCTAAGTGAGGTAACATAGCAACGGTCTTGACGACATGACAGTGCTGCAGGAATGTCAAACCCCCCACGAACAGTGTTGAAGCTAAAGACCAGCAAAGTCAGGTCAAGTAGGGCAAAGGAGAGGTTCATCGCTGAAACGAATGCATACATTCATGAATAACTAGCAATACCAACGGAACTCCAAAAAAGAACGCGAAAAATCAATATATGCAATCCAGTCTATCCACGCAAAAGCAGCAAAATATACACAAACAAACTCAGCAAACTTGCACTACACTACTACTACCTTCGTACTTTGACCCCAATACCTTCGACTTGCTAGTTTCCATCGCGGAACATGCTCCACATGCTCTCCGTCCGCTGCACCTGGAGACCTGTGAACACCTCGTAGCAGTCGTCAATGGAGTAATCCATGTAGTTATGAATCGGGTCACTCTCGCCCGGCTCCTACTAAGCAGGGCAACTCTACTTCTTGGGGTAGGTAAGACAGCCATCAGTCGCAGTACTCTCGATGGGCGTGTCGTCGATGTAGTCGCCCGGGCCATCGCAAGAGTACCCCTCGAAGGTGTGCAACAGACCCAGCCAGTGCCCGGTCTCACGCACAGCGGTCTTGCCCTTGTTGAAGCCGTCCATGAGCTCATCGGGCATCGCGTTGGCGTTGATGTTGCACCCGTCGTTGAAGTAGACACTTGGGTTTCCCTTGCCGTTGGCGACGGCGGAGGATAAGGTGCACCGCCCCAGCACACCACCCACCAAGTCGGTCTGGAAGTAGAGGTTGAGCGTGTTGTAAGTGCCCTGACGGAGCGTGTGCTTCATGTTGGTGTCATCGTCTCCTTTGCCTACGGCCCATGCATCGTTGGTGTTCCTCGTCACGTTCTGCAGCATGAATTGGATGTTGTACGGGTTGTAGGCTGCGTTCAAGGAGTCCAATTGTGCTTGAGGCATGACGTTGGTGATAGAGTCATTGGCGGCATTGGTCATGACGATGTGGAAGATCGCTTGGATCTTGCCGGGGTCGTCGTGGGCTGCAAGCACAGCGGCGCGAGCGGCGAGGCTGCCTTTTGCTTTGCCATCGTGGAGTTGTTGGATGGTGTCCAGGTAGGATTGGTCTGCAGACTGCGTGCCTGTGCCGCAGTCGAAAGGCTGGCCTGGTGCGCTCGAAGGTTGAGGGTCTGCGGCGGATGCTAGGAGGCCTAGCGAGGCAAGGAGAAAGGGGGTGCGCATTTAAGCGGTTGGCGTAGCGAGGGTTGCACAGAATGCGGGAAATGGCCGAAGTAACTTGTGGGACAATTGTTTGCTGAGGAGAATGAGTGTGCTGAAGGTAAGTCGCAGAACTGCTGTGGTGATTGCATATTGAGGAAAGCCACGCGGCTTTTATTCTCCATCTTCGACAATGTTGTACATATTCTGGATTCCTGAAGATCCGGAATGTCTATTTCGGTTTGTCTTGACATGCGTCTAGATTCTTGCCTAGCCACTGTCAGTAAGATGAATGCGGCTTCATCATAAGACCTATCTCGGCACCACGCCGTCTGACAGCGTTGACACGAAGCTTATTTTCTGGAATATCAGATTAATCAGGTGCAGAGTGTAGTAGCGAAGTCAGTCGAGTATGATATGCATTGACTAAACAGAAAAGACTATGTTCCAGTCTCTCGCTCAAACACCAAAACTCCAGGCCGTCTTAGCCTCATGATATCCATACAATGCCCAGGACCCAGGCTTACTCGTGAATCTGTACAATTGCGAAAGAAGGAAAGGGAGAAAACTAAACATTCTGACAACAAAGACGTTGTGGCGATACCTACTACTATGCTCCACCGGCCCGCCCGGTAGTTGTCGCCGTGCTAGGCTGATCGTTGTTCCAGGTAAGGTAAGTGTGGTCGCCGAGTTTTCTGGATGGATGTCAGTACCCTAGAGCTGTTTGCATTCAAGTGCCGAGTGACTGACCTCGGCTTGATAAGATGTGTGGCAAGGAACACGGCACCGAGTAAGATGCAAAGACCGCCGACGACGATGTACGCAATGCCCAGGAACGGGTTCTTGCCACCCATGACGGTGCGTGTGGAGATCAAGATGGACTTAGTGCCACTGTATGCCTGTACCGGAAAGCCTAGAGACATGTGAGCTACAAACCTACGGACTGACGTGCGCTGTGGGCTGACTTACGGTCGTAGATCTTCAGCCGGTAGGTGCCCGCTCTCAAGACATCGTTGTCATTACGCTGGGCGAGTTTGCTGAACGTTGGTAGACCGGCGGTCCTCATCCAGACCTGGAACGCCTCCCATGTGTGAAGATCGGGAAGCTCAGTCATACCGTCGTAGCTTCCGTTAACGTACTGTTCCTGCCAGTTGGGTGGGGGAACGACCTCCGATGGCTTGTACTTTGTCTTTCCATACAGATCGCCCTCATGAGCCCATGATATCCCGTCCGTCGTCATGTTGTATACACTAGGACTGTTTTCATTCTGCGAGGGGTTCGTTGCGTTCAGGTTGGTGAACGTATCGTTGAACATGGAATTGGCAATGAGACCGCAGGGGTAGTATGGCTTATTGTCGACCACGTCAAGGGGACCGCAATCACCAGAATTGATGTCGCTCACGGTGCGAGCTGTTCCCTTCAACTGCTCGATATCCACACTCTTTACATAACGTCGGTGGTTTTGATAGAAGTTGGTAAGGCGGTAGTAGAAGAGGATCGGCGGCTGGATGTCGTTGGGGATCTCGAAGCTGAGGATGCACACGCTGGTGTTTTGGACTTTGCCTGACGGCCAGGTGTAGTTCTCCCACGCCCTGCCCCACTGCGGCTGCGACTTCATCGACGTCTTGAAAGTTGCTGATACATCGCCCGAGGGGATGTCTGCGAGTGTGCTTGGAGCCGAGGCGTCGAAAATGGCATCTGTGAAGGGTGCAGAGGCGTTGCAGTTGGTGTAGTCAATCGAGATCTCCTGGACCTGGTGCAGATGTCAGATGGCTGCATGTCCACGTACAGCTCCAAATCTTACCAGTGAACTGGCATAGAGCAGCAGCCCTCCAATGGGTGCAAATATGATACCAACGACGAAGAATAGAGGAAGGACTGTTTTCGGTGTTAAGATGGGTCTGTTGCAGTGTGGTCAGTGTCGCTGTTCCGCTCCATATACACTCGTTGCACACGTACTGCCATGCCTTCAATCGCTGCTGTCGAAATGCAGTATCTACATATCCATCAGCATCACCTCTCTGCGCGTGCGATGGCGTCCAGGCTTACTCGGGGGTCGTCTGCTTTTCGTCTTCTTGGGGTCCTCGCGGTTAGGATCCTGGTTAGATATCGAGTCGCTGGCCTCCATCTGCTGTGTTTGCGACATGCTGAGCAAATCCGCGCTGTTCCGCAGCGACAGTCGTGGGTGCAAAAGTCGCAGTTGTCGAGCGCTGACGACGTTGCTTGCGGACGCGGCGGACCAGACGTTACAGGTCGCCGGGCTCCATTCCCAAATTAGCCACACGCACGGATCTGACAAGTCCCCGCAGCCCGCGGCCGCTCACCGAGACCCACCGGCAACGCTCGCTGTGATGCAGGAGGTCCCAGGGTCCAAGAAGCCTGGGGGTATTCAACAGCGCATGATGCGCAAAAATTGATACAGAATTTCAGAGCAATGGATGTATATACTTGGGTGGTCTCAACGAGATGATAGCATTGCTAGTCTAAGACTATCTAGTGACATTTCAGGGTCCACAGGCGGACTACAACAATATGTTGTGGAGGGGGGTATCGCTTGATGCAGACAAAATGAAAATGATGGGAACATTCAACAAACGCCGGGGCCGGGGAACCCATCCAGTCCGGGACAACCTGTCCATGCCGGATCGAAAATCAAAAACGCCGTCGTGATAAGGAGGATCGTTGAGATCAACTCCAAGAAGTTAGCGGTTAGCAGGACTCCTGAAAAACAGACCCTGCACACCATATGCAAAACGCGGATCATAAGCAAACAATGGTCCGCCCGTTGGACTCTGAGGAGGTACTCAGACGAAAAATAGATGGAAGGGTAGGCAAAGCACTAACAAGTGCAGCTAGACGTACTGGCGAAAGTAGTCGGCATCAAACCAGCCTACTTTGTCGTAAGCTTGCCAGAGCTTGCTAGCCTTGTTGACGTCGATCTTGCAGGCTTGCTGGGCGTCAGTCCTGCGAAACTCCTTGCCAATCTTCAAGGCATTGATACGAGCCTGGAAGACGCGTCGTTTGCTACAGAGGTAGGTGGCGCAGATGAGGCGGAGCGTCGAAGCGAGCTCGAGCTCAGCCTCGTGCAGGAGGTGACGATCGGCATCGTTAGAAAGGTCAAGCTTGTTGCCCTTCCACTCAGCCTTGAGCTTCTTCTCGTTGCCCATTAGCGACTCGAGAGGTGGCGAGTAGTCGGGGATGGCGTTGTAGTCGAGGTCGTCGCGAGTAGTTGCAGGACGCGCAGCCTTGGGCGAGGCACTACCAGTGTGTTCCTCAAACGAGTCGAGGATCTGAGCCTTGGGTGTGCGTTTAGGCTTCGGTTCGCGAGCAGGACGAGGAGCGACCTTGGGCAAGGCAACCTTCGGCTGACGTGATCTGGGGGCTGGTGCGGGTGCAAGCTTCTTTGGCGAAGGTCGCTTCTGAATGCCACCGGCGAGGATGGCGGATCTGCTGTAACGCTCCTCGAATTTACGCTCCTGTGCACGCCATGCTTTATATGCACTTCGGTTCTTGAGAGCCTGATTGAATACTGTGGCTTGAAACTGAGCGACGAGTTTGTAGTCCTCTTCAGCTGGCTTGCTCGCTAACCGAGCGTAGTCGGCGGATTGCATGTGCTGAGCGATGACCTCCTGAGACGATGGCTGAGACGAGAACAAAGGCACGTCCGAAGCGAGAGCACCTGCTGTTGACTCCCTGCGGAACAGTGGGGGGTCCAACGTGCCTTGCTCGCTGACATTGTCCATGTTCTCCTTCTGAGTTTGTGTGTCGAAAGGCGAAATTGGTGGCGAGGCGTACGCGGGCATCTTGAACATTGGAAGCTGCGGAAGATGGTACTGCGTGTTGGCGTTGGGGTCGACTTTGGGATATTGCAGAGCCACTGAGGGCATTGCAGAGCCGAAAGAGCTGGAGCGCTCCATTTCCGGTGGGGAGAGGAGCGAGGAAACTGTAAGGCGGTTGGTTGGTGGTGATTTATTCATTGAGGTTGTCATTATGCGGACGGCTAGAAACACGAAATTTGCTGGGAGCAACTGGGGGATTCCGTGGTTTTATAGTCGAATTTAGGCAGCAGGTTTTTGGGTGTGGAAGCGATAGTATGAAGTATGGTTGAGTAATAATTGGCGAGTTGGCTGCTGGATGTGTTGGCTACAATGGGTGGCGAAGCAGGCAGTGATATGGCTCGTTGAATCGTGGAACGCGGTGGAATCCAATTGACCGGCGAATTGCTGCTTACACCATCTGACAAGAGCGACGGAGATAGGACGAGAAGAGCAGAACCAGCGGAACCTTTCCAAGACACACACGGGGCGGGCTGACTTATAAGAGAATACCTACTCTGCTAGGCTGCGACAAGGAGAGTCATCCGTCCTTTGAGACACTGCCGCCCACTGCGGCGAACAAAGAGGGTGTGTGGTTGGCGCGCGTGCCATGGTCCCCTTCAGGCATCATCATTCGCATTCACGGCCGTGGAAAGGGCGACGAATGGGGATGCCCAATTGCAGGTGTGTGACCAGGGCTAGCAAGCGTGCGCAATGGGTCGCTGTCAGAAAGGATTGAGTCACTGCTGGGCTTGGTGCTGTTTGCGATGCGCTGGGTCGCTCCTTCCTGGGGCGACGCTCGGGCGCTCTTTCCTAGCGAACGCGGCTAGTCCCCTCGTCGGTGCGTGCAGCGCCCGAACGACCACCACGACTCAACGTCCGCCATCACGCTTCACTTGTTTTGAACCCGCGTTTTGCGTCGTTGTTGAGCGCTCAATTGAGTTTTGCCAGCTGTTGCGAGTCCTGCGAGACTTGGTCCGCTGCCATTGGGCGCCAGACCTTCGCCAAATTGAGCGTTTACGTGTCACAGCACTGCCTGCTGCCCGCCGGTAGGCTGCCTCCCAATGCTCCCTATTTACGTCCCATGTCTGCTCTAGATTCCCGGTCACCGCTTCCGTCATCTCCAGTTCAAGATGCCTGGCGTACGCTTGAATTGCACGCTACAGGCACCGTTCTTGCGAGCAGGCTGACCGCCATCCATGCAGAGATGATGGTTCCACCCTTGCTCCACATTCAGAGCAATTGCTCTATCATGTTCATGCAGTCTTCCGCACCATTGACAAACCACCGCTCGACTTGCCAGGAAGCGAAGAGCCCAATTGCTTTCACTCCACCTGCCTACCGTGGCCAGTGGCAGTCTAGCGAGAACTTCTTTTGCAGAGTTCTCGCACACCGCAATCCCGCAGCGGCGCTGGCCGAAGTTGCCGCCAGTTTGCGCGACCGTCTGATCTCAATTCGACCGATGGCTGAAGGTCTTGTGATACGACTTCCACCACAGTACCAGTATCAGACCTGGATGTGGTCATCGCTACTAGCCACGGGGCTGCAATCGGCGCTCTACAGGGTTTAATGTCAGGACGACATGTCTTGCAGCGAAACTGTGTGCCACACATTGCCTGTGTCAGTTGCCCATCTGTCGCCGCTCAGCAATGCAATTGCTCAATTGCCAGCATGATTGCTCACGGGACACACCCACCTCGTCATTTGGCATGTGAAAATCGCCAGACCTAGCTGGTCAAGAAGGGCGAAACACCCGTCTCCTGCGACGGGACGGCTCCGCGACTGGGGCGGTTCACGCACCGTCCGCAGTTCCTGAAGAAGTAGATCACGGGTCGTCTTCATCTCCTAGCACACCATCTTTGGCAACCCGGCACAGGCCGCAGATGTCCACATGGATGTTTACGGGGTCCTTATCACCCCTCGACCCCTCCCCCACAACACGATAAGGGATGTGACCCTCTTCGTCTCTCCACCTTGTTTGCGAAGTTGGGCTCTCTTCGCGCTGTTGCCGAAGCTGTCGGTCCCGGATTAATCAGGCAAAGCCGCCAATCACCGCGTGACAGTCGGCTTTCATCTTGTCGCCATACCCCTCAATTGCATCCTGCGACTGCAAAGCTAGCTGAGTGATCGTGTTCAGCGCTTATCGATATGGGCAATCTACCCGCAATACATCGTTTTGAGTCCGATCACCTCAATCGTCAAAGTGTTGCAGAGATCCGATACAACAACCCGGCCCTCTTCAGCCGTGGCTGCTGTGCTTTGTGTGGGAGACGAACCTGGGTATGCGCGACACCTCTGCATCCGCGATCTGCACGCCTGAGCACGTCGCAATTGCGTCTGCTGATAGGTCAATTCTGCCAGATGACCCTGTCATCCGTTTCCCGAGCTGTGCAAGATGCAACACCTTAGAGACCCTGCAGCGGCCTCTCAGCCTGCCGCTCATCTGCTTCGACTGCAGGATCTCCTGTCCAGGCCTCTATAATCGTATTACCAGCTGCCATCCTGTCATCTTCACATAGACAATGTCCTCAATCCAGCGTTCCAGAGGACGTCTTGTATCACTGTGGCAGCCGGCTCATCTATTGATCGATGCTCACCCCGCAACTCAGTACCAGGGCCGGAACAGATGAGCGCTGACTGTGTTTGTGAGCACATCCGTGTTGGCATGGGTGAGCAGTCGCCCGGATCATGATTTGTAAACGACCAACGGTGAATTTCTCCAGCCCCAATCTTCTCGCGACTGCCAAACGTTCCTCGGACGAAACAAACATCCGACTATGACGACATTGCAAATGCTCACCTGAGCAGACCGATTGCACCGGCTTTGAACAGCGCTCTTGGCAATTTAATCTTCGATGTTGGCGTCACGCAATCAAGCGGTAAGTGGGGGCAAGTGTCTCGGTATTTCGAAACCAAAGTGCATCTTGAATGTCATCGTGCCTTACCGCATTTGGCCGATGAAAGCGGCGATACCGTGAAGGTATCCAGCATCACGTGGACGCGCGCCGACTAAGCGTGACACTAGCATCGTAGCTTCAACTCTATCTCGGCTGTTTATCGCGCCTTCATTCACCGACTTACGCCAGAACCAAACTTCGGCAAGTATGCCAACGCCTTGTGGTTTGCGATGTCGACATTGACGTTGCCTACGTCTCGCGATTTTGTGACGCAACTGCTCAATTCTTTACCCTCGCTTCAACGGAACCACGCGGAGTCAAATCCGCTCAGTGATGCGCCCGAGTCTGTGAAAAAGCAGCTGCTATCACTACAAGTTCTGTTCCCCAATGAGTTCCTGCCAGCACTAGACCTCCTTGACCGGAAGCTCGTCACTCGCTTTCGGATCGGCATTGAACAACCGGTTCCCACGACCAGCAACAATGCAACGACAGCAGCCCTAGACGTGCAGATGCAGGATAGCAAGGTGCCATTGGCCGACAGTACCCGACCTACAGCACAGGAACCCCTAAGCATACAACCTCGAACACCACAAGACACTCCCGACAACAGCGACACAGTCCACTACGTCCGCTCAGTCCAACAGCGCTCCTCCCGCTTCAGCACCTCCTACGACAGCACCACATCCTACGAAGTCCGCCTGCGCGCATGGAACTGCACATGTCCCGCCTTCGCCTTCGCTGCGTTTCCGTCTGTACACCCTGAACCGCCTGTGCCCACTTATACACCACTCGCCACCCTCGAGAACAAGAGTCTCCAAGATGGACATGCAGATGGGGAGAAGAGGAAGACTCTGGAGTGGATGTTTGGTGGTGTGAGCTTGGGTGAGGGCATGCCGCCGGTGTGCAAGCATTTACTGGCGTGCGTACTGGCGGAGAGGTGTAGATGTGTTTTTGGGGAGTGTGTGGAGGAGAGGAGGGTTGATGTTGAGACGGCTGCTGGATGGGCTGCGGGGTGGGGAGGTTCATGATGACGGATTGGAAATGTATGGCTGGAGGTCGTCAGATCAGGAGAGATTGCTGTAGGTGATGTTATACCCAGCCGTAGCAGCGCGGCTTGTTGATGCGAGATTCGGGCAAAGCATGTTCAAATTTCAAGGTGTCTTTTGACGTGATGCATTATCGTCTCAAGTCTATCATGTCATGATGCCATATATCCTCGACCTAGGCTTTCTGCCCAGCGTCGTCTTTACACGCCGTGCAGTAGGCACAGACACAGCACTACCACGCTGAAGTAGTAGCACTCACGATCCTTATTTCAGCCCACAACTCTCCTCATCTTCATGGCTTCTTCTTCTCATCTTCATGGCTTCTTCTTCTCATCCTTGCCTTTCTCTTTGCTCTTGTCGCCCTCCTTTGCGTCGCCATTCACACCATCTGCCTTCTTCTCCTTCTCACCGTCCTTGCCCTCATCCTTCTTTGCTTCCTTGTCTTCTGCTTGCTGCTTGTTCTGGATCTTGTTCTCGATGAGGTCGTGGAACGCGGTGATGGCGCGGATCAAGCTCGAGAGGTAGATAGCCATAAGCTGGTCGTTCGTCTTGACGCTCATTGCGCGCGCGAGCTCGCCGTTGTCGATAGCGCCTGCTACGCCTGCCGCTGCGCCAACGCCGTTTGTTGCTCCGCCAACTGGTGTCGCCTTCGGTGTGGACAGGTTCGGGAGGAGGTTAAATACATCTTGTAGGTTGCCGAGGATCGCGTGGTTCACAGGCAGGTCTTCGTCGAGAACCTTCTGTAGGTACTGCCCGATGTCGCGCAGCCGCAGATGCAGGCCTTGCAGCGACTGCAGTTGTGATGTAATGCGGGTGGAGAGTGTGCCGACGGCAACGTCGCGGATGTCACGGAGAAGGTGCTCAACACCAATCTCCTCTGCTTCTTCGGCTTCGATTATCGATGGTGTGTGAACGAATGTCTTGGAGGTTGTTGTGCCGTCCTTGTAGCAAGTCAGCATGGTTGTAGCAAATCAAGCAGCTTCTTGACTCACGTCCTTGATCTCCTCCACGGCGAAGTAGGCGTCTGTTGGGACACCGACCTCCTTCGGCTGTACGTCGATGATAACCAGCAAAGGGTTCGGTGTGTAACGCTTGAATAGCTCGTTGACCTCCAGATCCGATGCGCGCAGCTTGGGCCCTGTGTGGTACCAGCCGATGAGCTTCTCGCGTGCGTTGATCTTCTTGAACATGTCGTTCATCGACTCGACGTAGTTGTGATCAAGGAACCATACTGACGGGTCCTTCTCATCTTCCTCAAACGGTACTGTGCATTGTGTTAGCTTCGTGAGCTTGTGATGAGATTGCCCCCGCCCCCGCTGTAGCAACAGGCGGCGAACGAGCTGTCTAACGTCTACACACCGGCGAAGCTGTTGGATACTCTGACGTTCTTGCCATCGTTCTGTCCCAAGAGCACACCAACAACGCGTTTCCGTGTCCCCTTCGCCTGACGGCCGTAGTGATCTGCTGCGGAGAGGAGCACGAGCGGCGCAACCGAGACGGTGCGAGTCACGAGTGACAGCGTCTCTGCTGTCGTGGCGGGCATCGTCGGTGTGTGCGTGTATTTACTGATTCAGCGATAAGGGCAGGGAATGAGGGAGGCGAGACAGATTGGGTGTGTTGGTGGCGGGTAAGTTTGCGGTGGTGTTGATGCGGCTCAAAGTGATGTTCACGAAGTCGGAAGCCACAGGTACGTTGGCTCGAGCTTCTAGCTTTAGGCAGGTGTGTCACGAACGCATTTCATCCATTTGGCTCGTACCAGGCAACTTTTCGGCACTGTAAGATCGCGCTCAAACAAGATTACATCTGCTGGGAGGCCTTCAGCTATGCAAGAGATTACTGCTCCAAGAAACTTTGGCAATAAAATTGGGGTAAAGGGTTCGTGTCATTGGAGTGATAAAGCATACAAAGTATCTGGTATCTAAGAAGCTGTGCATGCTGCAGAAAGGCAAAGGGTCTCTCATGTTACCGAAGAAGCGGGTTGTAAGCAGGCAAATCCCCAAATGGTGGGACGCAGTCAAACCATCCCTGCAGTCTTTTTGTTAACTTACAAGTAGCCTAAAGACTACAAGTAGTTTTGTGCAATCTATAACACAGCCAGAATTATGCTGAATGCCTCCAGGCTTGGCTGTTTAGACGTGAGATTGGCAGCTGCTGCGTCCGACCTTTCCCGCAACATGAGAGAGGGTAAATGCGATGTTGTTACAAAGTGGTCGTCGAGAAGTAGTACTGGTCCCACAAGAACTCGTAATCTTCAATGACACCGCCAGCGATGTCGAGGAGGGGCTTGCTCATCAGCTTTCGTGTAATGGCATGTATCCAGGATCTGGGTATTGTTAGCTGCTGAAGTCCCAAGTACGAAGATGAGACTCACTTTGTGATGTTCTCATAGAAAGCGCTGCGCATCGTCCACCAGCCGAGTGCCCAAGCACGCTTCTTCAACTCCTCCCTTTCGAGGCCAGTCAGACCCCGCAGACCACCGGCCAGACGTTCCTGGAAGTCTTTCTTTGCGAGCTGCCTAGCGCCGTACTCAATGCTTACTCCGATGAGCCATGGCCGCCAACTCTTCCTGTCGCCACGGAAGTGCTGCATAGCCAAAGCATACGCGACTGGCCGCAGGATGTACAGCGCTTCCGCAAGCTCGCCCTTGCCACTGACGCGGTGAAGTAGAGCCTTCGGGGGCTTGATGTCGTCTGCTGTGAGAACCTTAGATAAGAGGTAGCTCGATATATCTGAAGAGTCCGGTAAGCTCGGCATGGACAGCCCTGTCCTGGGCATAGTCCAGTTTTCTGCTTCCACTGAGCGCTCACTCGGTGGGGTATCCATGCCATCAGCAGACGCTGATGAATCTTCGAGGGAGCTTGGATCGATCTCTCTTTGCGGCAGAGGCGGCGATAGTAAAGGTCTCGAGTTCGTCAATCGTAACAGAAGCAATCGACAGACTGCCTTGATAACCTCTAGGAGCACGACCACGCGCCAACGCATCTTCTCGCCCTTCCTCTTTGCTGCCATTTCCCATAACAGTTCGGTGTATTGGATCAACTGTAGGACGGTCGCGATGCGCTTATATGTAGGCGACTTCTCTGTCCAAAACTTGGTGTAGCGGTGGTGCGGGGTGAGTGGCTGTCGGCGCGTCCCAGGCATTTGCGCCATTGCTTTCGCGAGGAGGGAGTCATGGTATAACGAAAGGCATTGGACGCCACAGTGTACTGTGAGGCGTTAGTCGAGGATGCTCGTGCTAAAGAGGGGGCGCAAAGCGTACATGATTCGGATGCTATCTCTGATTCCCTGAAGCGTCCTATCTGGCGTTAGCGCTCTGCTTGATTGTGATTACGGTTCATGTATGCGTACCAGGAATTATGTATGTGAGCGACCGCAGCGCCGACTCAATCTGTGACACTGCGCTGCTGTTCTTAGTGATGAAGTCAGAGTACATGCCCAGCCACTTGGTGGGCTGCGACAGCACCGCGGTCGCATTGTGCGTCGCTTCCTTAATCATCTTCGCGGTCGCACCCGTCAGTGGGTGGTTTAATAACAAAGTCCGTCCCAGAACATGAGCTGGTGTTGAAGGGTTGCGCTGGGGGCTGGCGCGATATCGAACGCATGGGTGAAGTCATGTCGCGTGGCTGCCGAGGTCCGGCTTCCCCAGATCCACATTATCCACCACTCTCAAAGCTCAACACCACAATACGAACCATGTGACAGCACGTTCCACATCAAGTCCTCGAATCTGTTTTCTGGATGCGAAGAATGTACGATGGGACAGTTTCGAATAGCCATGTCCTTGATGTCCGTCTTGAAGCTGCCTGAAGCATCTGCGCCCTTCTCAATCGTTCCTTGGAGCAGCATGGAAGACACCGGTCAAAGCAATCATACCGTGCTTTGGCTGAAACCTGTCGCCGCAATTTGACAGCCTACTCGACCTGCACCATGAAAAGGGCGGTCCACCGCTGCAAGAAGACAAGCCTGATGAGCATGTGACGACGCGTTTTGCTAGACAAGAGACCATACTCTTTTGAGTCTACCATCGGCCACGTCCGTGACACCTTCTACTCAACGGTGTCAGATTTCTCTGCAGGCATACACCCTTGAAGGCGCCCCTGCCTGCATCTTTGAAGGCTATAAGAGTCGAAGTACAAGACCAACCTCGAAGAGTTTTTCTCCAGCATTCAGAGATCTGTCCTAATCTCAATCCACACGCGCCAAAGAACTTATTTGTCCTAGTTGCTCAAGATGGCTACGACAACATCGACTAAGGTTCTGGTTCCACAGATACCTATTGCTCCATACCAGGCATCTCTTTTCACAGCCATCAACACATACGTCTACACATACATGTCCCAATACGACAACTCGCACGACTACAGGCACATTTTACGTGTCGTGTCGAATGCGAACCGCATCTTGCAAGACGAAAGCAAAACTGGACCATCGACGACGTACGACACTACCAGCCTTTTCCTAGCAGCCCTTCTGCACGATGTTGGAGACCACAAGTACGCAAAATCTGGCGAAGACACCGAAAATCAAGTCCGCAACATCCTCCTTGACCATGGCGCTAGCGCAGACCTCGCAGCAAAAGTCCAGACGATTGTCAAGCACGTCGGTTACACTAACGAAGTACGCAATCCACAATCAGTCGTCGATGTCCTCGCCCAGTACCCTGAGCTCGCGATCGTGCAAGATGCAGATCGCCTTGATGCCATTGGTGCTGTTGGCATTGGGCGGTGTTTCTCGTTCGGAGCGGCAAAGTTTCCGGATCAGCCTATGGGAAGGGCAATTGATCACTTTGAGGAGAAACTGTACAAGCTGGAGGGCATGATGAAGACGGAGAGTGGAAAGAGAATGGCAAGAGGAAGAACAGATGTGCTGAGGGAGTTTGCGAAAGAGTGGAGGGAGGAGGAGGCGTTAAGCTTCGAAGTGCGATGAATCATTCCAAGGACAAATACATGGAATTCGATTGAAGATCCGCGGTTTAAAACCTACAACGCCAAAAGATAATGAAACACAAAGGAAAATTGCCGGCGTGGTCATAGTAAGTACCGTACAACCCACCACTCCATCATACATTACTCCTTCCATTCTGCTCCTGCCCGCCGTGCCATTGAATCCCCTTCACTTATACAAATGCACCTCCGTGTGCCCACTCCTATGCCATGTCGCAAGCAACACCCCACACTGCCCACACTTATGCGTAACATTCTTTGTACTTGTCAAACAATACGGAATACAACACAGACTCCATGTCAACAGCAGCGCACCCAGCGCCCAAGCACGCGTGGTGTTGCCGCTCTGATAATCCGTCTCTGTCATGCCGCGGTGGTTGCAGGCTGGGCACTCGACCGGGGCGGAGGAACGGGTGAGGGAGGAGAGAGGAATGGTGTTGTCGTAGTGGGGCTTGCTGGAGGCGTCTATGGGAGACATGTTGTAGGCGACGCTGGGTTGGGCAGGATAAGACGGTGGTCCGGGTTCGTGGCTCATGAGGGAGACTTGATCGTATGGGGTGGACTGGTATGTCATGGACTGCTCTGGTCAGTGTTGCTCCTTCTACCTTTCGTTGCTGAAGACTGCAGCTTACTTTGCAATCAGCGGTACAGGGAAATTATCTTGTCAAACTTGAATGAGTGTTGGTAAGTTGGATTCGTCCTCTGGTAATCGTTGCGATGTACTGATCGAACATCGACGTTCCAATCTTTATACCTTGCATCGCACCCCTGGAGGACCTCGATGTTTGGGACTATGTTCAGAATGAGCGTGTCCGCCGACACTGCCCTTGAAATTTCATGCTCAAAATATCCGATGTACTTCCGGAAGCCGTCGTCGGCATGGAGGAGCATTTTCAAGACTTACCTTATAGAGTAGAGCAGGCACGCACAAGCTTTGTTTGACACCAAGCGCAAGGCTTGTAACAGCGAGTAGGACCGCTAGTGGAGGCTAGGGTGTGGTGCGCTAGCACCGAAACGTACCTTTTTCGTTTCTGTATTCTCTTCAGGTGGGATCGTGCTTCCTTAGCTGTGGCTTGACTCTTACACCTACGCACGAACCCCAGTGCTTTAAGATGATTGGCCGCGATTTGTGGAGGGAGCGACTCTGAGCTGCAGAAAATATCTCAGTTCGCCGACACCTTTCGTTACCATGCTTGCTGCTACCGTGTCCGAGCTCGTGCCGCACGGTTCCGCGTGCCGCACGCAATCATCAAAACAACGAAATATCATCAACACTATAACTCAACGACGCAATGACTTTAGAGGATGCACTTAAAGAAGCACGCGCAGCAGATACGCGCGGTGAACTTTGCTACCAAAAAATTGCTGATGCGCATGGTGTTGCGCGTTCAACTTTGTCAACGCATCACCGAGGTGTTCGCGGGACCATGCAACAGAAAGCAGAACAACAACAAAACCTCACCCCCCAAGAAGAGCTGGAGCTTGTTGATTACATAGATCAACTCTGCAGAGAGCACCTTCCACCTACGCATGATATGATTCAACATTTTGCCTCTGTTATCTGCGGATTTGAGGTTGGCAAGACCTGGGTTACTCGGTTCCTCCAGAAGCATCACAACGCGCTCTTCCCACGATGGACCTCCGCCATGGCCTCCGAACGCCACGCCGCTGATTCTCATAGCAAGTACAGCTTGTACTTTGACATGCTAGAGCTTAAAATAAGCGAGAAGGGTATAGAGCCTGAGCACACACGTACAATATGGATGAGAAGGGCTTTATGATTGGCAGGACAGGCAGACAGAAACGAGTGTTCAGCAGGACAAGTTACAGCAACAAGCGCTTCCAGCAGGCTCTAGAGGACGGCAACAGAGAATGGGTTACACTTATAGCGTGCGTTAGGGCTTCTGGAGTCGCTCTTCCTCCAGGCCTCATCTTGGCTGGAGACTCAGGCAACGTCCAGGCAGCATGGGTACAAGATATCAAGAAGTTTCAGCATCGCGTCTTTGTCACAGTCACCCCTAGCGGCTGGAGCAATGACGACGCTGCCCTTGGATGGCTGCAACAAGTCTTTGACGAAGAGACTAAGGCCTCTGCACGTCGAAAGTGGAGGCTACTCATCATTGACGGCCACGGCAGCCACGTCAGCCGCTCATTTTTAACTTACTGTCATCGCCATAAGATCCTTGTAGCAATATTTCCTCCTCACAGTACTCACACGCTCCAGCCAGCAGACGTCGTCCTGTTCAAGCCGCTATCAACAGCGTACCAGAAGGAACTCACAAGAAGGACCCAGCGCTCCAAAGGCCTGTTGCCAATGAAGAAAGGCAGCTTCTTCTCGTTATTTTGGCCTGCTTGGCTGCAATCGTTCACCAAAGACAACATACTCAAAGCCTTTGAGTCAACGGGACTTCACCCACTCAATTGCCACAAAGTACTCAAGCGTTTCCCTGAAGGAGCTGTACCTCCATCAACCCCTCCACCGCCTGAGGCAGGTACAACAGCACGCCAAATACTGAGAGAATTAGACTCTGTTGTGACGGATAAGACCTCGGAGGAGGCAAGAGCCCTCCGCCACAAGGTACATCACCTTGCGATTGAAAATGAGCTCCTCCATGATGACGTAGAAGGACTTAAAGAGTCGCTGCTAATAAAGAAGAGGCAAGATAAGAAGAGCAAAGCGCTTTTGCTTGTAAAGCCGGAGTTGGATTACTGGGGAGGAGCGCGCTGGTGGTCACCTCGATCATTTAAGGAGAGCCGTCACAGAGAGCGGATTATGAAGGAGACCGCGCATGAACAAGAGCTTGAATAAGCTCGGATGAAGGAGCTTGCACACACTAATAAGCTATACAATGAGAAGATCAAACAGCAGAAGCGCGATGTGGCAGTAAAGGAGAAGGAAGAGCGTGACCGCAAGCGCGCTAAAGAGCGCGCAGCTATCAACGCTCGCAAACTGCAAAGACATAAGGATAAAGAAGCCTGCAACGCTCAGAAACTCTCCCAATTGCCTAGCAAAGGCAAGCGCAAAACTTTAACTAATCCTAAGACGCCTGCAGCCAAAAAGCGTCGTGTTATGGCGCCTCGTAGTAGTGCTGTTGCTGAGCCAGCTCCTCCGCCTCGCAGCACTCACACCACCCGCAGCGGCCGCACTGCAACATTATATAAGTAGAGCTTTGGCAGATAGTTTTGCATGCATTAATTGTCTACAACACCAACAAATCTCGCAATAATAACCATTGTGGCTGTTTCTAGAGCCTTATTTTTGTATACTCCGTGAGGTGGGTGCGGCGTGCGGCACGCGGAACCGTGCGGCACGAGCTTGGACACGGTAGTTCCCGAATAGGTAATCTCTGCGTATGCGTATCGTCAAGGAGCTCACTCGACAGCATCAATCCATCATGCCGCACTCACTACCTGAAAATTTTTCTGCAGTCTACAATTTCTCGATTGCGGCTTTACATATCGACGCGAACGGACCCTATGTCAACAACGGTACAGCCGCGATGACGCAGTTATTCAGCTGTCCGCATACGCAGGAGCTCTATAAGAGCGTCCTTGTGGCACTCTCCAAAACCGGGCAAGTCCACGAAAACACCAAATTATACAACCGTTCATCAAGCTTCCCGAACATCATCGTCTACTATGGCGAACGCAAGTCTAGCAGCGCCGAACCTTTGCACTACCGCAACATTCAGCACTCCCGATCTCTTCGGTGCAAACTTCACTTCGCTGTCAGCGAACCTCGTTACGAACTATACCTTTCCCATCCCCGACGGCTGGCGCTATTCTCAGCCGTCCATCTTCGTACAAGACGCAACCTTCTGCAACGTCACGGTGTCCTACACACATCCCGGCCAGAACGACACTCTCTACGCCGAAACTTGGCTCCCAATCACAAATTATAATGATAGACTGCAGTCCATTGGCGGAGGTGGTTGGGTAGCAGGACGCTTCATCCTCACCTACGCGGGCATGATTGGAGCCATAGCTGATGGCTACGCAACCGTCACCACAGACGCAGGTCTGGGTTCAAAGACCTTCGATCAATGGGGCATCTCCAGCCCCGGGAACACCAACGTCTACGCTCTCCAGAATCTGGGTTCCGTATCTCTGAAAGACGAGGCTGTCATCGCGAAGCACTTCATCCAAGACTTCTACGGTGAGAAACCGAAGTACTCGTACTGGAATGGCTGCTCGCAGGGCGGAAGACAGGGCTCCATGATCGCACAGCGATACCCAGATGCGTACGACGGCATCATCGCAGCGGCTCCGGCATTACACTGGGCGGAAGTTGTCTTAGGAAGCATGTGGCCTGGCTTCTACATGGAGAACACAAAGCAATTCCCCAATGCTTGCCAGTTGAACGGGTTGACGGCGCTGGCGATCGAGGAGTGCGACCAAGATGACGGTATGAAGGACGGCCTCATCGCTGATCCAGATGCGTGCTTGCGTAAATTCAACGCCACCGCCCACATCGGCAAGATCTCCACCTACAACTGTACACTGTACGATGGCACGCAAACAATCGACGCCGCAACAGCTGATGTTGCGCGTGCCTTGTGGACAGGACCGGTCTCTTCGTCTGGCAAGAAGCTCTGGTATGGCTACAACATTGGCACCGACCTATATTCTCTCGCAGCCACGAATTGCACCAGCCTCGGCCAATGTAGCGGCAATGCATACTCAGTGACGGCCGGAATTGATGAGACGTTCGTGGCAAAGGGCGGTCCCATCAACATCACCGACGACAATGTTTCGCACAAGCGCTTTGACCACGTCTATCACTCATTCAAACAGCAATTCGATTCCCTCATCGGCACTACTGACCCAGACTACACCGGGTTCAAAGAATCAGGTGGTAAGATAATAACCTACCACGGTCTAGTAAGCCTCCCTCCCACTCATCCTATCTCACTCCACTAACATCCCCAGGCCGACCCCACCATCTCCCCCAACGGCACACTCTCCTTCTACCGCAAAATCTCCGCCACAGTCCCCGATACACCCTCTTTCTACCGCTACTTCAACGTCCCGGGCCTCGGTCACTGTTGGGGTGGTAAGGGTGGGCAACCTGTTGCTCTGTTCGATCAGCTGCGTGCTTGGGTGGAAAATGGGACGGCGCCTGACAGCTCGCCGGTCACGATGACGAAGCCGGATGGTGAGAAGATGGAACAGGTACTGTGTGCGTGGCCGAAGAAGGCGGTGTTTGGCAATGGGTGCGATGTCAATGGGAATGTCACGACGGCGTGCTGGAGTTGCGAATAAATGAGAGTTGACAAAATCCGTTTCCTGTAAGGATTGCTGGCCATTCATTGATTGATTGATTGATTGATTGATTGATTGATTGATTGATTGATTGATTGATTGATTAGTTCAATGTCCTATGTGTGTCTAAGACCATGGAGGACGGGAGGTACAGTAGCTCCTCTAGTATAGAAGGAGGGGAAGATACAACAAAGGGGGGTTTCTCTACAGGTACAAGGAATGGTAGATGCATATGCCAGGTCTTCTGTGTTTTGTCCAAGGTGCCATTTGCGTGCGCCCACCTTAGTCCTGCCAACAAAGGCTAGAGTAGCCTTGATGCCTTCTGTAGTGCGGAGAAGTAGCGGTAGTGTGAGCTGCACTTCCCTAGATTGTCCTGGAGTATTTTTCGATACTGCTTAAGACATTTGCAGCTGAGCAGGGGGTGTTCTAGGGTCTGTCTGGTTCCACAGCTGCATAGTGGGTGGTCTGCTTTGCCTCTCTGGAACAGATATGCTTTGTTGTATCCATGGCCTAGTTTGAGCTGGTAGAAGGTACTAGCAGTCTCTCGCCTAGTCTCCAGGGGCACACTTAGCCTTTTGCAGATTCCCCAGCTGTACTGATTGCTGGCCATTAATCACTTGAGTTTCGATGCATCTGAATCCTGTAACCAAGTTGTAGACACAAGTGCATGGTAATGACCAAACCAGTGATTAAAGATCTGTAATAATATAGTGCAGAAGCCCAGATGTCCCTCATTGTCTACCGCCTACCGCCTACCGCAGGTTGCTACTGCCATTAGTCTTACCCTCGCCGAAGCCGTTGGTTGGCGGTGTTGCAAGCTGCATCGGGCTGGGCTGACCGCTTGCTCGCAGGGGCAGTTTCCCGTTGGAGGGTGTGCCTTCCGTGAATGAATCCATCGATCCGTCGTCCATGGGTGTAACATCAGACTCGTCTACCTCCATGGGTATGTCGCCAGCTGGCGGCGGTGGAGGTGGAGGCGGCGCTGGTGGCTCGTCCGTCCGCGAACGTATGTTGCGAGGTGAGTCATCTGCTTCATCCTCTCTTTTGCGCTTCAACTCAGAAGACGAATCGTTGGGTGAGACCTCAACTCCAGTTGTTACTTCCAGTATATCATCCATGTCGATTTGCGGTGTGTCCGGTGTTGCACCGTTGTCGTCCTGTGCTGCACCTCCACGAGCTGCTTTCGCCTTCTCGCGCTCCTCCTTCTTTTTGACGGCTTTGTCCATGAAGTCCTTCACGTAGGTCTTCACAGTCTTCTCGTGTTTCGAACTGATTTTGGCGGCGGGGTCCTTGACGCGTCCAGACTTGTAGTCACCCCTAACTAGCTTCTTAGCCACCTCTTTCGACAAACGTTTGAGGTCATCCTTTTCGAGCTTCTTGCGGTAGTGCGCAGCGACGGCCATGACGTGTGGAGAGAGCTATTACAGTCAGTGATTTGCACGAGAGTTCAAGACTTGTCAACTTACAGTCGCCTCGTAAATCCTCTCCTGCTTCTCTTGAGGCAGACTACGCCACTTCTCGCTCTTGTGCTTTCTGTCTTTCGAGTCGTCGGCAGCAGGCTGTGGGGTTGTAGAGGCTGATGGTACGGTAGGTGTTACGTTCGCAGTGATGCTAGAGATGATGTCCTGCAGGAGTTGCGTGTCGGTTTTGGCTTTCGGTGGCGGCGGTGGAGGTTGATTTGCTGGCATAGTAGGTCGCTGCCATTGCGTAGTCCCTGACGAGTTGTAGTAGTAGGTGGTCCCATTGTCCGAGGTGGCTTGAAACCAACCAGGAGGCAGAGGATTAAAGGGCCGCGGTCGAGAAGCTGGACGAGGGCCTTGAAAGAACCCACTAGCAGGCCCTCTCGGTGCATTGATGACACGGGGTCCTGATGGTGCGTTCAGATTGGCTGGGCCTTTCGGCGCGGATGTAAGTGACGGAGACTTTGACCTAGATCTTGATCGCTCTCGACCTCTCTCGCGACGCTCGAAGTGGTTCTCGGTGCGGACAGGTGTGCTTGCATTGGGATCCCTCTTCATACGCGGGATCCGGTAAGCGACCTCCAACTTGCTCCACGCTGCGAGTAGCTTATCTGCGGACTCCTCAACACGCTCGTCTCCACAGCTCTTGAGCTTCTCCACCGCTTCCTCAATTTTGGAGTCTTGAATCTTGTTCCGAGTGATGCGCGGCAGCTTGTGCAGAATGTCCAAGACCTGCATCACAACGTTGAAATCATCCATCCATGTGGTCAGAGTCTTCTTGAGGGTCTCATAACCGTGCATGCGGATGATCCGGTGGCCGACCTTATCGTTGTCACTTTGCTGTATACGGCTGAGAAGCTTGACGGCGATCCATTTCTCTGTGCATTGGCGCAAAGCGGCCATGACCTTGGGCACACCATCGTCTTCGAGCGATCGTGGCTGCAGATCGTTGACATATTCCTCATCATCCTCACTGACCTTCTTCTTGCGAGGTTTCTTGGTGTGGACCGCTGTGTCCCAGCCATCGCCGTCATTAATTCCAAGCGCTTCGATAGTGGCATGCGAGAGCTTTGTGGCATTGTCGGACTGAGTCTTGCCACCGATGAAACCCGAACAATTAGGCTCGCCGCAGTAACAAGGCTGAGGATCTGCTCCGTATCGATCGACGTTGTAGTTGAATACCAGCTCTTCACCTGCCTTAACTTTTCGCTCAGCAAAGATGCCCATGCGCAGCTTGTCTCCAACCACCCACTTGTCCACGAAACAGTTTGGGTTGCAGGAATGGTTGCAAAACCTTCCCAGGTTGCCCTTCTTGGTCGCATCCACAAATTCGCCCTTCGTCAAAGACATAAAGTAGAAGTGCTTTATGCCCTCCTGGTCATACTGTATCATGCGGCGACGGAACGTCCGCTCGTCAATGACCTCGCCAATGTATTCGAAGATGAAGTCTCCAGGCACAAGGTCCTTGTTGGCTCGCAGTCCAAAACCCTTCTTCTCTGTCTTGATGACCGTGACATCGGCGTATTGTTTGCGCAGAAAACGTTGATTTTGACACTCTCGTCCGCAGCTGCAGTCACCCACGCACTCCATCTTGGTAGCACGGTTGATGCAGTCGGAGTCTTCGCCGCAGGCATTATTCTGTTTCTCGACCGCATCTGTTGCAGACATCGTCAGCGTCTTGCCAAGATACCAGAGTAACAGGAGAAAGACCTACCCCACTCTTCGCTACAGTCACATTCTAAGGCTGGATCGGTTGTGCCAATGTATTTGTTCGAGTACGTGCACTCTGGAAGAACGACGAATGTCTCTTTGGCTGCTTCTGTAGAGTCTGGTAGGTCGAGGTAGAGCGGCGGGGGGCGCGAGATGACTTTCTGAGAGGCGCTGCGCGAGAGCTTGAGGGCTCTGCCTCCTGGCCCAGGCTCCATCTTCAGCACGATGTCTCCTCCAACGACCTCCTCTTTAGTACTGTCGGCTGGCGATGACGCTCCGGATTCATGCTTTGACATGGGTGATTGGGACTTCGATCGAGAGGACTTGAGTCGGGATGGAATCGCGGAGGGTGTAGGGGCGTCTGTGTTCTCCGCCTTTACTTGTATGCCGTCGCTCTCACCCGCGCTCAGGGTAGCGCCTTCCTCTAGCTTCATATCGCGCAACTCAGGCTCGAGCTGAGCCGACTGCTGCTCGCTTTCACTGTCCGACATGACGGGCGACCGTGGCTGCGAGAGGTGTGGTGGCCGAGCTTGGAGTGGGAGAGTGAGGAGTTCTGGTTCTGGAAAATCAGACGCTAGTGGTTCTACAACACAGGAGCAAGCATAAGCCCTCTCACTGCATAGCACCCTGCACGGTGGTAAACAATCAGGAGAGCACTAACGCTGTCCTCTTGCGAGTGAAGAATTGCTCGGCGGGCGTGTCTAGAAACGCGGTGGGCTTGAGATTGACCGGGGGCAAATCTTCGCTTTCTTCTCCCTGGTGTGTGTTCCCGAGTGGAGTCCTCCTATATGCCTCTACACTGGAATCGCATGTCGCGCGCGACAACGGTGGTATCGAAGATAAGACGTTTGCGGTATGGTTTCGACGGTGATGCTGTCGACATAGAGGTGCACGATTCGTAATGATCGATTAAAGCTGGAGGCGCGGCAGACACCTTCCTTGGGACGGGACGCAGTGAAGCGTGTCCTGTGGTTAGTCGCAGCAAAGCTGTGCTTCTACTGATGTATCAATGCCTATTGTGCAGACTGTCTGGCTCTGAGCACGCGACGGCAGTGGTTTGTGCTGGTTGAAGGTACTGTTCGCAGTCGCCCTGATTTGGTTAAAGCCGCGGCGCGCTGTTTCCGGTTTCTTCCAACTTCACCGCTTCAAACACAAGAACAACCATTGGCTTTAGCCTCGACCATGCCTTTGTGTATGCATGTCGATCGAGACAAATAATTACTGTTTGTTGAAGACTACTGCAAAGACATGGGAAGATCGACTTTGTCGGCGCCATCAAATTCAGGATTATGGACATCATGGCTAATGCTTTGAATGCCCTCAAGCTAGACATCGCTTCGGCAGAACCAAAGAGCTTGGACACTACATTTCTTGCGGACACAATTCTTACATTCGTTCTGAGAGCTTCTCTGAAATGAGACCAACGACGGCAGAATTGGGTATTGCGCATGGTCCAAGACGAGTGATACAGAGTCTACAAATGACAGGAAACACGCAACGTGCAGGCCGACCACTGTGGACATCAAGAGGATTTGGAATTGTGGCATATGCAAGAACGCTGCCAAACATTTGAGACGAAAACTTTCAGCATGACGGTCAGCGTCCAGGACGATGCTCACATTAGACCTACACGTTGATGCCAGCCTACCTCCTACGTTGCGAGGGAGCTTGAACACGGTAGCTATTGATTTTCTCTTTGATGGTGGCAGAGTTGTCAAATGAAATCAGTCACAGGCCTGCTACATTCACGGTTATCTGTAGTTTTTCTCCCACTTACGAGCAAACTGGCGGTGTCCAGGCAAAGTCGTTTTGTTGTCTGTGTCCACAGTGATGTGAGCCGGCTTTCATGCAGCCCAGGAGCCTGGCTTAAGCAGCAAATGTTGGGTCCCAGGACCGAGTTATATTGTCCAGCATCCCTGCCCTATCTTCAGTCATCCTGGACCTAACTCGGTTGATTGGAGGTTGCAGCTAGACCGAAACCTTAAAAAAACAGCGACGACTTGTTACGAGAAACGGTCCCATCGGCTGATCACTGCATCGCTCGATTGGTGTGGTTTACGGGTGTTCAGAGAGCCAATCAGACTGACTAGTACTTGTGCGATCCATGAGCCGCATTATGCTGTAGGATTGGCGGGAGGCAGCATACCATGGCCTTTCTCAAGACAGCAGAGCCAGGAGGCCTTCATGGGGTTTTGAGCAGCAGTCTAACGTAGTCAGAAATACCTGCAATCCTTAGTCTACCTACCAGATCTTGATATCCAGAGATCTGTCCCTGGTGCTTCCTGGTCTTGGGAGAATTGCATGCTTGTTACCCTATTTCCGAAGCACCTCATTTGAATTCGATATCATATACAGTTCGACAAATCATGCGCTCGTTATTCGCAGATTGAGCAGCAGCCACGCTTTTCAGTGATCGATTTAAACTTCGAAGTTGCAGAGCCGTCCAGCCGAAGTTTTGAGAGCTTTTGCAAAAGCTACGGTATGTTAGCGCGTCATGCACAGCATTTTGCCACACGCGTTAGTTGTTGGGGCACCGGTAGTCCACAGCTGTACAAAGTCCCTTTGTGTTTACATGAGTGTTTGTTCTGTTCGCAGCTTGTGGTGACTTGAATGGCAACTGCTTTGTGGCAGCGACTTCCTGATAACGGCGTCTTGGCGCGGACTTTATTTCGACCTCGAAGGCGCTCAGAACGAGTAACGACAAACAACAGTCAACGCCATCGACCTGGCCCTGGGTACGCGTAAACACGACTTCGACGCGTTGCAACTTTTACCGAGATCGGATGACAACGCAGGAACGATCTCCTAGTTTTCCGCTTGCTGCCAAGTTATTCAATACCAACGGCATGTCAGCTTTTGCACTAGACAGGGAGGAGACAGATCTGCCCGCTCTGCACCACCATTCACAGCGCTTGGATAGCGGCCGTTTCGTCACGGCACAACGTTTCTAAGCTCCGCGAGGATCTCCAGCCTCCACCCACCTCAAACGATAGCACGAGAAAAAGATCAATTTGTCAACAGTCTTTGATGGCGACAACAACGCCAACCGGCAAGATTGCGCCACAGAACAACACAAGAGCTGCAATAAGTCGATTTACCCTGACCCAGCAAGCCTCGCTGTTGGTCAGAATTTTGGCATATGCATGGAAAATACGGTGAGAGTTTCTCAAAGTCAACGCTCTGGTTGGTGCAACGTGGCCAGCAAATGCAGGTGCGAACTTCTGTCACTGGTAGAATATAAGAATGCGCACAATGCCAGCCATTGAGCTACACAGCTGCAACCCTTTCATACTGGGTAGCAGAGCATGTCATCGCCCTTTACAATTCCAAACTGCCGTTGACCGTTTTGGTGGGATGGTGGACCAACGAGAGACAATAGAGCACGGACTTCCACTTGAACTCGTCTCGTCCCGGCGAGGCTAGTGCCGAAGCGCCCGTGGAAGAATACGTCTCATCAACCAGTCAATCACCCTCTGAAACGAACATTTCACGCTCGGTTGCATTAACTGCCTCCAGGGCTGAAGAAGCCGGTACACTACTCACAGTCCATCTCAAAATGACCAGCGCGTCTTTGGACAGCGACACGGTCCAGAAATCATGGCGGGGCTCGAGCCAGTAGGAGGATGCTACCGTTTTGTGTCAGGATTGTTCCCTGGTGAGACGTACAGGGGTCACTAGCGATTGGCTGACGAGGCGTCGAGGCGTTCTTTATCGACGTCAAAGACTACCCTGGAGGTATTCAGGTCGAGAGGGGAAAGCCGCCCCAACGTCAATTACATCGGTATCGTTATCGAATCCGCATTATAGTCTGTCCCCAATCGAGAAGATGTGTAGCGGGACAGATCTTGGAAGCTTTGGGATGTGGTGAGGAGGGCGCGGGCCCGTTACCTTCGCGCTAAGTATGCACGACATGCGTCCCATAATTTCCATGAGGACCTCCCTCTCTCCTAAACCAGCCTCATGCTCTCGTCTCTTTGACAACAAACTTTTGCCTACGCTGGCATGACGAACAGAGCCTACCGTGGGTCCTTCTGATGCTCTTTTTTACTCACTCGTTTATGTTTCGTTTCAAGACTCTCGTTTGTTTTATTCCTTGCCGGCCCTGTCGTTCAACCGCGCGCGAGGGTGTTTCGCGCCCGCATTCTGCACTTACTATACGGCCTTGTGATCGTTCGATGCTCGATTTGTCTGGGTGCAGTTAACTAGGATTCGTCGTGACTACTTCTTATCGGCGTCTGCCCTCGGGCATTAGTCGAGAGGCACAACATGGAGCAGCCCGCAACAGAGAGACAATGGACAGAGCATGAGAAGGTACGTATCGTCGCCTAGAGTGGATGCAGATGTCCACTTGACTCTGAATTAAGCTGACTCTCTTCGCCAGATCTACCTACTTGCCGAAATATTAAAAGCCGCCCCAGTATCTTCTCATGTCCTCTATGGCTTCATTCGCGACTATCACGTCCAGGTGCGATGGAACGACATGGCCCTTCCTCCTGGTACGTGCACATGGCATTTGCGCCTCCTTCATCTGAACCCACGTTGAGTGTAGGCGATCACATATCGCAATTTGGACGGAATGCTAACTTACTTTCCTCTCACAGGTCGCTCGCTTAACTCATGCCAACGAGCATACACTGATATCGCTAATTCGAACGCTGGCACCGGCTATGGCCGCCCCCCGTTACCGAACCCAAACATGTATCCCGGATCTGAAATCGCCAGAAAACGTCCTCATCCGCAGGAAGCTGCTCCCCTCGGTCGCCTTCTACAACCTCGTCCACCCCCACACCCTTACGCTGGCGAATACATCCCTGCCGGTGGCCCCGCGTATGCGACTACGATCAACACTGGTAACGAACCCGCAAACAAGAAGAAGCGGGGGAGACCAACAAAAGCAGAAGCACAGCAAAGAGCGCAAGAGGCAGCAGCACGCGGCGAAGTCTATCCACCTCCACGAAGAGGGCGACAATCGATCACGGTGCACCCCGAACCATCCTCTTCTCGACCCAGCCCAAAACAACGACCACAAGCGCAAACCCCACCGCAAACGATGACGCATGCTTTGCCCACGAATACCATGACTCCACAACACCAAATGCACGCCGAACAAAGTTCTGAATCGTCTTCAGGCAAAAGGCGGCGGGCGCGCCCTCAGCCCTTAGAATTAGAGAAACCCCAACGACACTCCAGCGAAATGCAGTCTCCTCTCGCCTATGGATCCGCGGATCCCACTCGCAGTCACACATATTCTTCGTTCACGCCTATCTCCGCTCCCTTGCCATCTTCAGCGGACTCTAGAGATAGAGATACGCGTATGGAAGGGATCGAAGAGGCTCAACCACGAACCACGACACCTCATTCGTTTAAAGACACGGTCGGCATATGAAAGCGTTTCCTTCGTCTCAAAAGCACTCACGGCGGCAATTTTGTTTTGAAAGCATTCGACGACATTCACGCCATTACGATGACCAGATTGTGCCACTGCATATCTTATGGCGGTCTTCTGCACGGTCTTTGCAAGCTTTTGCACGATCACGAACTCCAGTTACGCGCATCACAACTTTCTTTTGTGTCTATCATGAAGCGTCAATTTTCTGGATTTCTCGCGCATCCATTCCTGGTTTCAGCTTCTTTTCCGCCATGATGCTCTGTCTGACTGACCTTGCATCTCGACGCTTTCTGCAAACGCCGAGATGTCAAAAGCAGATTACCTAATGTCTTATTGTTCCTATTTACGACTTTGAGGACTATATCAGTTGGTATTCACTGGCTCGGCACATCCTTGCCAGCCATCCTTTCTGCGATATGTACGATACACGGGCTCCGTCCCACCACATTGCGCATCAGTTCCATTCACGGCCTCTGTACAAACACACTTAACAATAGAGTATCAATACTAGAATTCAACCACAGCCTATCGGCAGCTTTCGATGCAGTGTTATCAAGATTTCGAGCGAGCATTATCCTGTACTAGGTTGCACTTCGGTTCTGCAAGCCAACGCACGGCTTTTGCTGTCCAGTCAAACATCAAAAACCAACCTCTCACGACATCGACTTCATGCAGCCTAACAAGTAGGGTGGAGAAGAGGTGGCTGGGAACCCTGCGCCTGTCTGCTTAGACGCAGCCCAGGCGACACAGACGACAGATCTTGTTTCACCCTATGAGTCTGAGTACAGACTTCAGTGCTACACTCACCTGTCCACAGTGATTTCGGACACTTTGCAGATGCAGGGGCAACATGTAACGTTTGATTTAGTCCCAAAGCCCACATTTCACCGCGCGACAAAACTGCACATAGGCGCGTGGCCGCGATCACGAGCTGCTGTTTTCAGAAGATGTTGTTGTGGCGAACTGGCAAAAGGGATTGGCTGGGAAATGACTCGACCTGCATGTTCTTGCATACGGTCAGCGCTGCTGCGGCTGTGCGCTACTGCATTGCGAAAGGAGGTGCATGACGCCAAACTTCGAAGAGTTAGCAACTAAATGGGTGCAGGAAGCGAACTGCTTCAACGCGGACCGACGATGTCACTGGCGGCTCGAGGGTATATGGGGATGGAATTGCACGTGAAATGAATGGCAGCCGGGGACATTCTCGAGCTGGGAACCATCCCATTATATCTCAGACACCCTGAGCCACGAAAGCTGTTCCTTCGACCATTCCAATGCTACCATAGAATCACTTGCAACTTGTGTAACTCCACTCGTGTCCAAGCGCTATAGCCGAAAGGGGCAATTCCAGCGACCAGGGCATAGGAGCGCTATTGCGGGCCGAGAGAGACGATGCACAATCTTCCCAACTTGCTTCTTCATCGCGTGAGGAAACCAAACATCACTTTGTGTGAATCCTCCTCGCGTATCGTCAGACTTAGACACTGGTAGGTGTCACGGACCATGTGTTCGTGAGGCTGTGATCTGCAATCTGCATTCTGCCGCACAAGTGATCGAGAGTCTGAGTTACCCAGATTTATCCTGCGAACACTACAACCGGTGGAAGAGACAGGGACTTCTTCGAAGAAGACAGCCAAGCGGGAAGAGGTGTCAGTGGAATACCTATTCCCTACACTATCAATAACATCGCCGAATGACGAGCCGTTCAGTGTGAACCTTTCCTACATTGACTCCGATTCAATTGTAATTGTCTTCATCAAAGGGGTAATGCGAAATCGAAGAATGAGAATGACTTGGCACGTAAGTGCGCATCGTCCCGGAGTTAGCGGCGATCACTAGCGCCTGATGATGTCGCCTCTTTGGCTCAGACGACTGCATTAATCTCTACCTTTTGGACGCTCACGCATCACCCTCACTCAGCGCATACTTGACTTTGCTGATACATCACTCTATGAGTGTATGCGACCGTGAATTCGTGGCTTGAAAGCCTTCCTACTGCAGGCTGTTCGCTACATCCGCCGCTCGACCGACCACTCATATCCAGGCACACCATGGCCATAACCACAAAGCGCAAGCGCGGCACTGTTTCATACAAAGAACCAAGCAGTGCCGAGGACCTATCTGAGAGCTCTGAATATGAGCACACACCCAGGAGGAAGCGTCCTGCACCCTCTCGACGATCTGCGAGGCACCAAGCCAATGATGACGACTCCAGTCGACAAACGACACCAGAACGGTCTCCTGCACTCGAGCCCTCCAGAAAGAAGCACAAAGAATCTCGAACTAGGCGACATCGCAAAGTGTCATACAAGGACATCAGCTCAGATGAGGAGGAGGACCCAGATGCAGATTTCGAGGTTCCTGAGAAGCATGTCAGGACGACACAGCGCAGGGTAAAGGCATCAGCGGTGCCATCTCCACGACCTCAGAGGCGTGAAAAGGCCAGAGAAAGGGGGCGATCAAAGCAAAAGCTGGTAATTGGTCGGATACGGAAGCCCAACCAGGCACCAGGCGCAGCGCCAGAGGCCATCTCGATTCCATCTGACGGTCACAAACCAGCCTGGCAGTTTCTGCCATACCATATCCTCCTTCAGATATTTGTTTATGCGTCACATCCTCTGCACGATGAGAACGTGAAGCCTACGACATCAATACCTTGGCTGGTACAAGTGGCGCGCTTGTGTTCGACCTTCACAAAGCCAGCCCTGACAGCCCTTTATCGTAACCCACCAATTTTCGCCATGAGGCAGACTAGGAGGGACCTCGTTCACCACCTCATACAGCCACCGAGCGGGGTGCACAAAGACTACCAAGTGATGCCAAAGCGGTTGACCTTGGACGCAACCCAGATGTCTACACTGACGGACCCAACGCACAGTGTCGCTGATTTGGCAGCTCTTGTCAAGTCACTGACTACGCTGCGCGAGATCGACATCTTTGACCCTATCGACAGGCCACCTTTTCGTGGACGCTTACGGCGAGCGCGTCGATGGGTGTACCCGGATGAACTGTTCGCGGCGCTGCGCGAGACCGAATTGCGACTTCGCAGCTGGCGGTGGAACAGCATGTTTTGCCAGCGTGGCCCCTTGTGGATGAAGAGCATACATGGCGACCAAGCGTTCCAGAGCTTGCGCGAGCTCACGCTTGTCAAGTACCATCCAGAACCATCTCGCGAAGATGAGGACGACGATGAAGGCAACTCAGAACCTACGATGGAAGAGCTGATTGGCTCAGCGTTGGCTGTGCTACCCAACCTAAGGTCTCTGGCTTTCGAGACCTGCGGTATCGTTAGAGGCCGTCTGCTACCGCTCCTGCCAACGAACCTCATCAGCTTGAGCATCGTCAACTGCGGAGAACTGCTTTCTGATGCGCTGTCAAGCTTTCTGACAACCCACGGCGCACATCTCGAGGAGCTTATTCTGCACCACAACCAGGCGCTCGATCTGTCGTTCCTTGTCGACCTAAAGCAGTCGTGCCCCAAGCTAGAGGTTCTGCGAATGGACACGACGTACTACAGCTCCCTCGTCATGTCGTCTGATAATGAGCCCCTGTACGAGTCTCTGCTTGGCGAGAACGAGGTCCCTACCTGGCCCGCAACTTTACGTACTCTCGACATGCAGTATCTGCGCAAGTGGGACTCCACAGCGGCAAGCAATTTCTTCCAGTCGCTGATAGACTCAGCTGAGGAGCTGCCAGATCTACAAGACCTCACGATCATTGCTATGGTCGACACCGATTGGCGACAGCGTGCTGAGTTCAGGAGGAAGTGGAGCGCTACTTTTCAAGCTGTGTTCGCCAGGAAGTGGGAGCCGCCAAATCCTCATCTTGCGTCGCTCAAAGCATACAGATTGTGGAAAGAGAAGCAAGTCTCTTCGCAGATCCAGCCACCCCAAGTCGAGGAGGAAGAGAAGGTCGACTCGTTCGTTGAGGGAGTGACAGAAGAGCTAGCAAAACCTCAAGCTGCAGAAGAGAGCGACAGCGACGCACCACTTGTGTCCAGGCGCAAGAGGCAGGACGAGCAATGGGGCTCGACACGCCTTCGCTCGCGAGCCAAGGCGAATGCCAGCTATGACGAAGAGTTGGAGGACTCTGAATCAGAACAGGATGTAGAGGACGTGGAAAAGGTCTCATTTGTGCAGGGTCGATGTCACACAGTTATCTTCCGCATCGACAACTTCCGACCGCGAGAGGAAATCTACGCTGAAGCTGACTTCCTCGATGCTGAGCCCAGCGGCGATGATGAATGGAATGGCAACGATGAAGCCAACGACGAGGGCGGATATGCTTGGTAACCGTGTTTGGCAATGGGCATGGACATATTTTACGGGTTATGATATCAGGACATCTGGGAAACAGTGCATTGGGCTGGCGTTGGAGAGTTATTGTATAAGTACCTCGACATGTGTATCACCGTTGGGTATGGGTCAGGCACTGACATTGGGCCGCCACCTTGGCCGCCGTTATTACTCGATGCAGGAAGCATTGGAGGCTGGCTGTATTCCAATGAATTCATTGGCTCTCCTATAGGCTGCTTATTCACATATGATCGGTGTTCGTCCAGAAGTATGGCTTTGCAGTTCCTCGATGTTCCAACAAAGCTGAAGCTCTGGGGCGGAGCCAGACCGCTGACGCAGGCCGGACAGGGATGTGAGCATAGCCGTTTGAGAGCATCACGTTCAATGACGACTAGCAGACTGGCCCATCGCTCCTGCCTCATATTAAGCGCCTTATTTATGACTTGAGCTGCACCTTCCCTCCCAAAACCTCTTGCCTTGCGCATCTCATACTCGAGTATTCCTGTCGTCGCTGCTCCATCTCTACCCCGCGCGCCGCCCAAAGCCCAACATGGCTGCGCCCACTCCTCCTCACCCGCCTGTTTCCCCCGACTCAGGGCCTACAGACCCCAATCTGCCAAAGTTGCCTGCGGGTTGGATCGCCCAGTGGGACAACTCGTACGTCCAAACTACCTGCGCGATGCAATGTTGCCCCCGCTACAGCGTGCATATATGCCCCGCAATACGGTACTAACACATACAGGAGTCGTAAGTACTACTACGTCCAGATCAGCACCGGCGTCTCGCAATGGGACCTGCCTACGAGCGAAGTGCCCATCAGCGGAAGCCACCACGGCACGCCTGCGCAGAACACGAACCCTTACAACAAGCCTGCCGGCTCAGATGGACCTGGAGATGTTGGCGATGGGTCGAGAGGTATCGGCGGTGACGGACAGACCGGCGATCGCTCGCTGGGTGGCTTCGCCATGAATGCGCTCATGGGCAACAACAAGCAGAGCCACGGCAGCGGCGGGTCTAACAACCTCGTCGGTCAGCTTGCGGGCTCCTTCCTTGGCGGTGGGAAGCAGAACCACGGCAGCTCCGGAGGACATGGTAGTGGTGGATCCGGCAACCTCGTTGGTCAGTTGGCAGGATCGCTGCTCGGCGGTGGAAAGCAGAGTGGCTCTGGAGGCCACGGCAACCAGTCGAGTGGTGGGCTCGGTGCGCTGGGTGGACTGCTCGGTGGTGGTAGCAGCAGCAACAACCATGGTGGCAGCAATCAGAGCCACGGCAACCAGTCATCAAGCGGTGGTGGCCTTGGAGGCATGATCGGTGGCTTGATGGGTGGTGGATCGGTGAGTGCTTGCAACACCACAGTCTCAACGCGTCTTTACTAATTGATTATAGCATAACAAGCCTTCCAACAACGACTTCGGCTACAGCCACGGCTCAGGCGCCTCCTCTGGCGGAACATACACTGGCAGCGCACCGCCCACATCATACCAGCCCGGTGGCCAGCACAACAGCGGCCCTCAAAGTCAACACGGCTACGGCTCGCCCTCGCCTGCACAGCAACAAGGCGGTTACGGTGGTCAACAGCAGCACGGCGGTCAACAGCAGCACGGCGGTCAACAGCAGCACGGCGGTCAACAGCAGCACGGTGGTCCTCCAGGTCAGTACGGTGGAGGCCAACAGCACGGCCAGGACCAGTACGGCTCCCAGGCAGGATACGGCGGCCAGCCGCTGCAGCAGCACGGAGCTTACGGACAACAAGGACCGGGTGGCTATGGCACACAAGGTGAGCATCTCCATTGCCGTTGTCAGTTTCGAGGCACGAGCTAATCTAGATAGCTGGCTACGGAGGACCCGCCCACCAAGGCGGCGGTCAAGGCTACTACGGTGGCCCGCAAAACTACGACAACCACCAGCACAACCAGTACGGCGGCGTACCACAACAGTACCCTCCTCCTCCGGCCCAGGGCGGCGGCTACGGTGGCCAGCAAGGCGGTGGCTACGGCAGCCACCAGGGCGGACACCAAGGCCCATCGCAGCCCGGATGGTAGAATGATCGAGACTTCACGCAGCCCGGAGGGTAGCACCATGATCTGGACATGCGCTTGAAGGAGGCTGAGAAGGAGGGGTTAACCGATGAACTTGTCGAGAAATGGAAACGACTTTGGGAGGCCCAGAGGGAGCGGGAGGACATGTTCATCGACATGATTGATAAGGAAATCGACGAATACAAAAAGGGAAAGAAGAATGCGGAGGTGAAGGATTCACCTCTTAGAGGTCCCAGGATGTTCGACGGATAGTGCTTACGAGTTGTTAGAAGGTACAGGTGCATTGCGAGACCAGGATGATTTTTCCCCCATGAATTGAGCATATTCTCTGCTTTGTATGCGTTGAACAAGTTGACTTGAGTTCGCTTTGACCGGAACAGTTGTGAGCATTATGTTATACTTGGGTTGGTACATCGGCGTTGCGTCGAGTTTTTCAACTGCAGTCGAACCACAACTTGAAGATAAAACCCACGATAGGTTGTGTAACGGCCTAGCCTCGAAAGAATAGTGTAGGAAGTACAAGAAAGGAGCGCTAGACTGAGTAAGATCTTTAAGTTAAAGTATGTCCACTCGGGACAAGAACTTAAGCTCATGACGACTTTCACTCAGACATCTCGCGCATCCTGCCCCTATCGCTTCCTAGCCTTAATGAGAGTTGCCACAAGTCCCAACCTTGCATCTATGAGTGTCACCAAGAGCTGTACAGCACATAGATCCCAGAACACATTGCCTTTGTGTACCCTGGGTATTGGAATCGCAAGTAGCATCGTACATCGCTGGTTGTCGCTGAGAAAAGGGGGGCGACAGAGATTGGCGGCCTGGCAGACACCGACCACTGCAGCAAACCCGTTGGTCCTGCTAGAGCAGCAGTTGTTTGCACACTGGTCGTTTAAGGTGCACTGAGCTCCATTTCCGCGGCCTGTAGGTGGTGGTGCACTGGTGGTGCACTGGTGGTGCACGCAGTCGTGCACGCAGTCGTTGTGGACACGATCTTCGTGGTTGCTGGAGGCGCGGTCGCAGTAAATGTTGTGGTCGCCTTAAGCTTGATGTTGAGGCAGCTGCAACCTTCTGAGATCTTGGCCTGCGCGAAGGCAGCGAGAAGAGGAAGGATGTTGACGACCGGTCCGGCCTCAGGCTCGGCTGCGCGAACGATCCCCTTTGCAGAATTTACGGCCCGCTTCTGCGCAGGGCAATTGGCACCGCTAAGTCCGTTGCAAACTTCGTCGTTGGAAACAGGGCATGCGGAGCTAGTCGTCGTGACTGTTGCGGTCGACGTGACCACAGTACTGCGTTGAATGTCAGTGCTGTTGATACGGCTCTCAATGGATCACTGACCTAGTCAAGGCCGTTGTCGTAGTAATCGTTGACGTAGCAGGCACCTTCAGGAAGGAGCTATAGAATGTTGTTGCTGGTGATCCGAGGTTTTTGAGCACAGAGAGAGAGCTCCTATGACCTTCGCGCAGTTGACAGCACGAGCTTCGAGAGTGACCTCAGCAGGGAATGCTGAGACTGCACCGATGGCGCCGGCGAGAAGTAGGTAAGAGCGCATTGTAGAGGTGGAGTGTGATATCGATCTGAGAAGTCGAGACTTGAGGTACTGCTCTCATTATATGAGCTATTCTGTGGGCTTTATGCATTCGAAAGCGACCTCAAGCCGGTGGTTTGCGGAGATATCAAAACTCACACTTCACTAACCCTGAAAGCTGACTGAAATCCATCATGCGTCTAGTTAAAAGCCGTGTACGGAAGAATGCATTTGAGGTCTTGGGCATGTAGTTTGCACGAGTAGATTTAAGCTCCCAGGTTGGAGTTGGCCGCTGCGGAACTGAAGAACAACTCAGCATCTAATTTACTCCCATTCGTCCTGTAAAGCTGCCAAGTCGAGTGGGTGAGGTCGAGGTCCAGCGGCACAGTGTGTAGGTGAACTGCTGGACAGGTCTACTAAGGTAGTGTCCGTAGGTGGTTTTGGTACACTTGACTGCAGGGCGTTCAATTTGAGTCTCCAGGAGTCTGCGTTCGTGCGGTGTGTCCGAACTCGTGCATGTATAGCTGGGGATGTACTTGGTGGCTTACAACCCACGTTGCGCTAGTTGTTCAGGAACTGGTGAGGCTGGCGACCTAGCAGCCTTACCGAGGGCCGGACAGAAGTCGATCGCAAAGCTACTTGCACATCCCGCAGCCTTGTAGACCAAGCCTTGCCGCATCGAAAGTAGTGAAATGCGGGGTGGCAAGCTTTGGGGTTCCAATTTGGCCTTCAGTTCGGTCTGTCCGTCCAGATGGATCGATGTCGGTCTTGTGTCGTTGACTACGAAGTGTCTCCGGCTCTTCGGACTCAAGATTTTGTGGGCTTCGCATGGAGTGCTTGATTGGAGCTTGTAGTCCGGCGGTGCTAGGCTGCAGCTGCTGGTTTACGTCGTTGCTCGTAGTCGTATCTTGTGAGATCGACTCAGCATCCTGTGTCTCCGATACATGAACCTGCCACGGTGCTTCCTGGAGGTTCTGAGTTCACTTCTCTCCAAGATCAGTACGCAACCCCGCTGTCTCCAAAGAGCTCTTCACCTGCTCCTCTCAGCAATCCTATGCTCCCGCCCTCAGCGACAACCCTCCACGCAACCCTGACCCTCCCTGGTTCTTCAATACCGGGCACGCTACCCGCATCGCAACCCCCAGTCCAGCCGCTCAGACCCGCGCGGAAAGCTTTTGCATCTTGCCTCGGTATACGGACGTACGCGCTCCGCCCTTGCGTATGCCAAATATCGATCGGGATAGCTGAGCCCGTGGTGCCGAGGTACGCCGTAAGCGGTTGTAGAAGGAGGGCTGATACAGTGAGAGCGTCGATATCGCGTGGTTCTGGAGATGCTGCGGACGCTGAGGACGGTTGCGCGGCTGTGCCTGGTGTGACCAGGGTGAGGTGGAAGTAGGACCACGTGGGTTTGCGGAAGGTGGTCTGGTTGAGGATGTGTGTCTCTTTCTCTTTGCGCTTGCGCTTTTTTGCGTCTTGAGTCGAGGTGAGGCGGTCTTGTACGTCTACTGTCGAAGCGTTGGCCATGGATATGTCTGCGTCTGCGTCTTGGTCTTGTGCGTGTGTTGAATTCAAGGGTTTCGTGGCAGCGGACGGCGCTGTTGATGCGGCTGTCGTTGTCTTCGGTCGCATAACCGGTCTCATTGTCTCTGACCCACAAAGGCGCGTGAATTTGTGCTACGTATGCGAACACTGATAGGTAGCTGTCCAGCTTGGAGCTTGGAGCTCTGACACGAACTTTTGAGCGGAGTTTACTAGCGCGGTTTCTTATAGCCGCTTGCACATTATGGGAGGTGCCACGGCTCTGATAAGGTTTTCATGCTTCATGACTCTTTTCCGATATGACCAGCTATGCTACATTCCAAAAAAGGCTCCACTCGTATGCCGAACATTGCTTGAGAAGCCGCTACTCTGCTCTCCGACAAATCGCTAATCGAACTGTGTCATTCAGCCAAATGACAAGATGTCGCTACTGCTACCCATCTAGAAATGCTAGGAAAGTATTATCGAGGAATGTGTAAGGGGATGTACATCGTGTCGAGTATCGTGATTAGTCATGCCATGCTCCGCTAGAAACGCCTAGACTTTTCGACATGAATTCAACTGTCGCAAAAATACGGGGAGATGACGTATGTACCGCGAGGTATGTGCAGAATGACAGTCCCAAGAAAGCGCTGCGGTGTTGTACATGAAGGATGGATACGTGTGCCCATGATGTTTGCTTGCACTCGCTCACTGCTTGCTCTTGCCTTTGCCCGCAGCTTCACCACTCTCCTCGGAATATGGTGCTGGGATGTTGAACTTGTTCTTGAAATCGCAAGACCACTCGAATTCCAGTGCTCCTTTCGGAAGATTTTGGTTCAAATCCTCAATGACCCATTGCAGTTGGCCAGTTTGTAAGAAGAGAGTTGGGAGGTGATTCAGCAGCTCCTTGTTGACAGGATCGTTGAATTCCTTAACCAGCTTCTCGAACTCGGTGCAGATCTTGCCCAAGGCAGCTTGGAGGCTCTCCACCTGGTCGGAGGTCGTCTTGATCTTGCCAGTCTCAAGCTCTTTGAATCGATCATTGCTAGCGAGCACAATGTCTTGCTCAGCTTCGACACGCTCCTCACGCTCCTTGTGGACTTTCGTTGTCAGATCCTTGATGGAGGCCCTGATGGACTTCTCGACATCTACCCGTAAATCGTGCTCCTTGCCAGCCTTAGTCACGAACTCATTGCGAGCTTGGAGTGCCCTCTTGAATTCAGCTTCAACGTCAGCTCGCAGCGTACTGATTGATTGTTCCAACGCCGCCAGTGATTCTGTCCTGACAAAAGGCGTGTTGTTTGAGTTGAGAGTGTGTATAGATGTTTGCAAGCTGCCGACTGTCCTTGTCAGATTCTCGATTTGCTTGTGCGCTTTAGCCATTGAGTCGTTGATAGTCTTCAGTGCCTCGCTGGTCTTTGCTAGCAACTCTGGTGAGCCTTTAGACCCTGGTGGAGATTGCACAAGGGCTGTAAGCTGCGGGCTAATCTGCGCAAGTGCGTTCAGTGCTTGTGTACCGTTCGGAATCCGATTGATCTGATCCGTGAAGTTTCGCAGCTGTCCGACCTCATGCTGTATAACAGCAAACTGCTGAAGCATGTTTGCTGGAGTCGAAGGATAATGTTGTACAAACCAATGGACCATCTTTTGGTGGAGATCGTCCGTAGATATGTTGTCGTATTGGCTCTGCAGGTTCCGTATCGCAGCCTTCACGGTATCAATCGCTTGTGTTGCGCTTATAATGTCTTGTTTCAACACCACTTGCTGCCTAATGTCCTCGACAGCTGCAGTTCGCTGCTCCACCTCCGTTTTCACAGAGTCCTGCAGACAAGACAAGTCTTGCCTGACCTCAGTTGTGCTCTGTACCATGTTGTTGAGCAATCGCATCTGTGGGGCCGAAAAATTATGGGAAGGGCATTCGATTTGCGATTTCGCAACCTGCTCCTGCAGCTTGCCCAAAAGCTCAGAATGTTGGCTAAAGCTCTGGCTGTGCGTCTTCATTTGTTCTTCGACTGACGTTTTGAATGGATCGAAACTCTCCGCGAATATGTTGGTAAAACTGTTCTGCACCACACCAAGATCATTCTTGAAGGCGTGAATATCGGCCTCCATCCTCTCAACATCGTCCTGAAGACCATCGATGATCGTGCTTAGCCCGGTCGCTCCTCCAACACGATCTTCCATTGAACGAAGTCTTTGCTGGACGTCTTCCACTTCGGACGAGATAGGAGTGAGGTCAACGTAATTGTTCCCAACAGTCTGGTTTGGAGATACGGCTGGCTTTGGAGCCGTCTCGAGCTTCGTGACTCGATCGCTGACCTTATTCTGCTCGCTAAGAAACTTAGCCTGCTCACTTGCAAGGAGCTTGACTTGAGTGGCAGTCTTTTCTGAGGCCGTCACGCGGTTATCGAGGCTCTCCAAAGCTTTGCTGAATCTCTTCTGTTCATTCGACGACTTGGTCTGCTCGGTCTGGAACGCCTTTTGTTGATTGGCAAGGCTTTCTTGCTCGCCATGGTACGCCTTGAGCTGTTCGACGATCGTCTTATGCTCCTCAGATAGTCTCGCTTGTTTGCTCTCGAACGTCTTGATCTGATCGACTATCGTGTCATGCTCGTTTTGCAAGGATCTTTGAGCATTGCTAAGTTTCGATGATTCACTCTGGAAGTTCTTGACTTGACTGGTAATCACCTTTTGGTCCTGCTGGTTTTTTTCAACTCGCTTGAATGCTGTGTCCAGATCTGATACGCGATTTTCCAGGCCTTCAACCGCCTTCTTAAGTTGGCTGTGGCCCATCGAGGGCGCTGGGGACGCAGACCTGGCTGGAGCGGCCTCGAGCTTCCTTACACGTTCCATAAGCTTCGCGTGCTCTTCGGAGAGGCTCGTGTGCCCTTCTTGGACGTTCTTGTCTTGACTCGTGTGTTGTTGAGGCTGATCGGTAAGAGGCTTCATTTGTTTGACGTCCTGCGCAAGCTTCTCGCTATCCTTTAAAAGGCTGCAAACAATATCCTGAAGACCCTTGAAGTCTTTGGGGTCAACAGGATGCTCGTCCGACTTGGTCGATAATTTGTCATGCTCGCTGGAGAGATAGTCTTGCTCTTTTCGTAACGACCGTATCTTATCTTCGAGATACCCGACTCTCTGTAGAACAGTTTCGTCCGTATTAAGGTGAGCTTTCTGGATCGGCCCAATGTACTTATCGATATCCTGATACAGATTCTTGCTGTCTTTGCGCAGCTTTGTCAGATTTTCCTCGAAAGTCGTCACCCTTATGTCGAGAGTTGTGACCTTCTCATATGTCTTGTTATTATTACTTTCAACTTGGTTGATCTTGTCCTGTAAGCTCTGGAGCTGTCCGGGTAGATCGCACTGATTGAGAGTGTCGCAGATCTTCTGATTAGCTTCGACCGTCGTGGACAGTCCCTTCAGAGTCTTTTCGTTTTCGGTACAAAATACATCCATCTTTTTGATCTCAGGCTGAATCGCTGTCTGAATCATTATCTTGACTGCGTCCCCTCTCATGGCCAGTCGTTGTTCCTTGACCGCCTTGATATCTTCCTTAAGGGTACCGAGATCGTCTACGTCTGTTCTGAGCTTGCTGCTCTTTCCAAGCGCTTCCGCGATATCCTTGCCGTTCTGCGTAGCTGTAGACTGCAGTTGCTTGAGCTGTTCCGGGAGTGGATCAAGTTTCTTGATGTCCATCTTCATGGCTTGCACATCCGCTTGTAGTTGTGTGAACTGGGCGGTCTTGACCGCTGGCTCTGCATTCTCAAGGGCACCAAGTCGTCGTGAAATCTCATCGGACGACGGCCCTTTTGCCGCTGCGCGTTCTCGTTGCTCGACTAGGTCTTTCAACGCTGCCAGCTGGGCAGGAAGGGTTTCGAGCTGCTTTATTTGATCTTCAAGTTGCTTAGCGTGAGATCGAAGTTTTGCATCTTCTATCTGTGCGACTCTTAATTGCACTTTAAGTACTTTAACCTCCGTTGTGGCTGTACCATTCGTAGTTTGTGGTGCATTTGTGACAGAAGAGGACTTAAGTAATCGCAAGGCGCTCAATGTGTCCATAGGTGCACTCTGGCTTGTCATTTGTTTCTGTGCCACGGACAGCATGGAGGGTACAGTAGGCACGACTTGCACTGGCGTATTGGATCCACTGCCATTGCTCATTGGTGACATGACGTGCATGGGACTGTGGTCCGTACTAGTCTTCTGAGAACTTGCTGAACCCGCGCCATTCTGGGATCTGTCATGACCGGGTAATACATCGCGGCTGCTGTTTCGTCTGTTCTGGTCAATATGGCGTTCGTTCGTTGAGTAAGGCGCAGGCCCCGCCCTTGACTTGGCTGGTAGACCAGCAGCAGAGTTCTTTCTGGAGTATGGAGGACTGGGCAAGACCGTAGGATATGCTGTGTTTGCGTACTATAGCAGTTCGTTAGTTCTAGTACCTTGACCCATATAGGAGTACCCTAACCCTGTCTGTTATAGTGGATTGCTCGGATTGGCGCCTCCGTTGAGTCGGAGGACTACTACCTCGAGACCACGGCGCGGGCCTCTTCCGCCCGTCCATGGGTTTGTTGTTCCCAACACACGACGGTTTGATCGGTGATATTAGCTGTACTCTGCGAAGTTATAATGTCAGCAAAATACTCCTCACGAAAACTGGTGACATGATGCGCTAGCGGGTTGCTAGCGTGTGTGAAGTATCCAACTCGAATCGACAGCGAACATTCGCGGTCACTCGAAGAGGCAAATACGCACGTGTCGGCGCACTAAAAGTTACGAAGCTGTCGGCTGTGTGTAGAGAGCGTTTTGTATTCATGTCAGAATCAACATACCTGGTGGAATTCGGCGGTGCGCCAGGGTTGAAGCGCTTAGAGCCGTTGGGATGATTCAATTGTGCATATCGTGCACTGAAAAGCGACCCAGATCCGGAGAGGTACACTGTGGTCGCGACCAGTGCTGAACGCGAGGTAAAAGAAGAAAGTTCAAAGGAAACGGCGGAGTGGAGCGAGAAGCTTATATGTAGGGTTCAGTGAAGGCAGGTGCGGCAGCGCGTTTGATGTAGGCGGCCCGTGCGCATGGCAGCGCTAGAAGTGAGAGCTCATCGCAAGAAGTCGCGAACGAAGCGCAACACCAAAGTCTCATCCAACACACATCATACTTCATAATGGCTGTCGTAGGTGATACTGATAGCTGATGAAGGCTTCTACTGATGATTTACAGCCTATCACAACCATCGCCGAGAGCAAGGAGCTCCGCGGCCTCAACCTCATTGCGGCGCACTCGCACATTCGCGGTCTGGGAGTCGAACCAGACACACTCGAACCGAAGGCATCGTCGCAGGGACTCGTTGGTCAGGAAAAGGCACGCAAAGCTGCAGCGGTCATCCTGAGAATGGCACAGGAAGGGAAGATTGCTGGGCGCGCAGTTCTGATTGCTGGGCCACCGAGCACAGGAAAGACAGCCATCGCAATGGGCATGGCACAGTCGCTGGGATCAGATGTACCATTCACTATGCTTGCATCATCTGAGATCTTCTCTCTCGAGATGTCCAAGACCGAGGCGCTCACACAGGCTTTCCGCAAGTCTATCGGTGTACGGATAACAGAAGAGAGCGAGGTCATTGAGGGCGAGGTTGTTGAGATTCAAATCGATCGCAGCGTTACAGGGGTATGTATGAGAGAGCACTGAGTCTGGGCTGGTACTGAGCATATACAGAGCAACAAGCAAGGCAAGCTTACGATCAAAACCACCGATATGGAGACCATCTACGACATGGGCACAAAGATGATTGATGCCATGACCAAAGAGAAGATCATGGCAGGCGATATCATCTCGATCGACAAGGCGTCAGGCAAAATCTCGAAACTCGGCCGCTCGTACACACGATCAAGAGACTACGATGCGATGGGTATCGATACGAAGTTCGTACAATGTCCCGAGGGAGAGCTCCAGCAACGGCGCGAAGTGGTACACACAGTCAGTCTGCACGAGATTGATGTCATCAACTCGAGATCACAAGGCTTCCTAGCACTCTTCTCTGGCGATACAGGCGAGATCCGGAGCGAAGTGCGCGACCAGATCAATACCAAGGTCGCAGAGTGGAAAGAGGAGGGCAAGGCTGTGATTGTCCCCGGTGTTCTGTTCATCGACGAGGTTCACATGCTCGACATCGAGTGCTTCTCTTTCATCAACAGAGCTCTTGAGGACGAACTGGCACCCATTGTCATCATGGCAAGCAACAGGGGTAACACACAGATCAGAGGAACTGACTACAGGTCGCCACACGGACTGCCACTGGATTTCCTGGACCGCGTAGTGATTGTCAGCACACACGCGTACAACTCAGAAGAGATGCAGCAGATCATCTCGATACGCGCACAGGAAGAGGAAGTCGACATTTCGCCAGATGCGCTGGCACTGCTTACCAAAATCGGTCTGGAGACCGGGCTGAGGTACGCCAGCAACCTCATCACCACCTCAGATCTGGTGCGCAAGAAGAGGCAAGGGCCAGAAGTTACGATCGAGGACGTCCAGCGCAGCTTCTCGCTCTTCTACGATCCTACACGAAGCGTGAAGGTAAGTCTATTTACAGAGTGCAATCGTAATATCACTGCTAATGCGATGCAGTTCGTAAGCGAGTCTGAGAAGCGTCTGATCGGCGACGCAGGCGACGTATCGTTCACCGTCACTAATGGCACCGAGGCTATGGACGTCTCATGAGCGTGTGCAGCTTCTATTCTTCTAGGCGTATGATGGATTTGGACGGGTCGAGCGTTTGGGCATAGAGCATCTTCGCCGAATGGCATGCAAAAGTCATGACTTGTAATAACAGAGCAATTGTTGTTTCTAGCTAATCGAAGCGTCAATTTCGCTGAAGGTCTCCTCCAAGCAAAGACCCGCGCTGCTAGTGGTTCATCCGCGACAGCGGCTTGCATGAACTTGCCGCCCTGTGACAGCTGACGTGGTCTGTTATTGCCGGGCTAGGAGCGCAGAATCGCAGCGCCCGAAACGTACATCATTTTACTATTGTGCGAGAACTGTAGCAGAAACTTCAAGTCAATCACGATGTTCTTTGAACTGTGGAGGACGAGATAAGTCCAACCCCCAAGAAAAAGAACGGCAAATCCTGACTCTTGGCGTGTAAAACCGCAAATGTGGAAATGAAGCACGCGTAGAAAAGTACACGTCACGACCTCTTTCATCCTCCAAAGGTGTGGAGCGCTGACGAGGCAATCAAACGGGCATTTCCCTTTGCGGACATAACGCACGCGACATGGGAAAGTGTGGCAGGGGATGCGTATGCCTCAGAAGCTAGGCTCAATATGCCGACCTTTCACCTCACGTAACCAACGCAGAACCACCACAAGACCACAACAGAAACCTGTTTACGAGCCACAAAATTCAGGTGTTCCTGCAGCACCATCTTTTGAGCGGATAGGCGGTCTTGATGTCGTTCCATCGATCCGCTGCCGTGTCGTCGCGCAATGCTTGATCATCAACGGCCGCGCGTAACTGGCCGTCCCACATTTAAACAAGCATTTCGTACTCGGCACTCGGGTCTAACGGCGCTAGCCCTGCCTGTTGTGTCGATATGGATAGGGTTACGACTGCCGACTACTCCGGGGTAATATGGGCGCACGCAGCAGATGCGGCGGGAGGAGGTGGGCTGTGTGGTTAGGTGAGATGAGTATTAGGCGTGCGCATCGTGGGCGAAGTTGTTTCACGTTCCCTTCTTCTTCTACTTCATTCCTCATTGTACCTGTTTGATCTGCATTTGCTCTTGCTTGATACCCATCGGTTGCGCCTGCCGAGTCCAATCTTGTACCTTTACGCTCTTTCACACACGCAAGACAAGCACGCAACCTCTTTCCGGGAACAGAGCTCGCCTTCCAACGACCTCGCGCAATATCAAACACTTCATCGGACGACTACGCACTCTCCCCAGGACTGACCGCTGCTTTGCAACTGGAGCGCCATCTTTTTAGCACCACATCGATACCAAAGTAGTGACACAGCCTTGCCATCTTGCCATGAGGTTATCGATATGCGCAGTGGCAGCGACGCTGTTCACGAGCACAATAGCAGCACCAACATCAAAGTTTGACAGTTTAGCAAACACATCAGAAGAGTCAGAGAGCGAGATCGTAAGGAGAGACGGCGGGGACGGCAAGTACTTTCATGAGCCCGGGTAGGTGACCACATCTCCAAGAAGTCATTGGTCAGGTCACTGATACCTCGCAGAGGCGATAATACGCTCGGCCACTATGACAAGCGCTACTTCCACGGCGTAGTTTCAGACGAAGAGCGAAGAGACACACAAAAACACATGGTGCGCGCATACCTAGACTTCTTCCGTAAAAACGATCTCGACACATGGATTGCCCACGGAACATTACTAGGATGGTGGTGGAACGGCCAGGTACGTTGATTTTCCCACCATACGCCTGATCAATACTGATTGTTACAGCGACTACCATGGGACTTCGATCTCGACACCCAAGTCAGCGGCGCAACCCTCCACCACCTCGGCGAAGCCTACAACCAAACAAATCACTCTTACACCTCCGACGACGAGCAAGTAAAACGTACCTACCTCCTTGACGTCAACCCTTGGATCTGGCAACGTGAGCGCGGCGACGGTATGAACATCATCGATGCCCGCTGGATCGACGTCCGCAACGGCCTCTTCATCGACATCACCGGTCTCTCGGAGACGCATCCAGACAGCCAACCGGGCATCTGGAGCTGCAAGAACTATCACCGCTACCGCACCGACGAGCTATATCCCATGCGCGAGACGATGTTCGAGGGTGTTATAGCGAAGGTACCGTATAGCTATGACAAGATCCTGACGGATGAGTACAAGGAGAGCGCGCTGGTGAACACTCAGTTTAATGGACACGAGTGGAATCCAAACGCAAAGATTTGGGAGAAGACGGAGGAAACTCTCAGGCAAGAAGAGGAAGAACGGAAGAAGAAGGAAGAAGAGGAAAAGAAGAAGACTGTTGAGCAGGCACAAATGGCGTAGTGGGCCAGCTGGCCGTAGTGTTATGTTGACACGTTGGGTTTCAGGGTTAGCATCGCATTGCATAGGCGTTTGGCGATGCTGACCCTGCATCAATCTTTGCGTCTCAAGCGTACTGGGACGTGATCTACAACAATCCACTACTCTTTCTGTACCGACCTAATGCTCTGGCGCCGTAGTCGAGTCTGGAGGTTATCCAAATTTGCTTCGATGCAGCGTGCAAGGTTATAGCAAGCATCAAAATACTGCATCATCAGCGCAAGGTTGACATCATGTGGAAGTGGACGCATCTCTTCATGGCTGGGTTGGCATTGCTTTACTGTGTTTGGGACTCGCAGGGCTTGCGCGACCAAATAGATCTGAAGACTTGCATCCTAATACTACAGACATGCGCACCTACACTCTCAGCTACCTCCGAACGATGGAGTGGAGCTGTGGGCTGTCGCGATGCATTTGAGGCACTTTCGACAATCACAACGGACTGGCTGATCACAGATAGTGCAGAAAGAGCGATCCACGCGCAATTCGAATAGCAGTTGTAAGCGTTGGAATACTAGATGCCGCCGGTGCTACCCGGCATGGCCGCTACTGATGACACATTGGCTATACTTTCCACTGACGGGTATGGATTTGGAGAGTACCTGAACTCATTTTCTCAATGGCCGCAGACAGAACTAGCAGATTTGTGGAGCTGAGAGTCCATCTGAAAGGTCTCCCGCTGAGTTTGGGATCAGTACAACGTTTCCATGTTGCCGCCACAGGTCACAGCCTCAACTACCCTCCTGGGTACATCGCGCGACACCATGGCTCCTTCCGCGACAAGGTCTTGAGGTGACCGTCTCCGTACCTCAGCCATGGGACAAAGTCCTTAATGACCTGGCTGACGGCTCAGCCGAAGCATTTTGATGAAAGGCAGCAATGACGCTAGTGTCGGTCTGTTCTTCGAGATGTTGCTTCGCAAGAACGACATCAACCCCAAACGGTCAACTACATCCAAGATCTTGACAGTGCTAAGCCCGCGCCAGGTAGTGAGCTTCAATGTCGAACAAGAAGCTCCGAGATTTTTCTGCTGTAGAATCTTATATTGTCCCTTAAGTCCTTTGAAACATGTTATCTGAGCACAGGCTTACAAAAGCCCGGTACGAACCTGCGGTTGGACATCTCACAGAGAGCCAAATGGACAATCCCTCAGAAGATCACATTGTCGACTGTCTCAAAGACTCACAATACTTCTTTCGAAAGATCACTCTCTACGCAACGAAGCCGAACAAATCACCCGACCTTTGGCAGTGCAACAACCTCACGTTTCTGGAAATGCCATATCAGCGCGGGTTTCTGGACGTATCGGCCGAAAGCGACCCACACGATATTCCCAGCGCTCATCGCAAGCGCATCCCGAGCGCCTTATTACTTTGAACCTTGGCTACGTCCATCTTTCAGACGATGTTCCGCTTACCATGAAAGCCCTTGCAGACCTTAAGCACCAGGGTGCATTCCCGGAACTCAAGAGTGTTCGTCTCAACTTTTGTTGTTTCTCGAGATCGTCATGGTTTCCTCCCGTACCCTACAACGACATGAGACTGGCGGCCGGGAAGGCATTTGGCGAGATTTGAAGAACGCAGGCCTACAGCTCGAGCTCGCGCAGACTGACTGAGGCACTGTGCATACAACACTAAAGCCTTCTTTGCCATTAGAAAAGAGTCAAAGATCAATTGCCCGAACTGAAAAGGTTAGGAAACAACGTAAGCGAGGATTGGTATATGCAGGTCATGTATATTGCATATTAACTTCGACACTACCTCTATGATGCCGGAGGTCTGGCTACCTCTTGGCTGCATTATCAGCCTAAGTCTTGCGATATAATGTTAATGCTACAACCCGTAAAAGACATTTAGTCAGCACAACTCAAGTGTAATATCACGATAGGTCTGTATGATAGGTCCGTCAAGCCGAATTCATGGAATGGTATCAAGATGCACCGGGGTGGTTTGAAAGTCTTACAATCTGCAACAAACTCGATTAGTTCTCATCTGCACAACTCAATGTATGTGGAACCATAATGCCCTTGTGTAGTTGCCCTCACCGAAACATACCGATGAATAGAACTACCTTTGTGCTCGTCGAGTTCCACAGAACTGCCCTTGCCCTGTAGCTATCAGCCTTTGCGTCTTATTTCCTGCAGATGTGGGTAATACAGCCACATCTTATCCAAGTGAACTTGTTCTTATATCACGTAATAGTAACTGCAGAGTAGCCAAAATACGAGGAGTATTGCTTAGGTCGGAGGGTGTTGAACAGTGATCTATCTGGCCAAAGGACTCGGTGGATGCGAATAAGAAGCCTAATCGATAAGAACTGATCATGAGTTGTCTCTGCCATGTGAATGAACGGTAAATGTCAGATTTACGGTACTGAAGGTGCCAGTCGACTTATGCTACTGACTAGGAGATGATGGATTGTAGACTTCCTTGATCACGTTGTTCACCTCCATCTGCTCACTGTTCAGTTTCATGGCAGCTGCTACAGGTGCCGCAACGTAGTGAAGGATGATCTTATCGCTCCCCGGTTCTGATAGCTTGGTGTACGGGATGACGTCCTTGGATAGCTGCATTGTGGTTTTCGTGTAAACATGAACAATTGATGTCTGCTGCAGACTTGTATAGAGATAACAGTGCGTAGAAATGATCTCGAACATCTGCACAGTGGAATCACTGAACTCTCTGATGAGGGCCTCAAAACCAAGCCACCGTCGCTCTATATGCTGCCAAACTCTCTGCTATGATCTGCGCTCCCATACAGGATCTGAACTCTTTGCTGAACGCTTCAGACATGCCAAAATAGTAAAAACCATCCGTGTTTAGCAGTTTATAGGTTTTTTCTCTACTTTGTTAAAAAAAACAGCCGGATGTGACTTGCGGCCCTTTCAAAGCTCTCCAAGTCCTCCCCTCGCACAGATGTATGTCCGCACTGGATGATAAGCCTCTGGGCCAAGATTAATTCTTGAACTAGGCATATTCTCGACCAATATTTCAAGCCCAGTATGGCGAGAATCTGCGCGAGGTAATCATCTGTGAGAAACGGTAGTATTTGTAAATCTTCGAACGCGGTGGTCAACTGAGACTTCCGAAATTCGCCAAAACCATAGAGCAAAAACGGCCAGTCTCCTGCTGACAGCCTTTGCAATGCCAGCAGATTCTGCTCGGTATTAGGCCCGAGCCATACCCGCACCTGCCCTGCTTTTGAACAAATATGGCCCATATTAACCACTTGCTGACTGCGCTCTGCCAGGTCTTCCCGGTTGATGCAAATAGCATCTATCCAAAGAGAGTCCTTGTTCCTTTCCTTTCATCATCTGTCAGAGGAAGTGTTAGATGTTCAACCGAACATGAGAGGTTTGCCGTCAACTGTAATAAATTTGATGGGCAAGAGATCGCCCCAGTAATACGAAACGGCGTTGTAGAGCGGAGCCGGATCCAGCGGATAACGCTGAATCGGCAGGAGATAGGATCAGGAATATCTGGGGATCTTGACAGCAGAATTTCGAGCACTTGAGTGGTATTGACCCGGTTCAATTCGGTAAACAAATTCCGTCCAGAGAAGTCGCCGTACCTGCGTCATTCGGGGATTTTTTTGGATGTTGTCATCATCTTTGATAGTTATAGATGATTCGCTATGTTGACGCTCCCTGCGACAACGAGGCTGAGATTGCGTTTGTGCAAGATCAAAGGACTAGTAACGCCATCTTTTGGGAATCCCAGCCATTCTCCTTGCCAGGAAGGCATTGTTTCGGCCGTGTGATAGGTTCACGTTCTAATCGGAGGAAACTACTGACAAGGCTGAGATCGTGTGTCTTAGGATTCGAGAAGGCGCGGGCTTCGACCTCCGTCGAAACATATAGGAAGAGAATTCGCATATCGATTGCGCCGATTGCCAAGGCCGTCCAGTATATTGAGGTAGGGGTGCTTGTGTTGGAAGGCGTGTGACGCAGCTGAGGAAGTGGATGGTTGGGGCGCGGCTGCCTGTTGGACGGCGTTGGCGTTGGGAACAATTGAGCGGCATCAACAAGCAACATTCAGGCCCCACAACTAAAAGTATGCATTACTTATCTCAATAGGCGTCTTTTAGCTCCGTGTCTGATATAGTTACGACAATATTGCTGGTGACAAACATGGGAAGATACATTGTACCCCCGACTGTCACACCACGTCCAAAAGTGCGTACCGTGCGAAAAGTGTTGATACGAATATATGCATCTTACCTGGATTAGATGATACTAGTAGCTCAAAGGACCAGTCCTCAAGAGATTGAGCACGGATCAGTTGCGTGACTTCTTGTTTGCCTTCAGAATGCACACATTGCTCTTTTACCGTGAACCAACACAACTTGATGTAGCAATCACCTCCCACCTCGTATAATCCGCACCGTTCGCCATCCTCCTTCTAGATTGCCAACGCTTGAACGAACAACATGTCACCCCTAGACTGGCTACGACAGTACAGCGAAGCCACGCACTTCGTTTTAGGAACTGCTACTCTTGTAGGCTTGCTGTACATCACCAACAGATATGGTCCAGACGCACGTGAAAGCCTTTCTCCCCTTCCTCACCATGGTAACATACGCTGAACTATTCGCGCAGAATCGCAACCAACCTCCGTCATCAGCACCTTATGGTATTAATTACGGACCTCCACAGCATGACACCATCATCCCTGAGACAGCGACTTTCGATCCTCACGTTCTGAACGAACCGGTGTACCGACGGGGTACCAACTTGCGAGGCTCCACTCCAAAGGGCCAGGATGCTGCTCAACGAGACGTGTCTCAGCCCAGAGGCAGGACCGCATCAAAGCCCATACCGGTCAACAATGCTGAGCTTCGGGACGTGACATTATCGCCGCCACGCATCGGCGGACGGTTCGAAGAAGTCGATCGACCGAGGGAAGAAGAGCCGGAACTGATCGATGCAGGAGGTGGAGATGAGAGTGATGAGGATATGTCGGACTCGTCGGACTCTGATGAGGATGTGTATCATGACGCAAAGGCGGCAGCAGGGTTTTCTCAAGGTCGTGTGATGAAAGCGGCAGGTATGAAGTGGATGAGGGGTATCTGGAGGCGTGATAGTCTAGGAGTACTGAGGCATGTCGCAGAGAGCGACGAGGAAGAGGAGGAAGAGGCGGATGAAGACAAGGGCGAAGAGGATACGCTAAGAGGGAGAACGCACGTGTGTAACTAGAGACGAAAGGACGTTATGTGTGCTGATACACTGGGAAGAACAGGACAGACTTAAGCTCATGTTGTACATGCTGGTATCTTCCCTGACTATTCCTTGAGTTCCAGCCTAATATGTGACACCTCAAACGCCAGGCTAAATGCATACAATCCCACCTCTTCCAGTTTACTTCGACGGCATAACGAATAGCTCAGGCTGCATATTGATCTTGCAGAGCTTTGCGATGCAGCCAGACAGCTGAAGGAGCGTCTGTACACCCTCCAGAATCCGCATGTGCGTAAATCCAATCTCCTTGATGAACTCCAGCTTCGCATGCTCACTCAGCGTATCAATCGTCTTCGTAACCCTGAACATCGTGCTGATGATGTCGTGACACGAGTACCCCAAATCCCACAGCTCTTTCAACGTCGTCATCGCGTCGTCCATCCTTTGTTCGTGGCACGCTTTGATCATAGTTTGGACTTTGATCGGGTGCGGACTGTCGACTACCTTGAAAACGTTGTCGCCGTTCAGGAAACCGAACCCAGCGTGTGTGGACTGGAGGTTGTTGATTGCTTGGCGCATATCTCCCTCCGCTGAGAAGACGAGCGCTGCGATGCCGTCATCGGAGTACTGTACGTTCTCTGCTTCGCAGACTTGCATGATGCGGCGGACGACTTGGGCGTCGGTGAGGCGGGCGTAGCGCAGGATGGCGCAACGAGATTGGAGCGGTTCGATGATCTTGTTCGACTGGTTGCAGGCGAATGCGAATCGAGTTGTAGCACTGTAGATTTCCATGGTTCGACGGAGTGCTTGCTGCGCACCGCTGGTCATGCTGTCTGCTTCGTCGAGGATGACGAGCTTCTGCCTGCCGGGGGGAAGTGTGACTTTCTTTTGCGCAAAACCTTTTATCCTGTTTCGTACGACGTCGATACCGCGTTCGTCTGAGGCATTGAGCTCGAGCACGGCTTCCTTGTAGGCATCTCCCAATAATTGTCGTGCGAGGCAGAGGATCGATGTGGTTTTACCGATACCTGGCATGCCAGAGATGATCATGTGGGGCATATTTCCGTCTTTTGCGATGATCTTGAGGCGTTCGATTGTTTCTGTGTTGCCGACGACATCGTCGAGGTATACTGGGCGGTATTTCTCGACCCTGTGGGAGTTAGCACGAATCCACAGCGATGGTATGGATGATTTTCAATTACCATGGCAGCTCATAATTAGCTCCACCGGCTGCATTGGGATTTGCTCGCACGCCATTACTGGCGGCAGCTTTCGAAGATTCTCCTTTTGACATGTTGTGCTGTGAATGTCGACTTTGTTGGAGGGGCCTCCAGCTACGCGTAGACGCGACGCGCTTGCAGGGGAGTCACTAGCACCATCACGTGCAGCCACTTTATCTCAGCCTTGCGTTCAGCAAAGTTCGAAGCTTGATCGAACGTCATCGCTGAGATGCTTGTCGTCGGGGATGCTCAACAAGGGTTCTTGCGCTTGTCTTGCGGTCTCCAGATCTGCACCTGGTGGTTTCCACAGTTGCGTCCGAACCCGGACCTGGAATGATTGTGAAGATCTCCACAACGACTTCCAGTTCCTAGCTGTCAATGTCAAATGCAGCCACACCCTCTGAACTCAGCCTCTTGCGCTGCAGCAAAGCTTCACACAAAGAACATCCAGACCATCATCTCGATGCATACGGTTATTGGCACCAACATGGCACTAGCCACTGGGGAAGCGCCGGTTTTAAGACCATGATGACATCGGACTTGCAATCGCCGGGCACACTGTCTGCTGCGCATACGCAACGCACGCGCAACGCACCAGTCACAAGGCAAACGCCTGTCTTTGTGTGTTTCCAAATGCAGTCTGTCAGGCGACACAGAAACAACAAATGTCTCTGTCTCAGGCTCTTTTCAGCATGCGCCACGTCGGAAAGTACTCTGTTCGTGTTGAAAGCAGAGGTCGAGCGCGAGGCTTGACCGAGTTGACCGAAGCGCTCAGACGCTCGAAACGGTTGTGATCAAATCACGTCTCAAGGGAGAGCACCGCCACGGGCTACGCAATGCTCTGGCCAGGAACGACAAAGTCATTGTTCCTGTTGGCTGAAAGTCTTTTCAAATTGGCAGGGTCGGCGCCTGCTGCCAGTGGGTTACGTGGGCAGCCGCACGATCCGAGCAGCGTCCGCAGCACACTTCCAGGCCAGCTTCAGTGTGCGTCGTCATCACTGGGTAACTGGTTGATCGCCCCCTGCGCAAATAAGACTTTCAAAGTCCGCGCCTATTCTTCATCACTGTTTTGCTTGCTTGTCTGCTTTTACCGTCGCTTTATTTATCCCTCCCTTCCTCAGACCCTCCTCGTCGTTACGCACTCAGCACCCTGCTACGTATAGTCCGGGTCAACCAGTTCCGACTGCGACTCGCTGTGCGTCAGATCTCCAGAAGCCACTGCATCAGCCGGCGTCCGACACATATAGATAGCCCGTCAATCGCTTTTCCCATACACAGGCGCCGTAATGAAGTATTCAACATTTCTCGCCGCACAGTTGGTGTCGTCGGCGGCTGCATGGAAGCTTGCACCACGAGAGGTAAGTCTTGTCTTGGCATCCCCAGAAACGTAGCGAAGCGAATCCTCCCGCTTGGGCGCCTTATCCGCGAGTCGCAACAGTTCCACCCGTGCTTGACACTAGACTGACAGCAGCAGAACCCAAGAGTAGTAGGCCTCGACATCCAGCGCCGAAATGTCGTCAACCCCGTAGGCCACGATCAGCTGCGTAGGAGGCAGAAGACCGTCCAGCAGACGCTCGACAACCTGGAAACACTTTACTTTGCGAACGCAACACTAGGAACACCAGAACAGACCTTCCGCCTACACATCGACACAGGTAGCAGTGATCTGTGGGTCAACGCCGCCAACTCCGCACTATGCACAGAGCGCGGCAACCAGTGTGGCGATTCAGGGACGTACAGTGCCAATGAGTCCTCGACATACCAGTTTGTCAACAATGCGTTTAACATCTCCTACGTGGACGGCTCTGGCGCATCCGGCGACTACGCGACAGACACCTTCCGCTTCGGCGGCCAGACAATCACAGACATGCAGTTCGGTATTGGATACACCTCGAGTTCACCAGAGGGTATCTTGGGTATTGGGTACACAATCAACGAGGTACAGGTTAACCGCTTCGGATTGGACGCATACCCCAACCTGCCACAGAAGCTGAAGGATGATGGCACGATCAGCAGCGTCGCGTACTCCCTCTGGCTGAACGATCTCGATGCCTCGACCGGCAGCATCCTCTTTGGTGGTGTCGACACAGACAAGTTCACTGGCCAGCTTAGCACTCTGCCTATCATCCAGGAGTCCGGTGTCTACGCAGAGTTTATCATCGCCCTGACAGACATGGGCATCGGCAGCAACAAGACCTCGCTCTTCTCCAACTCCAATGTGGCCGTTCTCCTCGACTCCGGTTCCTCGCTCATGTACCTCCCCGACGCAGTCGCCACAGCATTGTACACGCAGTTCAACGCACGCTACGACTCGAGACAAGGCGCTGCCTTTGTCGACTGCGACCTCGCCAACCAGGAGGGCTCGCTCGAGTTCGGCTTCAGCGGCGTCACCATCTCTGTCCCTTACAACGAGCTCGTGATTACCGCTGCCATTAGCCGAGGCCAGCCAGTGTGTATTCTAGGCATTGGCCCAGCCGGCGATAGCGTCTCGGTCCTCGGCGACACCTTCCTGCGCTCCGCCTACGTCGTCTACGACCTGAGCAACAACCAGGTCTCGCTCGCCCAGACAAACTTCAACGCCACCAGCTCCAACGTCCAGGAGATCCAGGCTGGCTCCGACGGTGTTCCTGGCGCCAGTGTCGTCGCAAACGCTGTCTCGACAGCTGCCGTCGGCACCGGCGGACCTCGCGTCAACAGTCCCACCGTCACCGGCACACTCACATCGACGGCCGGCGGGTACCCCATGATGACGGCAAGCCCGTGGCTGGCTGCTGGTGTTGCCGGCGTTGGTGCTGGTCTCCTGGGGTTCAACGGCTTCTGAATAACCGACACGTGTAACGAGTTTCCTATTTCTACTTGTCCGAACGTCTATTAGCTATGCATCGGCGGCGTTTTCAGCATGGTGCTGCATATGACGGATCCAGGGTGTTCATCCACGGGTGTACCTACATAGATGTAATCATACATAAACCAACGTTATTACTTCACCTTCAGATCTTCACATGCTTGAAATATTGACTCTGTGAATAAGAAATCAGGAGGAACTATCCAAACATATAGCCGAGCCTCATCCGAGCAAGGATACAATCTATGGTATCGTGCTGAGCCTGTGTGTGGTCTTGGTCAGCAGACGCACAGGGTCAGGTCTCGAGCTGTCGACACAAATAATAGACAAATTTTGAACTATCCGACGCCCATGATTACGCTGAACATAACAAGCCGTTGCTTCGTAGGAGATCGTAGCCGCCCGGGCCCCGTGAAAAGGCGGCCAAGCAAGGCATAGCAGAAGGCAATCAAACCGCTGTAGGCTATGCAACGCTAAGAATATGCCGAGCAAGCCAAGTCGTATCCAAAAACACTCACAAGATACCCAGCTGTGCACCAAATCAACCGCACGAGAACTCGGTGAAGAGTGAGCATGCTGGTCAGAAAATCTCATGCCCCAGCCCTCCATACCCATCGTCCCCGACAACCTTGACCTTGTTCCCCTCAACACCACTAGGCACGGCCGGCACCGGCGGAACAGCGCCGCCGGGCTTGACGACGACGACCTTCTCCACCCTCTCCTCCCGCTCCTCCCTCACGCTGCTCCTCGAGACCTTCCGGCTGAGCCTGCTACTCGTACGCTTCAACCGCTTGCTCGCATCGCTCTTGACGCGCTTGATCGTGCGCTGTCTCTCGGGCTCGGGGGAAACAGCGGTCGCCGGCTCGGGCTCGGGCTCGGCTTCGCTCATCTCGACGTCGCTGGCAATCGCTGTGGCGGTGGGGAGGTAGTCCGAGCCCGCGTCGACCAGGGCAACGGATTTCCGTTTCTTCGTGATCTTGCCAGGGAGACTCGCACTCGCACCGTCGCCAAAGCCTCCCGTAGGACTCAGCGGCGCGCCGTCGTCGCTGAAGACGTGCGGTGTGTTTGGCGTTGGGCTCACGGTTGCATGCGTACCGGTGGCGACGATGTGCTGGGGGAACGGAGGCACAGCGGGGAAACACTCGTTTCCCAGGACAGACTGGAGTTCTTTCTTCGCCGACGCGAGTTTACCCTCGAGCGAACTGACGCGTTTGGACAGTTTCTTCTGCTTGTTGAGGTCTTTCTTGCTGGCCGAGCGGACGACGCTGCCCGGTGTGCGGGGCGTCAGGGGCGGGCGCGGGCGCGGGCGCGAGGGCGTGTCTGCTGCCGTCAGCTGTCATGTTCCTGCGCAGTGCAGCGGGGGGCGGGTGTGGTCTCGACTATTCGTATGGAAGAGCGGACGGAAGAGTGGACGGAAGAGTGGACGGAAGACGTACCAGCAGACCAGGCGCGCGGTGGCATGCCCGGGCGGACGAAGACCTTGGGTGCGGGGAGGAGGCCTTGCTCTTTGGCGAGGTGGTATGCTTCTTCGGCCTGTCTCTTGCGCTCGTCGAGCTGGGCTTGTTCGGCGTCGACGGCGGGCTCTGCGTCGGGGTGTCCTGCTTTCCGCTTCCCCAGCACGCCGCCGAAGACGTTGGCGAAGACGCGAGAGAAGCGGCCAAAGGTGCCCTCGGCCGTCGCTACAGTCGCGGCGGCATCGCTGCCCTTGCGTGCCGCAGCCGTGCCCGTTCGTGCCCCCGTCGGCGCCATCATCTGGCGCGGATGGCTCGCCTTGCGCACCGCCGGCGTGCCGTCGTTCTCGTCGTTGAACTTGTCGATCAGCATGTCGATGCCCAGCCCCTTCCACAGCTCGTCGGGCGGCGGGCGGATGCTGCTGTTGGTGTTGGTGTGCTCTCGAAAGCGCGACACGCGCTCCGCAGGTGTCTCGTCACTCATGGCGACCCGCTGGCTAGCGCACCCAACGCGCGCACCCGACGCGGACGAGTAATGCTTGCTGCGATTCGTGCGTAGCTGCAGCGCGTGGTCGTGCGGTCGTGCGGTCGTGCGGTCGTGTGGTCGTGTGGGGTAGCTGCGGCAGAACGTGCCAATGACGTGGGAGTGGCGGCGGGGTCGCGCAAGGCCTGTTTGTTGGGATGGCAGATGGTGTTTGTTTTTGCGGCGTGCAAGCAGAGCCGGAGGTTACGGTTGTTGCTGGGCTGGCCTGGGCTGGCCTGGGCTGGCCTGTTGTTCCGGACGCGTCTGCCTTCACCCGCAGCGCTAGCTCGGCCGCTTGCATCTTCACAAACGAAAAACACACTTCTAATGACACTACTGGTACTGCATGACCTATGCCCACATGTACACCATCGCATACTCTCCGTAACTGGAGTCTGACAATAGAGTCTGTCCGTCTGACTTAACGCGCAATCTCGCTTCCATGCATGCAACCACCGCCCGAAAACTGGGTACAACAGATAACAGATTACAGCTTGGCCCTCGGCTTGCCCTCCTCCGCAAGTGCCTCCTCGTAGCAGTCGTCGAGGTGCTTCCTGAATGCTTTTGCGGCCTGTGCACGCTTCAGCTTCAATCTGTACAGTCGTTAGCAAAGATGTCTGAATCATCTAGGTGGGTGTGTGGGTGTGGATGTGGGTGTGGGTGTGGGTGTGGGTGTGTTGCTTACGTGGGTGTTAGGAGCTGGTTCTCGATGGTGAACGGCTCAAGGAACAATCGCACAGCCTTGACCTTCTCGTAGCTGTTGAACTTGTTCTTAGTGCCGATCTTGTTCAGCTCCTTCAGGACAGCCTGCTCTACCCTCTTGTCGCCCAGGATCTCCTTGAGCTTCGCGAAGTCACCCTCGGGTATCTTCTCGCCCAAGACCTTGGAAGCCCACTGTGGGAAGATATCCGGCGCAACACCAAAGATGGCGACCAAGAACGACTGGTGGCTGTCGCCGTGCACGTAGGCTGAGGCGATCCACCCGCAGTTGGCGAGATAGACGTTCTCAATGCGCTCGGGCGAGATGTATTCTCCCTGCGCCAACTTGAGCACGTTCTTCTTGCGGTCGATGATCTTGAAGCGGCCCATCTCATCGACAAGACAGATGTCGCCGGTGTGGAACCAGCCATCTGCATCAATCGCCTTAGCTGTCTCCTCGGGATTGCGGAAGTACTTCTTGAACGTTGTTGTCGAGCGGACCAGAAGCTCACCACGAGGGTACGGCTTGTCGGAGGAGAGGTACTCCATATCGGGTACATCAGCGAGACAGACTTCAGCGTTCGGTGTCACACCGCCGCAGTTTCCGGACGTGAAGTCGCCCTCGTGCTGGATCAGGGAAACGGCATACGTTTCGGTAAGACCGTAGCCCTGGGTGAAGTTGCTGCCGAACACGATGCGGAGGAACTGGTGCAAGCTGGGGTCGATGGGCGCCGAGCCGCTGACGAGCACTTTGCAGCGGTCAAGACCGAGGCCGCCGGCTACCTTCTTGGCCCAGATGCGATCGTAGAGCATGTGCGTGTTAGTGGGGTTGTGCTTGTCGTTCACGGCGGCAAGCTTCGTAGAGACGACGTGACGGGATAGGGCGCCCTTGAGGCCGGACTGCTCGATGGTGGCTTCTTTGATCTTAGAGCCGAAGCGGTTGTATAGCCGGGGAACGCCAGAGAAGATTGTGGGACGCAGCATCTGCAGGTCCTCGACCAGCTCTACGATGTTTCCGTGGAAGTAGCCGATTGCTGCGCCAGATGCGAGAGCACCGTGCTCACCCAATCGCTGATAGATGTGGGCCAGGGGCAAGAACGAGCAGACGACCTGATCGTGTCCGTTACCGAGAAGCACCATGGTTGCACAAGTTGCAGCGTGCGCATTGCGATGGCTCAGCACAACACCCTTGGGGTTTCCGGTGGTTCCTGAGGTGTAGTTGATTGTCACTGTGTCGTCTGGAGTTGGTGGGTTGATAGGGAGTGGCTGCTTCTCGCCCAGTGCTTCGACATCGCGGATGTAGTGAATAGTCACGCCCAGTTCGCTGGCTAGCGAGTTCAAGAGATCTCCCTTGGACTCGCCAGGAAGCTCACCATCAGACAGAGGGTCCAGAACAACGATGATCTTTAGCGTTGGCAGTCGCGGCTTCAGCTTCAACAGTTGTGTGACATGGTTCATGCCGGTGACAACACAGGCAAGCTCGGCATGGTGGATGATGTACTCGGTAGTGTCTGGACCAAGGGTGTCGTAGATAGAGACGGTGTAGAGGGCCTGCGACATGCAAGCCAGGTCAGTGATCTGCCATTCAGGCCTGTTCTGACACCACAACCCAACGCCGTATTGCTTAGGCTCTGTCACGCCCGCCTGCCTATGGAGATGCACCAATCCAGCACCAAAGTTCTTGCGGCGCTGGGCAATCTGCTCGTAGCTCTCCCATACATAGGCGCCAAACTTCTTGGTAACGGGGTCGTATGGGCGATGGCCGAGGCAGTTGTTCCTGGGATGTCTGGCGACGGTGGCCTCGAAAGCCTCGTGTGGAGTGTTGATCTCAGGGACCAAGCTGTCGAGCAGTGGCTTGTCCGTGAACCTCCAGTGCCGGTAGATAGCACTCTTACCTTCTGTCTCAGTGCCTGCAAGCGGCAGACTGTATGGGTGACCCTTCGGTGGTAGAGTGTGTAGCTCCTGTGCACGCTGGATCTGGGGATCTGTGGTACCAAACATGGCGATAACGAGGCAATACAGCTACTTCAGCTCGTAGATGGAAAAGTACACTCTCGCTTGGCGTGAAAGAAGTATAACGGTCTGCTCCATGATTGATGGTTAGCTTACGCCCAGCCAGAGTGAATGCTGAAGTCGGAGTCTCCGAGCCGCACAGACATACCTGGGGTTAAGGTTGGAGCGCCACAATATGCGGGGAGAAACAGCTGTACCAAACAGGCAAATGCACCTGAGCAACAAAAGACTGAGATGGACCTGCGAAAGGACTGATGCGCTGAAATTGCAAAGACACAGTGTAGCAAGGAGTTCAAGGATGCACCGGACGTTAAAGGACGAACCCACATTCCTTCTCAAACGTACCGAGGCACGTTAGAGCCGCTTAACGCTCGCTGAAAACTGAGACCAAGCTGCTTGAGCGCTGGACTCGGATGACACGATGCGTTTTAGGTAATCCTGCGCCGAGCAACAGCTGGGGACTCCGGATCCTCCGCTTTCGTGGAGATGGCCAATCTCTCGTCCGTTACGGCGCAGTCTCTTCATCTGGATAGGACATTTCAGGCATCATCGTCGGCGGCGAGAATCTCACGAAAACGACGAGCTCACATGCAAAACGCAAACATGACGCTTCACATGTCGATCTGGAGACCACGCGGACGGGATGCAAGCCATGCAGCGGGAGCATCTGTTTAGCGGTCGAACGATTGGTTGCTCCGGATCACGGGTGCACTGCGAGGCTTCAGGAAAAAGGCCTCGGCATCTCTAGGCCAAGACTGATGTGTAGCATCGACACGCTTTTCTCTAGCTTTCGACACTTGCTCAAAACCTTCCACATGCAGTAGACTACCCACCGCGCGGCGAGATCCAGCTCCCGGGCCGGCGGGCTCAAGATTTCATCCCATTGTACTACCACAGGGATCGACTTACGACCTTGCTTGCTGGTGAGGCTGGACACCGCAGACGTCAATGGGCCGGCGTCCTGAAGAGCCGCGATGGCTTGCCCAGAATACTTAGGTTTTGGCAAATCGCACCAATTCGAACACGTCGTTCTTGAGCGATCAAGCACTTGTACTACCGTCTATCCCACACCCAAACTTCATGAGCACTCAGCCCGCCTCCCTTCCCTTGTCAACACTCGATGATTTTGACATTCATGCGCCTCAGTCCAACATGGCTGATGGGAAATTGCCAACTGTTCCACAGACTCACACCCTCGTATCATGGCAACCACACGTGGAAAAACAAACCGCAACAGCCCCTAATCCCGGCAAATAAGTCTAGGGCTGCATGAAGTGGCGTTTTCTATCAACAACAGCTCAACATCGCGCGGACCTTCTAGCTGTTAAAATCATCTATGGAGACGACGAAAAATGCCAGAGGTCATTGCGGATTAGCATGAAGATGCCAGTCTATACGGTTGCTGATGTCCTACAGGTCCTACAACATCACCATAGAGACGTCAGTTCAAGGCGGAAATTGATCCCCTGCTGTGGTACCTCAGACCTGCAACGCCTCGTTTTCGACGTCGCACAGATAGATAACCCCCCAAACATGAGAACAGGAACTCATTTGTTTTCTCCGATCTCACGAAAGATTCGACACCCTTCAGTACCCACTCGCCACATTAAGGGCCACGAATGACTCCAGACATTCCAACTCGAAACCCTCTCCGACGTACAAGATATGCATGTCGATGCCAAAGATGTTCCCACGTCCTCGATAGTTGCCATTGTCGCTACGCTGGCCTCGGTCGCGCTATTGAGCTTCTCGCTCAGACTCTACACTCGTGGAAGACTCCTACGCAGCCGAGATACTGATGATTGGCTTCTTCTCGTTGCGGCAGTAAGTCAGCTGTCGGTGGAATTTTGCAAAAATCTACTAATCCTCACAATCAGCTATGTACGGTCGGAGTCTTGGTAGTCACCATCGTGTTGACGGTAGAGAAGCGAACATGGTCTACTACAGCCGGTGGTGGTCATACGGTGTCGCTTCTGGTGTGGGTGTTCGGGCTGATTCATATCATCGGTATCGGCTTCATCAAGTTGTCAGTGGCACTCACCGTGCTGAAGGTTGCTGGCCGAAGCTGGCACCGACACACCATTTTGGGATATATCTGTAGGATTGAGTCGTAGCAATAGCTTTGCCCGTTACTGATCTTTGCAGGCTTGACAACCGTCCTCACCGTACTCTGGTTCAGTTCCGCACTACTGTTCGGTGGCCCTATCACTGTGAATTGGAGCGCAGCTAGTGATCCTGAGGCCACATGGAAACTCCTCGGCTTCATCAACAGCGTACTAGACCTAGCTACAAGTGTCCTGGTCGCCCTGCTTCCTCTTCCTTTACTATGGATCTTGCGTCCCGGGCTTTCAGTCAGATTGACTCTGCTCTTTGTCTATGTGTTAACCACTGTGGCCGTGGCTGCCGCAACCGCACGAGCATATTTCCTGCATACCGTCTGGCAGAACACGAACGTGGACAACGCCATAGCATCGATCATGCTCTGTTCATCTATCGAGCTCACCGTGGGCATGCTCGCGGCTTGTTTATTCGCGCTACAGCCTCTGGTCTCTTCGATCAGCCAATGTCTGTCCGATCGCCGCGCCAGTAAACAACTTTCAACTTCCACAGGCCCCTCGTCGCACCGATATCCTTCTCAGACATACGCATCGACAGATACCGTGATTCATCGCCCCGATGCTCCCCACCTTCTCACCCTTCGCTTCCACGATGACGAGTCCAATCTCGATTTCGACATCGAGACCCCCAACACTCGAACTCGAACGCAGACATTGCGCTCTCGAGGCACTCACAGCCGTAATGTCTCGGACTGGTCGCAATTCTCAGGTTTCACCTACAACACTACCACAGCCAACTCCATCCATGAAGCATCTCCACGCAGGTCGCGAGTGGTCAGCATGAACGAGATGGAACTCAGAACACGAACGATTGGGGTGGGAAGAGCAGGTGCAGAAAATGCGAACATAGGAATCGCTGTTACTACACTGCACGACAAACCTGTACGTGATCCAGAGGCTGGCGAAGAGATGGCGGAGTTGGCAAGGTTCTTCGCACATAACAGCAAGGACTGGGGTACGGAGGTGTCGCGTAGTGTGCGCACAAGTGTGACGACGGAAGGAACTCGTGCAAGCCGTCACAGACCGAATTACACAGGACCCGGAGCAGGATGAGCACACCAGAACTCTGGACATACATACTTGGATTGTCGATATCTTACCTTGATAGCTATATAGATTTAAGATACGCTCCGCAACGTGCAATTGGGACGTCTGGACGCCTACCTCCACCTATACAACTTCGTCCACAGCCCGGCCTGCACGTTGACCTTCATCTTCAGACCAGTAGCCCCGCCGTCAAAACACACCGCCAACACCGCACATCATCATGCTTCAGCTCACACTCCGACTCACCCTTGCCACCCTTCTCACCAACCTTCTCACGCTCACAACCGCCGACATCGTCGCCCGTTCCCTTTGCACCTGCGCGTCGCCCACAGGCGCGCACCAGGGGCTGCTCTTTCGTCTTCTTGTACCTGCCCGCCACGTCTACCACCCTCACTCCACTCACCATCTCCGATCACTGCTTCACACCCATCCGCCTGAGAATACTACGGATGGCCATGTGTTCGGGTATCATAGGGAGTTGTGGGGGCCGGATGAGTACGAAGTTGATGGGAGTGGAAGGATTGAAGGGCCGGTGTGTGAGGCGATGGAGGTTGAGTATGAAGGGGAGTTGTAGGGGGAAGGGGTGTAAGGCCCAAGTAGGCCGTTTGATATCTGGTGAGCGGGAGTGGGTGTGCTAACGAGAGTAGCGGTTCGATGTTCCGCATATGATGGTTCGGGTGTTAGATCCCAAATAGTCACAGGCTTAAGGCTGAGCTATGGTGGGTGTCAACATTGGAATTATGCTACTAGGGGTATATCGCTCAATCATGAACGCCGTACAATGCTTTTGAAATCTCGCTTGCTCCGCTCTATGATGGTACTGGCTCCTTCATCGCCTTTGTCGTCGTGGATCACGATAGACATCGTACTCGTTGCCGGCCCTGCTTCCGCTTCCTCGCCTCTCCGCATCTGAGTTCCTTTCTCTCATCGACGCATCAGTGCTTTGTCGTTGAAGCTCTGACTGCGAGGCGAAGCCGACTCTCTTCTTCTTTGGTGCCTCGCCGCTCGGAATGCCCGTCACTTCAGAGTGCCTCCGCTTGTCTTGTTGTTTACTGTCTCGCTGCGACATTGCGCTTTCTGGCGGCGGTGCATTGACGTCGCCATACTTCTTCTTTAAAGTATCGAGGCTCATTCTATATGCGTCATTTGGCGCCTCACCCCTCTCATCCGCCGCAACCCTCATGTCGCTCCAGATCTTCTCTTCAGCTTTCACAGCATCCTGTAGCTCTTTGTATATCGCGGCTAACTCCTTGTTCGGTGGTTCGTGGAGCTTGCTGGGTACGATCTTCTTGGGTCCGCCGAGCGGCAGCAGAGCGACCTCTCCATCACGCTTGTCGGCAAAGGCGGAGTGCGGATTTCTCGCTACAGTTTTGGTACCTGCCACGTGCGTGTACAGTCCAATGCCGTGCGCGGTCGGATGAGAGTAGAGAGGGATCGGTTTGGAGCACAGCTTGATAATGTCACTGTTGATACGAGCCTTGCGCGCGGCTTGGACATCAGGAGGGAGCGGTTCGGCACTCATGGTGGTAGAGAGGGTTCGAAGCTACCGAGTTTCCATTGTAAACAGTCCCGCGGAGTGTGCAAGGAAGACACGTCGTCGCGTGGGGCAGGAGCTACCGCGCGGTATCGATAAGCGACGCGCTAGCGCCTTGCTAGAATCGGGGTTGACATCACGGCGTCATCACGAAATCATGCGTCTGCTGTTCATTCCACACTGGGCGAGATGGAGCCCAATTAACTGTTACACTGACATCAGGACGGTTGCTATTGGGCGTGTGCGTCATGATGGCCAGATCGTGGATCACCTTGGCGCATTCCAGATTCGTGAGGGTCCACTGAGATATGGACATCATACCTTCCTTGTGCAATTTAAGTTGACCTGCACCTCCCTCTAGCAATGCAGTCTTCCAGACTCCTCAGGCCAGCTCTTGCGCTACGAAGCACAGCTAAACAAACACCACACCTACGAACTTTTGCAATTGGACTGTCTACCAGACCATACTCTACTGAAAACACCGACCGACTAAAAGGCCCAGTAACAACAAAGTCGCCAATACCCGGTATGGAGGCCATCAAGAACACTATCGCCGAGAACCTCGGCAAGATCATTCCCGGCAATGAGTTGGCATCATCAGAGAACCAATTCTCACTTGACGCTGTCCCAGATCTGTCCGGCAAGGTCGCCGTCGTCACTGGAGGCTCAGAAGGCATTGGCTACGGCTGCACACATACCCTGCTCTCCAAGAACGTGAAGAAGCTCTTCATTCTGTCGAAGTCCGATGACATCGCCGCGGACGCCATCAACGCTATCAAGCAGGAGATGGGTGAAGAGAAGGGCAATCGTGTGGTGTGGATGAAGTGCGATCTGTCCGACTGGGAAGAGACTGGCCGCACAGCCTTTAAGATCGCCGAGCAGACTGACAGAGTCGATATCCTGATCAACAACGCTGCGCGCGGTATCATGACATATCAGCTCGCTAAGAACGGCATCGACCTGCACATGGCATCGAACCACTTCGGCCACGTCGTACTTACATCGCACTTACTTCCCATCCTGAAGGAGACAGCAAAGAAGGGCGACAAGGTTCGCATCGTATGCACATCATCAAACCTGCACGAGCAGGCACCCAGCGACACACAGTTCGCCTCGATCGACGAGCTGAACACAGATCTTGGCCCTCAGCCCCAGTATGGACGTTCCAAGCTTGCAGTGCTGCTGTATGTGAGGTACCTCGCCCGCCACCTTACATCCCAGCACCCCAACATTCTCGTGAACGCCATCCACCCCGGTATCGTCGAGACCCGACAATCAACCGAGCACATTCACGAGGCCTTTCCGCTCGGTGGGTACGCTATGAGTGTTGGTCTTGCGCCATTCAAGAAGACGCAGTTTGAAGGTGCTGTCAGCACGATGTATGCTGCTACCATGACTGAGAAGAGCGGTCAGTACATTTGCCCACCTGCAATCGTAGAGAAGGGAAGCGATAAGGCAAATGATGTCGAGATGGGTGAGAGGTTGATGGATCTGACGTGGAAGGTTGTGAAGGAGAAGACGAAGAGCCAGAGTGCGGATAAGGGTTGTCCGTTTAAGGAGTCGTAGAGTGTAGGATGTAAGAGGTAGTAATGATTAATGTGACATCACTTATACTTGACATCAGCATTACGGCACGTCGTATTGGTTTTTTGGTCTCCATTGTTGATATATCGCCTACACTCACGATCGTTAGGGGACAATATGACTTTGGACGTGCCCGTTTTGGACGCCTAATGCGGCAACGAGCGCAGACCTTAAGCAGCTTTCAAGGTTGTAAAGACCTTCAAGCAACGAAACAAACGTTCGGTACAGTCGTAGAGACACCTGGAGATCTTCGCTCTTTCCGAGAGCACAATACATCGGCCCCATAATGGTTCTGGGGGCTATAGCTTAGGGGGGGAAGCTGAAGCATGTTCACGCTTGGCGGGCAGAACCGAAAGGGCACAAAGTGATTTGCGGTAGCTGCGGGATGATCTGGAGACTCTGGAGGGAAGATCGCGTCCTGTATCATGCAAGCCTGAAGACTACGATGCTGTTGTTGAAGTCGTCCGTCGGTGACAGCACAGTACCGACGACGCTCAGCGTATTCTAGTATCATTTTGACTTGCTGGAAGGTCAGTCTAATCCTCATCGAAGACACGCAGATATCAAGATCACCTCTCACTGAATGCTTGCGAAAACTTGCAAGCTGTTCAAACCCATGGAGGATGGCAGATCTTGACCTCAACACCTCGGCGGTTGATTCCACTACGCAGGGACAGCTCCTGCTGAGTTAGAGGCCTAGTTGCAGAGGGCAAAGGCTCGGCAGGAGACCAGCAAGTTCCATGCATTGTACTGCTGTGGACAACGTGTCGATGACCATGTTATCGCAAAAGTACAGCTGCAGCGTGTGCAGGGTTCGGAGTGCCTTGTACAGGACGGTTACCAGGCTCGCATTGAAGGTCAGATTGTCCTGCTTCATGTTGCACCCGGAACGATGAGGGGCTAGGAACTTGGGATCGATGACTAAGTCTCTAGAATGCTGAAGTCAACTAGTGAGCCAAGATGATTGCATTCGGAGCCGATCTGTGGAACTGGCGTTCCTAGCTTCAAGATCTTGAGGTGCTTGAGTGTACGACCATGTGGGCGGAGATTGCTGATCAGTTTGCCGAGATGATACTGAAGGAGCCAGGAGGGCTGTGCTTGAGAGCGAGATTCACTGAGAGTGTACTCGAACGTGATCAGGTTCCTGCAATCCTTGATGATACGCATGAGGGTGTTCTTAGGCACCCAGCATCGAGTGAAGTGGAGTGAAGTAGCCGGGAGGCTAGCGCCGAAGAACTGGAGAAATCCTAAAGTGATGCACATGTACGAAAACTCGAGGGCAGTGAGAGTTGTTTGTGTTGCAAGGCTACAACAGTTTCTCAACAGCTTGTCGTTTGTGATGCCGGACAGCTTGAGAGTGTGGAGTGTTTCCAGCATACCGTCCTTGTTCCAAGGCAGACAATTTGTTAAGCCTCTCAACTCGAGCGCGGTGATGTGGCGCATAGTAAGAAGGGCAAAGTGGAGAGAAGCATTCGCCTTACGGAGACTGAAATTCTTGCCTCAAAATCGCGTTTGCTTGTGGTTTTGCTCGTCAGCGCTTGCATCATCGATCTAATGAAGAACATAGTGCTGAGCTTGAGGGCCTGCGTGTCCAATCCCATTGCACCAAAACAATGGTCAAAGGACACGATGAGGGTCTTGTATTGAGAAGCGTGTCTGATAATGTTGTCGCCGAGAGTGTCTCTAGTGCTTGTGAAGTGGACCTTGGGCGCCGGTACAGCACCGCTTCTTGCGAGCCAGTACAGGACGCACAAGGCAGGTTCGATGTCATCGGTTATTCCTTCAGATAGATCAAAGGTGCGACAAGTCTCGAGAACCTCAACTCTCTCGCATCATGCGACGTGGAGCAAAGCATTTTTGAACGTGCCAGATGACTTCACGAAATTTATAGAGAATAGCTGTCTGTATCAAAGAGTAGCGTTCCAAAGGCTAGCCGAGCTGCGCTGCGTTTGTCCTAGTAAATTCTCGTCGCTCATACTTCATATCAGCATTGTAGCGTGGCATGGATTTTCGTGGTTTCCTTTATTCTCATCCACATACCGCCTCTACACGTCATACTCAAATGCAAGATATCAGACGCTCTGAACCCGCCCAATGTTGTTGCAGTGACAAACACTGAGTCAGGCAGATGCTTGGAGGCCATCAGATGGAACGTAAACAAAGGATACGCTTTTCAAGAGCATACTGAATGTGTTGAACTTTTTAAGGAAAGGAAGAGGTCCAATACAGGTAGTACGTAGGAGGCTCCCAGCAGCCTTGTTGAAAGGTTGTGTGTCAGTGTACGTTGTGTTGAGGTGCAAATATGTTGCGGTATCGATCGGTCCGTACAAGGTCTGACTATACCCCTGAGAGACTACCCTAGTCTAGTGTGTGACAGGTCACTGGCCTGAGGCCAGGTATATAGTCGTCATCTCCCAGCTAGATAGCAATTCAGCGCAGTATTCCATCGAGCCGATAGTCCTACGTTATCGTTTACCGTAGCTATCAGTATTCTACAGCGGCCCACGCCGCAACATCATTGTATGCATTGTGGCGAACTTGCAGGCGCGTGTCACCCAGGATACTAGGATCGTGATCGCGGCTGCGCTGACAACACCGTTGGGGAGGACTAGATTTTGTTGAGTGTGTGGACCTGTCCAGGTTGAGTTGTCGGGGCTTTGAATGGTGTTGAGGAATATGCTGACGATCTCCCGGCCTAGGAATAGGATGAGCATCTTCTTTGGGACGGCGCGGCAGAAGATGTTGCCGGTGTGGCCTTCGACGATGTCAAGTTCGAGGCCGTTGAAAGCGTTGAGCTTTCGTTCGGGCTGGATGTGTGGTAGTAAGCTGTGTAAAGTATGGAGACGGCGAATGTTTTCCGAATCGGGATAATATCGATTGAATCCAGTGTTCCCATAGGTGTATGAATCGCGGAACAGTCCAGTTTGGTGGCCTTGGAAAGTATACCCCGCGTAGCCATTGACATAATTCGATCTTGAGGCCTGGAGGTCATCTGTGATTGCTCTTTGGGCTGCTCTCGGGGCGAGATATTGTCCAACAACATCGTCCTGCTTGTAGATGCCACCGTACATCGAAGATTTGTGTACCTTCAGACAGGCAGTATTGGAGCTTGCCGAATCAGCGCCTAGACCGTAAGAAGAGGTCGCGGACATATCGTTGCCTAATTGGCTGCGGCGAGGGGATAGCGTCAACAGAAGGAGCGCAACACCAAAAAACCTATACAATTATCCCAAAGAGGCAAGCGCAGGGCCTCAGAGGTTGCAGCACCCAGAAGAAGCAGAATTGTGGTAGTGCAGATGCCCCTAGTCATGCTGCTGCCGCGCCTCGCTCCCCACCCCCTCCGGCAACATACAACAGCCGCGGTCGCCCAATCAGAGCGCCACAAAAGTTTGAGTGAGGAACTTGTTCATATAGGTCTATAAACTACTCCACCAAAAATCCTCATGAAAATAACCATTGTGTGTGGCTCTACAGCCTCATTTTTGGTGGAACTATTTTTGGTGGTTTGGCGCATTACGCAAATCCGCGCATTACGCGCACAGACACGGTTAGCGTGCTCAGATGTTGCTCAGAAACATTGAGCTACGACCTAACGCAGATTGACCGGAAATACGTGCGGCGCACGCTAGCTGACTCCCGGAAGTGCCTTTGAACACACGTGCTTAGCCTTGCTGCTCCTACATAGACTCTGTCTGAAGGCTGTCTTTACCACTCAAGTAGCGGCTGCCCTTGCCTCTGAATGACAAAGGACCACTGCGTTTCGGAACAAAACCTAAAGGTAGCTGCTCCAAACGACTGGCTTCGTATTGGAACTGAACGAGTCTTGTCAGTACCCGGGGAACGTCCCCTCAGTCCTATGGGTAGGTTGGATCTGTCCGCTAGCCCAACTGGGTCTAGCTTGCTCACAGCGATAATCCTCCCACTCACTTCGTAGTCTAGACAGACAGAATGATCACACAACACTTCTCAACTGTTCCCATTAACAAGTCTGTATGTGCGAAAGTTCAACTTACCTTGCAGGCGCTTCCGTTAGATTCTCATCCAATCACTATTTGCCCTGTGGACTTGCAGGTTCCTGCATGATACACTGAGCGCAACGAAAACTGTTAAGGCTAAAGACATCACGGTGGGCATGCCATCCGGCTGCTTATGTCTACGGCCACTGCATTCATCTTTCACACTGTCTCATGAAACACGGAATAAAAAGTCAAGGCGTTTTGATTAAAGAGTAACTCCTGGGAAAGAGTAACTTCCAGAAAGAGGAAGAAATCGGCGCAATGGGAGCTACAACGAGCCTACCCATGTACGCTGTTGAAGATGTGTCCGGGAAGGGTAAAGGCCTCATTGCGACCGGAGATATAATCAAGAGCACGCGGATTATCTCTGAGAAATCCATTATCACCGTAGGACAACCTGTCGCAAACATGGAGCAACTACAGATTTGCATTTATCAGCAAGCCAGCTCTCTAAGCGAAGACCAGATACGCGAGTTTCTTTCTATGGGCAATGTCTATCCTTGCACCAACCCTGCAGAGAGGTGGCGTGGTATCTTCCATACGAATGCCCTATCTATTGGATTGAATTTAGATGCTGGGGGGGGGGGGGGGTGTTCCTAAAAGCATGCCGGAATTATCACGCCTGTGACAACAATGCACAGAACTTTTGGAAAGAAAATCTCATCCAGCTTATAATTCATGCTGTGAGAGTTATTCGTAGAGGGGAGGAGATCACGATATATTACCTGGGCAGTCGCAGAAATCGCCGGACGCGGCAGGAAGAGCTCCGGGAGAATTTCAAGTTCACATGCTTCTGTCAATTTTGTTCTTTATAGCCCCATCAGAGCAGAGAGAGCGACTTAAAGCAGGATAGTATTCACGTATTAGATTGCATCATCGATCAAGGTGGTGTACCAGGGCTCATTTCATCTTCCCGGCGGATGCTCAGCCACGTCGATGAACAGGTCCGGCTTTGGAACGACCCGATACCGGATGAAGTCGGCCTGGCTCGGGCATATCCTGACGCCTTTCAAATTCCTATTGCGAATGGCGATTTGGCGAGAGCCCGCACTCTCGCAGAGAGACTGGTACCTCTGTATCGACAGTCCGGATGTGATACAGCACAGCAAACTGGTTCAAGACCCCATGACATAAGATTAATAACGTACTCTGGAGCATCGCCATCTCTTGTTCGCTTCTTTACAGACCTGTAATGGACATCAAATATTCTTCAGTCAACTCTCCACCAGCCTGTCAGCCTCCGGCAACGATTGCTGCCATGTTGGGCACAGCTGTCGATCGTTTTGTCAACGCCGTCAATCGACCCTTCGTGGATTACCCCTTGTCCATTCGCGACCTAAGCAATCTCTGCAAGATTTGGAGGGTCTGGTAGAAAGCGAAGTCAAGGAAGACCAGAAGCTCTTTTGACCAAAGAAGTGTGCAGTCCGGCAGGTTCGCCGGTCAGGCGCAAAGATCGCAAAAAGTGACCCAGTGAATCGGGATATGCTAGCTTTGCTTGCCATGCAGGGGCCTGCATTAGCGTGCTGATATGCTGTCGTAAGATATCGCACTGAATTCGATGCTATACTCACCGCAGATCGGCCGCTGAGACGAGCTGTGGCGCAGGGTGGCGGCTTTTCCAAAGCATTCACGACCACGTGCTCGATGTGTGGTCTTATGCGTGCCCCTGTGTATTTCCCCCACATCTCCTGCATATCCTTGCGTGCTAAGCGCAGCACCAGAAGCAGCAAGAATTTAGAATATAAAGTCCATCAAGGCATAACTTGGCAACAGCCATTTCCCTCAAAACCCTGCAAGCTTCCATACGATGATATGCAAATCATGTGCTTATGTGCATCCTTGTTTGTCTCAAAAAAGCAGAGTCATAGACAATCAATGCACACGAGAGAACACTAGCTCTTGTCTATATTTTGCTACCAACAGATGTGTGTTTGTAGGTCAACGCTGCAGATCCAGACTCTGCCAGACCCAACGCCTATACCAACCGTTCTTCCGCACGCCGCAGATCATGACGGTCGATACTCTGATGGTATTCACAGCACGTTCCTGCCATCATGCTGGATCCATGTGCGATTGGAGTTGTGGCTTATGCCTAGATACATAGGGCACTCAAGGTCCACGATAGCTACCTCGCTAGAATTTCTTGAGCTGTATATGGCGATGGTACCTATCTCAGTGTGAAGAAACAAGCTGGTGGAATCGAAGGATAGGCTGTTAAGAGGCCTGCCGACGTTGAGGGTCTGCAGACGTTCGCCGCTGCTCGCATCCCACACCTTGACGGTCTCGTCGTATGACGCCGACGCCAGCCGGGTCGAGCCGTGCGAGAAGGCTACAGAGTTGACCCAATCGCTATGGCCCTCGACAAGCATGAAAGCGATGGGGATGCAGGTAATCATGTAGTATGCTGCGCAGTTGCACAGGGAGCTTAGGCAGCCCGAGGTTGTTGCAGAATAGCCGTGCAGGGTGTTTGGTCGATCTTCTGGTGATTGTTTGAGGAAGATGAGAGCGACTCGAAGCCGCATCTGTTGCCAAGGCTATATATGGTTGAGTTGAAGAAGTCAATTTATTTCGTGCCAAAATTCGTGGCTGATATTCTGAAGGTGTAGACGCGACCATGGTACGTATCCAGTGATCCATACGTTGCGACCAATGAGATACAACGCGTATCAGCAGTCAACCACGGGTCTGCACCGAGTTATGAATGTTATGGAAAGGCCTACATGAACTTGCATCGGAGTCACTAGGCGTAGGGCATAGGAGAGTAAGCGCAAGTGTGAGAACGTGGTTGGTGTTGGCCGCACAAGTGACGATGCCTGGAGATTACAGGCATGCTTTGTCTTCGATGTGTCTTTGTGGTGTCCTCTCATTTCCCCTCATCCTCCGTGTCCAGGGCTCTCCATTTAGCGATCACAGCCAACAAATGATCCTCCGTCCACTCTGCTTCTACACCTCGATTGTACTCTGCACATGCCGTCATGTAGTTGTTGAGGTTATCAATCTTGAGTAACTCGCTGGACGCCGAGCGCTTGATGACGGATTGCACACATGGGCAACATGTGTTCACCTCAGTCGTCGCTGACTGGGACTGTTGCTTGAGCGCTGAAGATATCGTACCGAGTAGGCTCGCTGATTTACCGACATTGCTGTCTGTGGAGATACCGACTGGAATAAGTTCGAGACTGTCTTTTGCCGAATGGGAGGTCGAGTGCTTTGAACTGGTAGAAGTCGATATTGGAAGGTGCTGAGCATGTTAGTTCACATTCGAACCATAAATCCTGAGCAGTCTCTGTACACTTCTGTTGGCGTTCTTCCTAGACAGGCTAGACTGTAGCCAAGGCAAAGTGCGCTGAGCAGCCATATTGTCAAGTTTCTGCTTGGGGTGGCTCGCACATCGCCCTGAGATCAAAGAGACCGTTGTGCTCAAGAGGCGATCTCGAGCAACAAAGGATGCACGCGCTTCGATGTTTCACAGTCGAGCGAAAATATCGTACCGAACTTGGGCAACCATTGTCTTCACTTCACTGCGAGTTCGGACAGCCAATGAGCATGACGCACGCACATGGCCCTTGCACTGGCTTGCTGCACACAAATGTTCGCGTTCCCTTCCAGAGTATTCCACGCTTGCCACGCGACAAACTCCGTCCACGGTCAACTTACGTTCGCTTTCGCTCGGTTCGCGACCAACTACGCTCCTTTAGTCTGTCTGTTACTTTGTTAGTGCTTCGCTGTACGATGCCTAAGTTCTCACGTTTCTACTCTGAGACCGAGGCAGATGCAACTGCCAACATTAGTCGGCTCTTTCCTCAACAGACCGATTGCGCGCCGCAGTTCAGTAGCGATGATGCAGAGCAACTGGATAGCATCCTCAATGGCACCACAACGTCCACATCTCGCCCACGCAACAACGCCAATCAGCCACTATTTCGCCCCAAGCTACCTGTACAGTTCGTTGAGCAGGTTTTGAACGCTTCTGTCTTCAGTGTTTCCCATGAAACGGTCCATCGCGACAAGGCTGTGCGCTATGCGAGCTCCTCCGAGGACTCAGTAGAGTGGAAGATCAGAAGCCGGTCCCCCAGCTCAGAAGAGGCATCACCGCGAAAGTACGGCATCTCCTCACCGACCTTGAGTTTCAAGGCAGAGGCCTCAAGTACTAGTGACGGTTCTTCAGATGACGGTCTGGCGCATGTGTAAGCCCATCCTGCTGAAGACGTGCTCTAATTGTCGCGCTAACGTTGAACAGAAAAGAGCCCACACAGGAAAAGCAAATTTACAACTGGGGATTATACCCTGACTACCATGCCATCTATCCGCAGGACGTGCTGCAGAGCATGGACACGCAATTCTCCAAATGGTCGTATGACCACAACGAGGGCACTGCAGCCATCCCGTTCGTTATGGCACAAGCTCCAGCAGAGACGCACGAAAGACTGGTGGAGGTTGACAGGAAACTTTGGGTCAATGGTACTGAAGACGCTGTTGGAGATTCTGCGGATAGCCAAGACACGGCCAGAGCGATGCTCGAACGCGTCCAGAAGGAGGGCCTTAAGCGCTCATCTAAGGTCGACGGAGCGGCAAAGGTTGGTAGCTCAAGAAAGATCGACTCTACTCGCAGGGACGAGTCTACATCGAAGCGCGCGGCACTCATCGCCAAGAGCAAGGCTGCGAAAGAGAGCTCGCTTGTCGTGAGTAAGTCTGTCGGCCAGAGGCGCTCCGCAATGCAAAAGAACAAGAACCGCAGGTCGATCATGCCATCGCCACCGCCTACAGCGAGAAAGCCAGAGCCAGTGCGGAAGCCAGAGCTGCAGACTGAGCAGTCGAGACCCACGATCCTTATTGTGAACCAGAAGGAGGGCGATCAACGGCGCGATGTCGACTCTGCTCTACAGAACCGACGTCTCGACCTCGATAACAGACAACAGTTGGAAGCGCTGATGGAGCAATTAGGGAAGAGGGTGTCAGACAAGAACGAGAGCAATGAAGGACGCGTGATTGGGGAGGTTCGAGTGAGTAAACTCTTCCAGGATACGAGCGCCACTGACATCTTGCAGGAAGCCGAATTAAACGGAGACGGAGCTGAGCAGGTTGGTAGATTGAAGGGAAAGGCGAGGAAGAAAGCAAAGAGCGGCGCTGCGCGATAAATTCACGAAGAGCCCTAAATAGCTGTTGTGCTTGGATCCTAAGCGCCACTATTGCAACACATATTTTCAGCATGACGCGATGCAGACCTCAATGTATAAGCGATACGCGTATTGAATCTGTCATGCATCTTCCTGCAACTTTGCCTTGTCGCGATGAAGGTTGAGTGAAGCCTTTGCGAGAGCTCAGTGTCCAAAGCCGACCCGGCTCTGCCCTTGTTAGCCGGCGCACGAGCGGCACAACGAGCGGGAACCGTCGGAGAACTGCGCGCGATGCATTTTTCGCACGCAATTGAGCGATGTAAATCATCAAAATGGAAATGATTGCATGTTTCAATTCGAGCGGGTTGCTCTAGTATTGAGCTCACATCCATCCAGCCCAATTGCACGCTCTGCAAGTAAGAGCCCCGCTAGCTTCGGCTGTTCACGCTTCGGTGCCCAGGCGCTCGGCCCCATCGACTCTTCCCTCCCCCAACCCAGTCATTCCGGCCGCCAGTCTGAACAGTCTTGTTCCTGCGCCATCCGCGCATCACTCCACCAGCCTGTGGAATAGCCACAATGCAGGACTCCAACGCCGCCCTGGGTGCACAGGACACGAACTCGACCAGTAAAAAGCGGACCCACCCTGAGGACTTTAAGCGCGCCTACAAGGCATGCATCAATTGTCGGCAGCGTAAGGCAAAATGCATTCTAGGCACTGGACCAGATGGTGATGAGCTAAAGCCACCGTGCCAAAGATGCAAACGAGAGATGCGAGAATGCATCTTCAGGTCTGAGCGCTCATGGGTAAAGAGACGGAAGCCTGGAGAGGCAAGAGAAGAGGAAGAGGAGACGACCTCGAGACCTCAGACTCAACCTGCTGCACCCGCCCTCGTACCTGTACCTGTACCTGCCCAACCCTCGCCAGCCCCAAGGTCGTCGATCTCGGGTCATGGATTCACTCCTGTGCAAAGTCAAAGTCCTTATCTTAACGGACATTCACATCGCTCTGATATCCTATCGCCACCGACTCATCTTCGCCGGGTATCGTCGTCTCAGCCAGATCTTGCTCATTCAGTGATGAGGACCGTTGTCTCCAGTGGCAGCGATGCGTTGAACCTGCTATTTGAAGCCGCAAACCATCGCAATGCTATCGAAAACCAAGAAGCGAATGGGTCGCAGGCGTACGAGACGCCGAGGTCTGGACTATCCGGTGGATACGACGCTGGATCACCATTTCACACGTTCCGAGCACAGCCAGTACAAATGTCAACGCCATCACCAGAGACACTAAAAATATGGACCTCATGTCGGTTCGTGCAGATGGGCTGGTTCTCCGCGCACGAAGCTGTTACTTATGTCGACTTGTTCTTCAAGAACTGCTCACCTCTGTCACCAATCCTTGGCGACTTTTACTCACATCACGAGAACCACTACTCATTAATAGCACTGGATCCGTTTCTGTGTGTCACCATCCTTATGATCTCATCACGTTACAATATCTTGCCGGGAGTAGGAGGCGCATCAAGAGGCTACTTTGTGCACGACCGGCTATGGGAGCAGTGCCAGCGCTTCATCATGAAGATCATGCTTGGTCAGGTCAAGCCTTCAAAAGCACAAAGTCGGACTATTGGTTCGATCGAGGCGCTGCTACTGCTCTCAGAATGGCATCCCCGCGCATTGCACTTTCCTACTGCAGCAGATGGGTGGGATTGCGAGCTGATGATCGGCGCCAACAACACGACAGCCGAAGGCGCTAAGCTTCTGGAAGGTGACACAACATCGAGTCGATGGCTCGAGGATGTAATCGAACCCGCGAAACGATCGGACCGAATGTCGTGGATGTTGATGGGCTCTGCTCTTTCGATGGCCCAGGAGCTGGGCTTGTTTGAGGACAATGCAAGCATTGACAAGGACCAGAGGTCATATCCTAATTCGACCCACGAGTTCCTGACATTACGGCGAATACGAGCTCGCAAGCTGCTCTACGTCTTGCTTGAGCAGCTGTCGTGGCGTCTGGGTTGCACTTCGATGATACCGCAAAGCTTGAACCACGCTCTGATGGAGAAGATTCCCGTCGACTCCGCGACAGGTGCTGTTGAGCAGTGGCAGTCGTTCATGAGCGCATGGGTTGAGCTCACCAAGCTTGCGCGTTCCGTGTCTGATACTATCTACCCTTCCGCAGCGACAACCAAGAGCCTGCTACGCACAGGAAGATACATTGGACTGCTCGAGCACTTCCAGCCGTTGCTAACTTCGTGGAGGAAGAAGTATCTAGACCCTTGTAGTAAGTGCTGAACTCCTTGCCGACAGACGCGTCTACTAACTTCTGTACAGAACTGAAGATAGGACTCCACGACATGCTCACAATCGAATACCAATACGTCCGTATCTACACAAACTCAGTCGGAATGCAAGCCGTTGTCGAACGCACACTTGCCGAGACTGACACCGATGTCCCACAAGACGATATCCTACCCATGAACCTCGAGCCTAGGGACTATGACTTTATCCAAGAAGTTGTTGATGGAAGCTGTCAGATCCTGCAGAAGGTAGTGCAGCTATCAGAGTCAGGTGCCTTGCGGTACTCGCCTGTGCGGATATTCCTGCGGATCACCACGTCGTCAATATACCTCATCAAAGGTCTGAGTTTGGGCTCGCGAAATCAAAAGCTGCAGTCGAGTCTTGATATTTTGAATGCAGCGATCCGCGCATTGCGAGCTAGTAAGTACTCTCAGGTCCTACTGTCCTTGCATCTACTGACAACTCTCAGGCGTACTTGACGACATGCACCTTGCCTCGCGCTACGCAACCCTCCTCGAACTTCACGTCGCCCGCCTCCGTGACAGCTTCGTCGTCTCCTCCCGTCCACCTCGGATACCCTCACGTGCCACATCCGCCGAACGCAACGGCACCACAGGCATGGACTTCCTCAACAATCAAGCTGGTCAGTCGGCTCTTGCTGGGCTGGCAGGAGACGTGACGGGTATGATGCCTGACGATGACTGGTTGGCGTTGCCTTTTGATCCGGCGATGGCGCCGTTTGGGCTGGACAATCAGCAGAATTTCCAGAGTTTTGATGACGGGACGTTGGATTTTATTTGGAATTTGCCTATGTAGAGATGTGCTTGGAGCATTGGGAATATAACAATTGGATTAGGAAAAGATATGTACAGAAAGAGGAATTGATTTAAAATTTTCAGCCAAGAAGATGCATGTCGCCCAGATCTACATCTTCACAAAACTACATCCGAATGGCTTGAGAGCACAGCAGTGCCCACGCATGAAATCAAGCAACTTTTGCAGTACGGGCATGGATTGAGTCCAAGCGGAGATGGACAATATACATTAGATACGAACAAAGGCTTAGGGAAAGAGTTAAATCAAGAGAGACTAACATCCGTTCAAGATGACATGGGAATTGTGATGGATGGTGGTGAGTCTGAACGCGATATGTGACTGATTAGCGCGTCCGTAGCGCGATTTGAGCCAGATGGCTTTCCACGTCATGACTCCGCGGCCTTTTCTACTCCTTTGCCTGTACAGGAAAGCCAACATGGCATTTATCCACCATGTGATCCCACAAGCAGCCGTCAGATAGTTGCATCTAGCAACAGACTCATACATGCTCGCTGTTAACGACCTTAATCAAAGACTAAATCATATTAGGCAGTCGACAAGAGAATCCGCCGTGCGCTCCGCAGGGACAAGAACGCCGAGACCTACTCCGGACTGTTTCATACTACTCATTGGTGCTTTTGATGTGTTCCTGGTCTTGGTATTATCAACCTCGCTACTTACATATGTCACGGTATCAATCGGTCCGTACAGGACCCAGTTACCCCTGGTTGGACTGTTATGGACTAGCACGTTCCAGGGACAGTATATATCGTCTTCTCCTAGCTAGATAGCAATTCAGCGCAGTATTCCATCAACGCAATAGCCCTACGTTATCGTTTACCGTAGCTATTAGTATTCTACAGCGGCACCGTCTGCCGCTACAACATACAACACATAGCATGATATTACGCGATGGATCTGCTGACTGCATGGCCGTGTTGCTATCCACGACGGACCAATTGCCGGTATTTATATCGGGGCGTGGCTGCGAGCACATTTCCTCGTACCTCCCACCTTAGGTGTTCTTCAGGGATCAGTCTTAACTTGCATCCTCAACATGAAGGCCATCGCTCTCATGGCCACCGCCTGTTGTCATTGCGGGGCCAAAGCAAGTCCAGCCCCGAACTCTATTCACTATCGAGACTGCGCCCGGTCAGACTGTGCAGATTACTGAGGAAGAATGATGGGAGCTGTCCTCTGTAAGACTCCGAACTAATCATAGCTCCTACATCGCTGATCAAGGTAGAGCGGAGGTTGTGGAAGCCACTTCTTGGATATCACAGGGTTCAACACCGAAATCAAAGCCGTCAAGGTCCCTGCTCCGTACACCCATCCAAGTTCAAATACGAAGAAAACATCAGACGTCTGTTCCCTAAGCTCAAATGGGACAACATCAGGAACAACCTCGAGAAGTATGCAACTTACCATACGCGCTTCTCCGAAACCGTCACGGGTACTCAAGCGACCGAATGGCTCCTCTCCCAGATCTAGGATATAGTACTGAAGTCGAAGAAGCAGGGCGTAACCGCCAATGCCTTCCCGCACGTACTCTGGCCCCAGAAGTCCATCGTTGTCACGGTGCCGGGGCGAAGCAACGAGATGGTCATCGTCGGTGCCCACCTGGACTCCGTAAACGGCGCAAACCGTCTGGAAGCTAGAGCACCAGGTGTGGACGACAACGCTTCGGGCTCTTTCCTGCTACTCGAGTCACTCCGTGTGCTTCTGTCTGACAAAGACTTTGGGCTAAGCAAGCTGCAGAACACCATCGAGTTCCACTGGTATGCTGTCGAGGAGGGCGGTCTGCGAGGTAGCCAGGACATCTTCACTCAGTATGCCAACGCCGGGAGGGACGTACGGGCTATGCTGAACCAGGATATGGTTGGCTATACCAAGGGCCACACTCGATGCTGGCAAGCCTGAAAGCTTCGGTCTAATTACTGACTTCACTGATCCAACTCTGAATGAGTACATCGGCCGTATCATCGACGAGGTAGGCTGAGCTCTCTTTGCTGTGTTCGAGCAAAGAAAGACTGACCAGTACCACAGTATATCGACATTGAACGCGTCAACAGCGTCTGTGGCTATGCTTGTTCTGACCACGGCTCTGCTACGAGAAACGGATACCCTGCTTCCTTCATCTTCGAAGCTGCGTTTGAGTGCCGCAATCTTCACATCCACACAGCGAACGATACTATCGAGCACATTGATCCTAAGCACGTCCTTCAGCATGGACAGCTCGTGCTCGGCTTTCTGTATGAACTTGGCTTCAGCAAGAGCAACTAAAAATGCCCATTTGCATGCATCATGGGCGGAGTTGTTGAGTTAAGATACCCAGAGCCGTTTTGAGTGTGTGGTATGAGAACTGAGCTATAGCAATGCGACAACGATGTTATGAAACAATTGGACGTTCCCAATCTGCTCGTGCTTGCTTACGTATCATTTCCTCGATATCTCCATAAGGTAGGCCGTTGAGTCGCTCCGACCTCATTTCCTGAGCCAGTTCAGAGCGGTATGCAAAGCTTCTAGCCCCGCTAGCTCTCCCACGAAGCAGTCAAAGTCGAGGTTGTCCATCGCATCTGCCCGGTCATTTCCAATAATCAGGCAATGAGGAAGTGCATTTTCTCGCTCGAAGTTGCGGATTGATCGAGCTGCGGTCGCAGCATTGATATTCGACCCAGCAACTGTGACTGGGGTAGTCAGTATTAATATTCCTGAGTGAGCATGACTCACGTAGAAGAACGACCCTAAACTTGTTCACATCCTCCTTGAATTTGCAGAGTGCCTCTTCACCTGTGGATACTGTTTGGCTAGAGAACCCCAGAAAATGCGTAACGTTCTCAAGGTGCTAATAAAATCAACGAAATACCCGAAACGACTAAGAATTGCTCACCCCTGAGTAATTGGCTACGATCAGCACCGTAGACCCCTTCAATGACGCAGGAATCGGCCACCGTACGAAACGGTTCTCGTCTTCAAATTTCTCAGGATAATCCTTCGGATACCGAGCAGCTTCATGATCTGTCAAAATCTCAGGTATCCATACTTTTGTCATAACATCTGGTCTATCAAGCCAGGCAGACCGCTCCTTTATCCCTGCTAGCGCATCATGTAGAGGCAGACGAAGACCATGCCACGGTGCAATCCAATCTACACCATGGTCCATAACAGTCTGAACGCTGATGCGACCCATGTCCATCGTCCTGGAGTTGTTCGTGCAGATGAGGAAACATGGTGGTACGTTGTTCGTGCGCTCGAAAGAGCGGATCATGTGCAAGACAGCTAGACCAGTCACTGTACGTGACGGCATAGCTTTGAAGTCTGATGTCAGCATGCGCAAAGCGATGTTGGTGGAGCGTGGACCTACGATCTACACATACTATGTCGTACTTCATAGGGTCGCTCTGATACATGTATAGTCCCTGATCCGGCCTTGTCGCCTGGTCACTAGGTATGTCGAACTTCTCGAGCCATCTCGAAAATATCTGCCAAATGAAAGTCAGTCTCCAACATGTCAGGACGAAAGGAAATATATCACTTTTCGGTTGATGGCGTTATGATCAACGATTAGTGCTGTCGACTTTGAAAGGTGCTCTGGCAGTGGACACCATGATCTGGGATGATCTTTCTGTTTCAAATCAGCTGCTTGCGCATGGCACTCTTGTCTTGACCTTTTTGAATCCAGGACTTGTAGAGCGTCACTGACCGTCCCGTAATTTAGGTTTTCGGGCGGAGCACGATGCTCGCGACCGCACAGTGAACAGAAAATGACAGGACATGGTTTTGTCATTATGTGTATGCGTATCACTGGTGTGGATAAGAATTAGGCCTAAGAAGCGTAGTATCAGATGCAGTCGACATTGTATGATGTATTCGGAGCTAGCACTTCCCATGCGGGGGCACGTCCTACCTTCCTAATCCAGCAATAAGCTGCGAGTTTTCAAGCTACGTCATCTCACCCTTCCTCTCTTCTCTCAACGCGTTCTTCACAATCGCTCCACACATCTTCGCATATGGATTCGTCCTCACACTCATCTCCCTCGCAGCCTCGTCGCCGTACCGTGCAGCAGCCGCAAAGTCCTTCGACGCCAACTCTTCCAATTCGCTTTTTCCTAGTCCTTTTAGTTCTGTTCCCGTCTCGCTTGCTTTCAAGTACAAGAAGGCGCGATGCGAGTACGCTGTCCGTAACATGCGCGCCTGGTATGCGGATACAGGGGCTGTTGGCGAAGATGTGGGTAGCGAGAGGTGGATGGCACGTGCTAGGTCTGTGAACAGTGCTTCGATATCTGATTCCGGTGCAGAGAAGATGTTGCCTTCGCTTGGTAGTGATGCTTCGACTCTTATCCTCCGTAACATTGCGCGGTTGACGAAGGCGCTTGGGTATATCGGATGTGATGCAATGATGTTGTTGAGGTTCCCTATCTCTGAATCGATTGTCTCAAGACTGGAGTCGCTCGATGTGTGTCGGACGATGTCGTTTTGTTGTGTTTCGAGAATGGATAGTTGTGATGAGGAGATGGTAGGGTGTGGCGGTAATGTAGTGTTTATGGCAGATGCGTCTTTTGACTTCGCAACAGATGATGGGAGTGTTTCTGGATCGAAAAGTGCGTTCAAGATGCGGGCATCGTTTGCTGACAACGTGTTGATTGTATCAACAACCATTGTGACCGGTATCTAGGAGTGGCGAAGCCGTGGGCTTGATGTAAGGCTACGAAGCTCGGAAATTCAAGTTTTCTGTCTGGAAGTCGAAAATTGATAGCGAGGTTTCTGGTGTCTCGTTCATGAATTATCTCATAAACCGGTCTGATATCATTTGAAGTGAATGTGGGGTTCGGCTTAACAGCCCTGTAGCCGGGCAGCAGCGGATATTGTGGCCAGTAACCGAGAACGGCTAGTAAGCTTCCCAAAAGAACCATCACAGCTGCTGGACACTCCTCCATCATTACCATGTACTTCGCATCATATCGAAGATGAAAGCGACGTTCGTTATGAGATCACAAGTGTGTTGCACAGGATTTACACCCAAAGGACTCATAGCATCACAACCACGATGCGAATTCAAGTTCCAACCGGGGCGGATAAGAGCGGATGGACATCAGCGGACATACAGTGTCGTTTCAGGAAGGTATCGCACGTGCTCTCGGCATAAGGACTCTGATGACGGTGAGTGAGCAAACTTCGCATGGATTACAATCACGTCGGTTCTTGAAGGAAAGCAAGTGAGGAGTTTCTGAGAGCTTGGTAGATAAAGGCAACCACGGACCGCCCGGATTAGAATTAGCAAGCACATATTTACACTTTCCTCACATCCTATCAAGCATCCAACTTGACTTCCACATATTTCGACTTGAACACTCTTCGAAAAAATGGCTCCCGCAGCTATCTCGCCTCTCGGCTCCCCAGTGCCTTCTGCCACTTCTTCCTCAGACTTTGCCTCATACCGCGGATACCACCATGTCCACTGGTACGTTGGCAATGCTAAGCAAGCCGCCTCCTTCTACGTCTCACGCATGGGCTTTGAGCGTGTCGCATATCGCGGCCTAGAAACCGGATCCCGAGCGATCGCCTCCCACGTTGTGCGAAACGGAAACGTAACCTTCATCCTGACCTCGCCTCTTCGATGCCTTGAGCAGAGCAACCGCTTCAGTGAAGCAGAGGCAAAGCAACTTAAGGAAATCCACGAACACCAAGAACGCCACGGCGATGCTGTCAAGGACGTTGCCTTTGAAGTCGACAACGTCGACGCTATCTACAACGCCGCCATCTCCGCCGGTGGTGTTTCTATCGCCAGTCCCCACGATGTCTCCGATTCCTACGGCACCGTTCGCCTCGCCACGATCCGCACTTACGGCGACACAACACACACTCTAATCCAGAAGTCGACATACAATGGCGTCTTCCTCCCCGGGTACCGCGCAGAAGCCAAGTCTGCCGACTCATTAAACCGCTTCCTTCCTTCCGTCAACCTCGAAGCTATCGACCACTGCGTCGGCAATCAAGACTGGGATGAAATGGAGAACGCCTGCGACTACTACGAGAAGGTGCTCGGTTTCCACCGCTTCTGGAGTGTCGACGACAAAGACATTTGCACCGAGTACTCCGCACTGAAGTCTATCGTTATGTCCTCGCCAAATGAGGTGGTCAAGATGCCCATCAACGAGCCTGCGAAGGGCAAGAAGCAGTCGCAGATCGAGGAGTACGTTGACTTCTACGGAGGCCCAGGTGTTCAGCACATCGCACTGCGAACGAACAACATCATTCACGACATTACTAACCTGAAGGAAAGAGGGGTGGAGTTCATCAAGGTCCCGGAGACATATTATGATAGCATGAAAATGCGCCTCAAGAAAGCAGGCCTCACACTCAACGAGGATTTTGAGACACTGAAGAGCTTGGATATCCTGATCGATTTCGACGAGGGCGGTTACCTGCTGCAGCTCTTCACCAAGCACTTGATGGACAGGCCGACTGTGTTCATTGAAATCATCCAACGCAACAACTTCAGCGGCTTCGGCGCAGGCAACTTCAAGAGCTTGTTTGAGGCGATCGAGAGGGAGCAGGAGCTGCGGGGTAACTTGATCTGAGCGGACTAATGATGCAACGAGATGACCTGAGAACTGGCTTAGCTAGACATTGAAGGCGTTTTGGGATGTTCCTATACCAACATAGCAATATTTCTTTCTTACTTATACCAACACTCCTTCATCGTTTGCGTTCTTGATGATGTGACAGGTGGTCAATTCATCGATCCAAGCCGCCGCCACCCTGGTTCCATGCCCCAGCACTTGTCTTGCTCCCAAACCCAATCACGCTTCCGATTGGAAAAGTCCCGCCTTGAAAGAATCAAATACCCACCATTCGAGCGGGTGCAGGGCGATGGTTCATCGGTTCCCAGAAGAACGGCGCTAAGGTATGTGTGGTGCAGCCACCGCTCCAATTGTCGTAGTTCCATGGTCTTGAGGTACTTGCTCAATTGTATAAGGTCTTCCCTTCTATCTGTACACTCTGTCGGCACGGCCTTCGAAGGTGAAGCGGGAGGATCTAAGTATCAGGTCAGCGTTGCTTAAGTAGAGTACTCTCAAATAGTCTATAGACATAATGTAACCACGTGGCTTAAATCACGTGATATCCTATTGTAGTAGGCACTACCTAAGGGCAAGTGCGCTTATCTCTGAACCAAGAGCTCGAGTAACAACATCATCGAACAACAACCCAGATAGCAATACAATCGTTGATCACTGCCTCCAACCAACACTGCTCATGCAGTTACACATAATGTGACGGTTCATGGAGTATAGAGGTCATGTGTGCCACGTGTGTTGGCGCAGTGCTCTTGCCCTTTCCAACAAGCCCTTTCTACCTCTGTCTGAACGACATATACGTCATGAAAACAGACCCTGATGGCCCGGTGAGAGAGACAGAACACTGAACAAGAATAACAATATATACCGATTTTACTACTTCGCGCGGTTACCCCTGACTTACTGTCCTGCGTGGTTACACCTTCACTTATTGCATTTACTGCAACACATAACCTTGACCTTCTCGACTATCATTTTCGTACCATAACCGGCTTTGCAGCTCATGCCATAGTGTGACATATCTGAAGCCGTGCTCTTTCGCAGCAGTTATGGCTGGCTTGAGAAGCCAAAGAGAGAGCGGTTGTCTGAGCGTTACGCCTGACCCTGCAAGTTCCCAAACTTCGATCTCTGATGCACGCCAGGGGTGTACTGGGATGTCTTGTATCATAGCTACGAGTTGTGCTTGGAGAGCTACACCGGCTGGAGTGATTGTATTTTCCGGGATGCCCCAGGCATCAAGGATCTCTGCGATGTGAATCTTGACCGTCAAGTCGCAGAACCACCGCTACCAAGGCTCTGAAGCGTTTTCATTGTATAGTGTAGCGGTTTGGACAGCTGTAGAATACTGATAGCTACGGTAGACGATAATGTAGGACTATCGGATCGATGGAATACTGTGCTGGATTGCTATCTAGCTAGGAGGAGACGACTATATACCTGACCTGTAACACACTGGTCCAGGGTATTGATCAGGGGTATAGTCAGACACTGTACGGACCAACCGATACCGCAACATATAGGACCACTTGACCTGGATTTCTAGCTAGACGTCCCCAGTTCGCGCGACTGTCGAAAGAATCCTTGATTGGCAGGTCACACCACACAACACAGCCGCATAAAAACCTAGTGGGAGGCATCATAATACTTGAAGAACATCAGAAATCAGGGAACATATTCCAAGCCCTGGGGCCACGGGGCAAGTTAGCACGCGCGCAAGCTGAACGCTAGGGAGACTTAAGGTATTGCAGCCGCAGAACACGAGGCAGCGCGCCTTTACGAGCCTCGAGACAATGTTACAGACACCAGGCTTTGAGTACGGCATACACAATGGACCAATAATTCGAGGAATACAAACAAAGACAAACACGTACTTCTTGAGGCAAAATGTACATAGTCGTAGATAGAAGCTAGACCACGCAGAGGCGAGGGGATAGCTAGCCGTATCGTTGGTATGGTGAAGTGAGAAGGTGCCGATTTCTTTTGGCAAAGCGTCGGCTGTCCGCCAACCCTTTGCATCCGGGCATAGCTGCGGATACATCGCGGTTGAAACCGAGTAGGAATAAACCAACCAATCATCCATCCATTAAAGCATGCGCCTGCCATGCTGCGTTAGTGCACTGTACTTCCGCAACACATGCGAGAAAGCGCAAATATATGTTGGCGCTGAACTATTACAATCAAACAATCGTTCTTAGATGGATGAGTGTGGTATATGCATCAACTTCGCTCTTTTGCTTGTACGCACGCCTACGTTTCTTTCCAGTCTCTTGAACAGAGGGAGAACCGGTCCTGTTCTTTCAACGCGAGTAATTGGCAATAGTGTTGGCGACAAGCGCGAGTAGTCGGGTGATCCTCTCCAAGAACAGTACCATACGCAGCGCATGCCTGTTCATACAAGTGGCGGGAGTCGTAGCGATATTGATTTGCAAGAAGGCGGGCGTGGCAGTACATGCTCATAAGCGTGTCTGGATGCTCAGGCCCTAGCACCTTCTTGTACAATGCCAATGTCTCCGTATTCACTGTTTCCGCCTCCTCATACTTGCCTTGCTCGCTCAGCACTCCCGCCAAGTTGCTCATGCTTGTCAGCGTATCTGGATGCTCAGGACCCAGCACCTTCTTGCACAGCGCCAGCTCCTCTCTGTGCATTGCTTCCGCCCCATCTTGCTTGCCCTGCCTGTACAGCACAAGCGCCAAGTTGTGTATACTTGTCAGTGTGGAGGGATGCTCAGGCCCAAGCACCGTCTGGTACAACACCAGCGTCTCTCTGTTCATCGCTTCTGCCTCCCCGTACTTGCCTTGGCTGTACAGCACAAGCGCCAAGTTGCTCATGCTAGTCAGCGTTTCTGGATGCTTAGGTCCCAGCACCGTCTTATACAACACCAGCGTCTCTCTGTTCATTGCTTCTGCCTCTCCGGACTTCCCCCGGCTGTCCAGCACCAGCGCCAAGCTGTGCATGCTCGTCAGAGTGTCTGGATGCTCAGCCCCAAGCACTTTTGTACACAGCACTAGCGTCTCGCTGTTCATCGCTTCCGCCTCCTTGTACTTGCCCTGCCTGTACAGCACAAGCGCCAAATTGCTCATGCTCGTCAGCGTGTCTGGATACTTAGGTCCCAGCACCGTCTTGTACAACACCAGCGTCTCTCTATTCATCGCTTCCGCCTCCTTGTACTTGCCTTGCCTGTCCAGCACACTGGCTAGGTTGCCCATGCTCGTCAGCGTGTCTGGATGCTCGGGCCCTAACATCCTCTCTCTCACTGATAACCCTTGTTGGTGCATTGTTTCTGCTGCCGAATATTGCCCGAGGCTTGCTTGACACCGTCCTACGCGATCTAGAAGCGAAGCGCTTGTTGCTTTGCACACTACACTATCAATCCCAGCCACATGGATTGCGTGTGATAGGTACGTCGTCCACACCTCTTTCTTTTCATGCCCGCCGTGCGGCACTAGCTCCTCGAGCCGCGCCACCGCTGCATTCACCCAGGTTGCACGCTCACCATGTCCGTCCAGCCACCAGACAGACGCCAAATGCACCAGTCGGTGCATATCGAAGACTTTGTCTCCATCTGGCTCTTGTGCCGTTTGTAGGCGCTCTGTGATGAATGCGTATCCTGTCAGTGTTCCTAGCGCTTTCACTTGCTGCACTAAGGAGCCTCCAGGAGGCAGTAGCGATTGGGGGATGTTGACGCGGTCGATGCACGCCATGAATGAAAGGTATTCTGCAGCGAGCGAGTCTTGCCTGCGTATCTGATCGAAAGAGATGTGCCAAGTCTTCGCGATCGTGCTGTCCAGTTCATCGTATCTGCTGGGGTCGGCAAAGCGCTCATTGAAGAGCTCAGTCTCTGCACCAGCCTATCGGAACATTGATGTATAGCCAGACACTGACACATGGTTGTTATTGATAAAGGCGGCTGCCTGCACGATAGCAAGCGGTAGACATGTGAGAATCTCTAGCAGTTCGTCAACAGCCGTCTTGTCATCAAGCAATGCCTGCTTTGTTATGCACCGCTCTAACAGCTGCCTAGCTTCAGCTTTGCTCATATCATCAAGCCCCAAGACGCTGCTCGGCGTCAAAGTCCTAGCCACCTTCCTACTTCGAGTCGTGAAAAGAATTGCGCCTTTGTCGCTGCGCGGGAGATAGTCGCGCAGTCGAGCTGCCTTTGAGTCACTAGTCATGGTACCCAGTAGCACCTCATGATTGTCGGCATCATCGACAATCATCAGCCAGTCGTCCACGCCCTCTGAACTTAGCGTGTCTCTGACCAACTTCTTGATGTCTGCATTGTCATCAGTAATCCCTGGGATACGGAGGCGGACTCCGATCTCGCGGAACGCAAGCTCGAAGCTCTCCTGGCTGATAGCTGGCACCCAGAATACCAGTCTAGCGTGTCTTGCCAATACGCGATATGCAAACTCGATGGCAAGCGCTGACTTCCCGCAACCTCCTAGTCCGTATATTGTCATCCGCCGGTGGCTGTTGGAGACGAGGAGGTGCTGTTCGAGATATCGGAGCTGGTCTGTCCGTCCAACAAAGAGAGTGTTTCTTAGGAATGGTAGCGACGAGAAAACTAGATATCGTTAGCTATGTACAACTTGCAAGAAGTGTGCTAGCTTGCTGAGCAAGGGCGTACCAGACAGGTTACGCGAGCTGTCAGTTCCACGCCCCTCCTGCCGCTTCTGTATCTCTTCTCTCAGCCGTAGGGTGGCGTATGCTTCTCCTTCCCCGTATATGAGCGACAGGAACACACCAAAGATTCCTAGCAGACAATACACCTTGTCTTCCTTTAACGTTGTCGTGCGCCTGGCCGCCCAGCTCATTCGGTCCTCAACACTAAACCCAGTAAGACTTTGTCCTCTTAGAGCCGTGATAGGGATCTTGGTAATCTCGTGGATTTCCCGCTCTAACGACACCCTGCTACCCAGCCGCTTGCCCTGCTTGCAGAAGAACTCGACGCTAGCCGGCGCCAGGAGCTCTTGCAACGTCCAACCTCGCGTGAACCAACGGCTCCGTCGAAAGGCTTCTTGCCACACTATCGGGAAGGCTTCAGCGTCGTTGATCTCGTCCGGCACCGGAACGTCCGACAGGTATACGTAGCACTTAGATGCGCGCTGGTACCAGCGGAACATAGAATTGATCGCTGTACTGAGCTCATCACTAGTAGACTTGTCGATGCAGCAGGTATCGACCCAAAAGTACTCGAGGCCGTCCGCTGCAGCTCGTTCGCTGCAGAAGCGGATTTTGGCGTAGCCAGCCTTGTCTTTGCCTGCACCGGTCACCAGCTCATTGTACGTAACTTCCTGACCTTCTGTCCAGGTATGCGATAGGATAGCGTACGGAGAGGGGTCGTCATCGTTGAAAGATACTAGCTCAAAGCCGCCGTCTCCCAGCAGCCGCTTCAAAAGACGCATCGTGGCCCCCACATGTTCTCCCCAAGCGATGAGCGTTGTCCTGGTTCGATCGATTGCAATACAAGCGTATGACAGTAAAGTCAAGAAGCACCGAGCAGAAGTAATGTCTCTCGTCCAGCGCAAGTGTCATGCATCGACATGGAACGGGCCGAGCAGGCTGCGAGCTGTTGGACGCTCGGGGCTGTGCAGTCGGCGGTGCCCGGCCCACAGCTCCACATGTGGGGTTCTCCGGAACACTTTTTGCGACTTTCTGTTTTAACCGGCAAAACTCCCGGACTACCATCTTTTCAGCTCAAAGCCGCTATTGAAGCAGATTGCTATTATCTTTCGTGATTAGGCTTTGCATATAATCCTCCGGGTTCCTGACAGATCCCTTTACTCGCACGTAGACAAAGGGTATCAGCAAAGGGTCGGTTCACGGCGTTGACGAGACGACCGACAGCATTATCAACGTCGCGGTAACCCTGGCCGGAGGCTGGTGCCCTGGAGGGGAATTGGCTGTAGAACATCAATACGCCGATCATAAGTTGAGGATCTTTTCAATTGGGAGATGGCAAAGCTCCGAAGTGCGAACCTGTTCCGTCACATCGTGCGTCCCGGCACGGTTGGATGGACGTTACGCCAACCGTTCTTACCAACGCAGATCATTTGTGTCGCGCCTACCTGAATACACATACGGATGTCACAGCATATTCAGGCAAGATGCATACCCAAGAGTTCATAAAAGACGAGTTTGTGTTTGGCTCCCTCTCGACATATGCAGTTAAACCGGACTTTCCTGCATCCGGCATTATAACGCCGTGATTCTCGGTGCAGCTCTCTGTGGTTGGTCCCAAATCATCGCCATCAGTGCTTCAGCCTATGCGGCAAACTCCCGCTTACAGTCTTCAGTATTTTCCAGATCGGAGGCTAAGCTCTTCACTTTCATCTTTAATACGGCATTCTTACTGTTGGATCATCAACGTTTGATTCAACTTTGACATGAGAAACAATCACGCACTCTTGTCAGTTCTTCACCGCAAGTTCTAACCCTGAAGTCTTTGCCTGGGGGAGTACCCTGCAGCCAAGGAAGCTTCCAGCCACCTGCATGGCCAACGCAAATCTCGAATTCGAGAAACCCATCACGTCCACCCTCCTGCATCACACGCCGCACGCCATCTACCAGACTCCGCTATGTCAATACAAGCCTGTATGACAGAGCCCTCAAGCTTGACGCGTTAAGTAGAACACCGTTCAACTTCTAACAGGATGCCTTGTCTTTTTGCACCAATCCGACTAAAGCGCCCTGCGAACGAAAACATTCCCAAAGCTCTGCGGACGCCGACGATCGCACCTAAGTCGCCGTCGAACTTTGCGCCGGAGTTGGTGTGTTCTCGCAACAACGCGGAAGCAGCGCCAAAAAAAAGGTACGGATTCAGTAGCAAGAAGTCTTAACAAAAGGAGCTGGAGAGGATATACTCCCTCAAAAGGATGCTGAGTGGCAGATTGCTCGTGAGGAGCGTCAGGGTGACAGCGATCAGGCCTTAGCCGACAGGCTCTTGCGTGCTGCAAAAGGTGCAGGGAGCCTGGGCACAACTCACGTACATGCAAAAAATACTCTAGATACTGCTTAATCTATGGTAGCAATATATATATATATATATATATATATATATATATATAGTATGTTCTACTCTGTTGTTAAGATATGTTGCGGCGTGGGCCGCTGCGGTATACTGATAGCTACGGTAAACAATAACGTAGGACCATCGGGTCGATGGAAGACTGCACTGAATTGCTATCTAGCTGGGAGATGACGAATATATACCTGAGCTCAAGCCAGTGACCTGTCACACACGAGACTAGGGTAGTCTGTCGGGCGATACCGCAACAAGATATAAGCCTGTAGACATGCATAACTTGTTGAGGTGCGCGACTCGCTTGTAAAACACGTTACATATCTAAGAGATAAACATGTCTTGCTATAGCTAGTACTTATCACGTAGTAGATGACCCTACGTTGTCTGTCTCACGCATTGTTGCGTCTAGTGGGAAGACGCTGTTCTCGGCCTTCAAATCCTTGTAGACGCGGTCCCAGAGAGGTTGGAGCTGGGCTGGTGTCTCCCAAGCATTCTCTTCATCTCGTAGCCATAGACGGATTAGATGTCGTCTATGCACCAGAAACGTTAGTGAATTCATGATACAAAAGGAGACTCGTTTGCACTAACTGCTTTTCTCCCAAGTTCTTGAAGGAACCTCGGGCGTGGAAAATGCTCAAGTTGTTCGCGAATTGGATATCACCCTTGTGGAAATCCACGGACACGGCATGCTTCTCAGCAAGGAAGTGGAGCGCGTCCAATGCTTCCGCTTGAGCTTCCGTGATCGGTCCAATGCTGTTTGTTCGAGGAAGACCCCAGTAACCTGTGAAGTACCGACGAGCATACTGGATAATCATCCGCTCGGGACTTTCGGCCTTAGCGGCCTGGTAATAGAGCAGCGGACGCGACGTGGAAGTCTTGCCGTTTCTGCCAAATCTGCAATGATGTCGGTCAATTGTTCCTGTTAGCCGTGTTCGGATCTTACTCGTCAAATTCCCATGGCTCGGAGAGTGTGCGAATGAGATCCGGCCGCGAAGCGGCAAGTTCATTGTAAACGTGCCAGCTACTCGACAGGAAGCTCTCGCCCCCTGATTCAGCTTCGCATAGTGCAAAGAGGGCAATGACGTCGCCGGTATCTGTGTGGAAGACTTGCTTTTCCGCTGTGTAAGCGGGAGAGCCAACGTTACTTGAGCCCATGTTAGACAAGTCCTTTACATGAGCCATGACAACGTCTGCGGGTTTACCGAGCCACGTTGAGTCCTGGCGACCACGAATGCTTGCCACGTGGGACGAAAGTCCTGCATAAATGATCACGTTATCCTCTCGCGAGTAGTCGTCCACCGGGATTCCTCGGACGACCTTGAACCCGTGACCATGGTGCACCTCGCGCGAAATAGCGCGCATGGTTTTGTGAAGCTTAGCCAGGGGGAATGTCTGTTGATCGATAAGGCCCAAATGCAAACCCGACGCTGTATCGAAGACGTTCAGCGATTTGAAAGCTTGGCATCAAGGGACAAGTTACCTTTGAAATGCTTGAGAGCATTGTCGATCTCCAGCAGATCTTCCTTGGTCAGGTGGTAGTCCCAATCAAATTGCTTTCCAATGTCTTTTCCTTCCCAGACGAGCTCAGAGTTAAGTTTTTGTGGGAAACCCGCAGGAAGCGTCTTCTGTAGGGATTCGTCCTTCATACGTCTCTCGCCCCGAGCGAGATACTTGGTATAATCGGGCGCATACGCAATGTCAGGCTGCCCTAGTGGCCCGACAGGGTTAGGCGGCTGGACACAGACGGCGGTCATCTTGTAAGGCGTGTTGTAGTAGCAGCTCGAGTGCTCTGAGGATGATATTGTTAGAGGCATGCATTATTGGCAAGTGGAGATGGCTTTTGGAGGTGTGCTGCTCCGACTTTCGGCGCACCGAGAGACTCCAGGGCCCATAGTGGAACAGAGTAGGTCTTTCTAAAGCTCGTGATGATTCGATCCTCGCTGCAGCCGACATAGTTCCGATTAGGTTGAGAACGCTTATGGCGCGCGATTGGTCACAAACAGATGTTTTCTGCTTCGATCGTGCGGGGCATGGCATCAGTGCGGCCAGCGGAAGCTGCGTTGCGCACGGATGAGGCAACTGTCTCCGGTTGTCGTAATCAAAGCAGCAATCACGCAACCTGCAGTACAAATTTCGAATTTCAAAGAACTTGCCCCACCAAGCCCACCATTGTCATGTCTCGAATATTGCATTTTTAGGTTTGCGACGGATTTTCATACCATGCTTTTCGTTTGTGTATCTTTCACTATAATGGACAATAGGAGCGGGCCCGGACGACTACAGATCTTGAAATGCTCATCGATATAGTATGGGACCACGGGGACAGGCCGCAGTATCTCATGTGTCGGCTCATTGTCTCTTTCCCAGAGACATAGGCAGGCCAGAAGCGTTCTTGGGGTACGTGACCCCACAAACAGGCCGGAAGTAGCCCAGACTTTGCCGCGCAGAAGTAGGCTCCTCAACATGAGACATAGGATGCGGCTCTTGCCGAGCAATTGGCATGATATAGCGACCGAGCAAACGTCAACTTGCCACTGTATGTCGTGCTAGAGATGGCGTTGGCCTCGATTGAATAGTACGCGTTCTCCTTGAAAACTGACTATGCCCATCGTAAGGTTTATATAACGGTATTCCAATCGCATATCCTATGCATACTGTCCTCAACGCCTGGACTGCTTCACCAATCCAGCCCGCGATCACCATGTCGAGTAAAAACGACATTGAGGAGGTCATATCCCCCAGCAATTCGCGCGACGATGAGCCTGCCGTGGTCCGCGATGGCAATTTGGCATACACGTACGTACAGGCGGGGAACGGCTCAGGACCTTCCTACCAAGAAGCCGTCGGCGCGCCCGTAGAGTCGAAGTCTCCACTGGGCTATCATGTTGGCTGGATGACGGTGATTTTTTTGAACGTGAACCAGATGATTGGAACTGGTATCTTCTCAACGCGTGAGTTGAGGTCTGTTAGATACGAAAACTTCGTCGCTGATGCTCATTACAGCCGCAACCATTCTTCGTGGAACGGGCTCTATCGGACTGGCCCTGATATACTGGACCATCGGTTTCATCATGGCAATTGCTGGATTTTCGACCTACTTGGAGTTTGCAAGCTATTTCCCCAATCGCAGTGGCTCCGAGGTGGCCTATCTAGAGCAGGCGTATCCGCGACCAAAGTACTTGATGCCCATCGCCTTCGCTGTTCAATCCGTTTTCCTGTCCTTTAGTAGCAGCAACGCCATCGGTAAGTGTCTCAAAATCTCAAAATCCGTCAACAAATATCACTGACCAATTCTAAACAGTCTTATCGAGATACATCTGGCAAATCGCCGGTAAGGCGCCCAGTGATTGGGAACTCAAAGGCGTCGCCATTGCTGCATATACCTTGGCTGTTATTTGTATGACCTCCGCAATTCATGATTTGCATCACTTGAGCTGACCGATGTAAACAGGCGTTATCGCTCACAACCGATACTCTCTCTGGGCAGTCAATGTCCTTGGTGTGTTTAAGATTGTGACGCTCATTTTGTAAGCTTTCTTCTCTCGCGGGGACGCTCTTTGTGAACGATGCATTCTAACACACACGTAGCATCAGCATTGTCGGCTTTGTTGTTCTCGGCGGTCAGGTCTCATCTGTCGAGGACCCTGGCCAGAATTTCCGCAACTCTTTCGAAGGTAGCTCGACTAACGGCAACAGCCTCGCTAGTGCCCTGGTCAATATCGTTTTCTCGTACTCCGGCTACCAGAACGCGTTCAACGTCACCAATGAGATCCAGAACCCCATCAAGACGATCAAGAAGAACGGCATTATATCCATTGTCTTGGTTGCAACACTCTACATCTTCTGTAACATTGCATACTTCGCTGCTGGTGAGTGCTGTTCTACCAAAAGCGACTAAACCGAACTGATATTTTCGTGTAGTCCCTAAGGGCGTTTTCATCAAGTCCAACGAAGTTGCTGCTGCGGTGTTCTTTACCAAGGTCTTTGGCAAAGGCGCTGCTGAGACTGTGCTGAATGTTCTCGTGCTTCTCAGCGCCTTTGGAAATCTGCTGGCGGTTCTCATCGGACAATCACGAATGATACGTGAGGTTGGTCGGTAAGTGTTACGCGTCAAACATACATAGAAAAAAGAAACTGACGCGCGTGGTCCGACAGCCAGGGTGTCCTCCCATTCACTTCGTTCTGGGTCTCCACGAAGCCATTCGGTACGCCTCTCGGCCCTTATCTACTAAAATGGGCTGTGACCATGATCACTATCGTTGCCCCGCCAGCTGGAGATGCTTTCCAATTCGGTATGGTTGACTTCTCTACTCCCGAGCATCTTCATTCTAACAATTGATAGTCGTCAGCTTGAAAACATATCCGGAAGGGATGTTTCATCTTGCTCTTGCTGTTGGGCTGTATCTTGTGCGCCGCCGATTCAAGCGCGTCGGCCGCGACAGGACAGATTTCAGAGCGTGGCACGTCCTCATTATACTGTTTATCCTCATCCAGGTATACATCCTCGTTATGCCTTGGTTTCCACCTGCGGGCGGTGCAACATCTGGAACAGTCAGCTTCTGGTACGCAACGTATTGTGTTGTTGGCATTGGAATGTAAGTTTCGGGAGCAGGTGATTGTGAAGGAAAACGCTAACTTTACGCCACAGCATTGTCGTATGCGGAATCTACTATCTTATGTGGATGCACGTTATTCCAAAGTGGCGCAAATATACAATCAAGACTGAGATTGTGCCGGTTGACGATAACGGCGCAACCACGCACCGACTAGTCAAAGTTCCTCTAGACCAGCTTGAGGACTGGAAGAAAAACCACGGCGAAGCTGGTAACCTTACTCAGATCCGTTCTAGGGCTTGATAACACTTAGCTCTACAAGCTGTTAATAGATTTCCGTAACTAGGGATAACGTGTTTTATAAGCAAGTCGCCTACCCAACACAGCACTACGCCTACGCAACAACTTTGCGCAACGCTACAACAAAATTAAGTAGTTTACAGGATAGTAAAATCTTATTTGGAAGCACTATTATCATCTAAGTCCTTTATTTTAACTTTGCAGGTGCAAGAATTATGCCTAATTTCGCTATAATACCCGCAGTGTCTTTCTCTGCGCACCCTCTTTGCAGGTGTTACGCCATCACTACAACTGCTACGTTCCTTAGCAGCAACTAAATTAGTTACCTTACTAACTGTTCATGTCTCTTCAGTCCGCACATATTGCCACTTACAACTTTTACGCTGTGTAGCCGCCTTAGTTGCATCTTGTAGGCGTGCTATTTCTTCCCGCATTAGCATCATCTCATATACTATCTGCTAGGCGCCTTTAGTAAGCTACCTAACCTACTCATTTATTAAACTTGCTAGACACCCCTAATATTTTTGCATGCGATTGTAAAGTAGCGTTGACTGCGCCTCCATCTCGCAGGCGTTGCGCGTGTCTTCAGCTCCTAGACGACGTTGGTGCGGCTGGCTGATCACCACATCTCCCAGCCGCACGTCTGCCTCAGCGCTCGGCACGCCGTCGCCGATGCCCACCATCAGCCTGAACCGAATCTTCTTGAATGTCGCTCGCATCTGCGTCGCCACTGATGCTGTTGGGTTGTTGCCGATCCGACTGGCGGGCAGACGCACGATGGCGACGTTGTGGCCGCCCATCGAGCCCAGCGTACAGGTTCTCGTCGTTGTCATCAAGGTCGCGCTCGAGGTCGGGGTGCTCCTCGTTGAGCATCTCCTGTGCTGCCGCCAGCTCGAGCGGTAGCGCGCACACCCATCCCACCGTGTAGTCTTCGCGGCGCAGCGTGCGCGCCATTCGTGTCGTTACGATAGGAATGCTGCCGGGATTCATAATCACCGAGTTTCTTGACTATCTCCAGCATCCCCACCACATGCAGTATACTGTCGCACTAAATGCAATAAGTGAAGGTGTAACCGCGCAAGGCAGTAAGTCAGGGGTAACCGCGCGAAGCAGTAAAATCAGTATATTCTGTTGTGTTGTTGTTCAGTGTTCTGTCTCCCTCACCGGGCCATCAGGGTCTGTTTACATGACGTATCTGTCGTTCAGATAGAAAGTGCTATTGGAACAGGCAAGAGCACTGCACCAGCACACGTGGCAGACATGACCTCTTTACTCCATAAACCGTCACATTATAGCTGTTCGGTGAGCCAGGCGCATCTAGAAACTCGTAACTGATTGCAACAGCAAAATTTACTCCGATGTTACGGATCTCGTGGTAGGTCAAGCCCGGCAGTGTGACCATAATCTCGCCAGGGCGTTGGCGAGCCAGATCGAACTCAATCTTCCTCTTTCTGAGCCAAAGAGGACTCAAGTTGACATGGTGGTGGTGGCGCACAAACTGTGAGCATTCTCTTTTCCGACCGTGAAACTCTGCATGGACAGATTCACCAAGCCTCTGGGAGGAGCTTCGACAGACAATGATCCAATGCTTCTCGGCTCGAGCCAACAGCATGTTGGCTGAGCCCGCATATCTATCCTCGACATGCATGGTTGTTTGCATACTGTTGAAGTGAGTGGATTGTGTTGGTTGATCTTGGGAGCTATTGGCTAGAATTGATCGAGACTATATAGTAGAAGGGGATAGCAGTGAAGTGCAGCGGGCCGTTAGCAAACACTGCAACGGACCGCTAGCAAACAGATGGCGATCGGTGGATACCTTCACTCCCTCCGACACGTACCTTGTTCATAGCTCACATATCAATATGTGCTGTTAATCCCTGGCAGGTCCCGTCTCCGACTAGTCACCGGACCAGGATCTAGCAATTTGCTAATCTTCCGACCTGTCGCAGTATCGCTTGCGTGGGGTCCAATAAGATACGAGATAGATATTAGATCCTTGCCGACTGAATTAAATGACGCTTGGAACTCTTGCTCTGGCGCAAGTATTGGCTCTTTAGCGTCGAAACTTGGCAGACGGCATCCCAGCTCAGCCTTGTTGTTCCGATAAATGTGATAGAGACCATCGCCCCCGTCCTGAAGTGAAAAGCTTTTGCCGTACTCATCATTTGTCACGGTTCAGGGTGCTCCTGCCTGTCGTACCTCACCTGCCATGAGAGTGACTGCCACGTCACACTAGCATTGTTTACAGCTACTCACCTATATGTACTGTCCGTAGCTTCACCCAATACAACCTCAGTTCAATCCGTCAATTCTTCCCATATGCGCACTGTCCACGCTTCCCGACAATAACTCATAGAGAAAATTGTGACTCGTTTCAGATTTCATGATACTTGAGCAAAGCACATCTTTGCTTGTTTTCCAGAGGCATGCGATCTTGGTTGCTGAAGCTTAGGCCTGCTCCAGCTAGCTACACAGCTTATCTCTGACCATGAGCATCACCCTACAGTCGTATATTGTCACGCACTGGATCAGGCAAACCCCGATCTGCAGATGTTCATCGATGACCATAATAATGGGCCAGTCCACATTCGTGCGTTTGAGGGAGCACGAGTTCAGGTCCACAGTGTCATCCAAGCCCAGGCAAACACCTGCGTATACATGCTGCTTCTTTCCCGCGTGCTCATCCCGATACACCTACAATTGCAAGCTTCTTTGGTCGCTTGGGAGCGATAAAGAGAGCTCGTTGTCTTCTTTAACGTCCATGACACGTCTCTTGTTCGGTGCACCCTTGTGCTTGACCCCACTGATCACTGTCCATTCCAGCCAACTCAGCCCAGTCGCTTCGTTTTCGAAATTGATCTGTTCGATATTGGAATTTTGTTGCGGTATCTATTGGCCCCGCGAGCCCTGACCCACACGGCAGTGGCTATACTGGGTTAGCACGTTACTGGGCATGTATATATCGTCGTCTCCTAGCTAGTCAACAACTCAGCACAGTATTCCATCGACCCGATAGTCCTACGTTATCGTTTACCGTAGCTATCAGTATTCTACAGCGATCCACACCGCTACAAATTTTGATACATTGCACCTACTCCGTATCGCCATGAACTACTGAAAGACCCGGAACTAGTCAGTTCGCGCTTCAATTCTTCCTCCTAGTCGCACATGCGTGTGCAGTTGCAGCAGGCAGTTGACGTGTATGTCCTATCCTCCACAGCTCTCGTAATCCTCAGGTCGACATACAATGTCCTTTCAGGAGGTGGCTCTAGACCTGGGTATCTGATTCCGCGCAGTAGCGGAACCAAGTCTGCCCCAACAAGCAAGATTTTATTGCCTCTTGCCTTTAGATAACTTAGTCAGGATCCGTCTATGAAAGATTGTCTCCAAAGTTGCATGTGTTCATTCTTCTGCGCGCTTGTCAACGAGATTTTGAGCACAAAAAGGAATGAATGCAGGTCTAAGGGTGTCAAGATCGAAAAGAGCAGGACCACAGCCCGAAATGTAAGACAACAGCCGTACAATCCCAAACACAGTCTGTCGGAGTTCAGTGAACTGTACGCAAAGAAAGAAGTTGAAGATTGTACTCAGGTTGTATTGGGTGAAGCTACAAACAGTATATATCTGTGGGTAGCTGTAAACAACGCTAGTGTGACGTGGCAGTCACTCTCATGACAGGTGAGGTACGACAGGCCGGAGCACCCCAAACCGTGACGCAGTCAAATACATATTTCCACAGATCCGGGCACTCGTGAGATTTGCTGCTTCACCAGAAGTACGAGCAGAGCCGCTTTGATGAGGTATTGCTTTACCCTTCAGCGCACGAAGTATGAGGTCCCTGGTTATCACCCGGTGGTAGGACACTCACACAGCCTGGTATACCCACGTCTTCACGAGCGCTTAACTATGCCGCACATCCCGTCGTTGCTAATATCTGTTAAGGCTTGGTTCCTGTGCCGCAACGGGAGGCCTATTTCGGCGCTGCCCTTCTTGTGCGGTCTATGCCTGTCCCAACGAAGAGCAGAGCGAGTACTGCATTGTGACCAACATCGCTCCCTGCGCTGAAAAGTCCTCATAGACTTCAGGATTATTGTCATATGCAGGTAGTGATCAACAGTCACGACAAGTTTGCCAAGATGGTCGACGTGTTCAGGGTCAGAAACTCGATACACAACCGCGCCGCAGCCATCTTTGTCACGAGAGGGCAATTCCACATATGTTTCTACCACCAACAGCCGCGCCTCATCGCTTTGTTGTATTTTTGGGCTGTCCAAATCGCTGGGTCCCCCCTGCTTAAGATAGGCGTCTTGGCAACAAGGAAGTCACAAAGTACCATCATTAGAGTGTGAGCGTGAATCGCTATGACCTCTCTATCACAGAGGAACCGGAGAGGATAATTCTGAGGCCTTTGCGCTTCAAGCAGTGATCGGAGCGTAGAGGGCTTATCAAAATCAGCAACCTAAGTGTCGAGCAGCACCCGCACAGTATCCACGAACGCCCACCGTCTCGAGACGTCAGACTGTTGCCACGCAGTCCTTCCCTCGGAGGCTAGGATTCGAAGGGATGTCCTAAGTTCATGAAACCAACTGAAACCTCAGAAGACAAGATGGCACTGTGTCGTAGATGCATGATTCGGGCCTTTGGCCTTGCAGTCCATCCCGTGCTGGTGTTGAAGCAGGTAATTCGGTTTTTTCAGTTACTGGATTGCTCGAAACTTAAAGTGTCGCTAGCAATGTCACTGGACGTTTGGATCAGATTGTTCTCTTCGTTCCTAGTCTTTGTGACTTTCGCCTCCACAATGGGCAAACCCAAAGACTATGCACCAATCCTCAACGGAGTCATGTGGCCTCAGGTCATTCTGGCTTGTATATTCATCGCGCTCCGTATATATACACGGCATCGTATCGTCCAAAATCTAGGTTGGGATGATGTGGTTATGGTAGTGAACCTGGTACGTAAGGCTTAGATTTTGCTTCAGACTTTCATTACTCATAACTACAGGGAACATTCGTGGCGTATGTCGTAACAACGTCTATTGCAACCTACTACGGCCTTGGAAAAAGTACCAGTGATATCGCCCTCCTTGGACTCAATCAGTCGCTGGCCATCATGTGGGAGGCTATTTGCCAAGGCGTCTGCATTGTAAGCCTCCGGGTTCTCCATTCACAGGTACATCCGCTCATTCTTCCCACAGATGGGCATAACCGTCTCTAAAGCGTCTATTGCACTACTTCTTCTCCGTATAGTTGTGAAGAAGTGGCACGTCCTCGTGCTATGGGGCACAATTATCTCCACGACCTTGTTCTGCTGCGTTACTACAATTTTGTTATTTCTACAATGCAAACCAGCGGCATTCCTATGGGACCATTCTATTGAGGGAGGATACTGCTGGCTGACTTTTACAGATATCGCTTTAGCGATGGGAGGTTCGTATTGCAAATGCCAAGCTACGTCTGAAGTACAGACCAGAACAAGACTGACACATCTCTAGCATGGTCAGCCGCTATGGACTTTATACTCGCAGCCTTGCCATGGCACGTTGTGATGGCATTGAGTATCAAGCGCAAAGAGAAGATTACGATGGCATGCGGCTTGTCCCTCGGTGTGCTAGCTGGCGCATGCTCAGTAGTACGGACAGTTGAGCTGAAAAGCTTGTCTTCTATGGACAACTATGCCTACGAAACCGCACCTATGCTGCTTTGGTCTTCGTCAGAAGTCTGTCTGACTATTGTCTGCGCTTGCATACCCACTCTTCGTCCGTTATTTCTCCACGTAGTCCGAGGTGGACGCGATCGACCGAACGAACAGTCCTACACGCTTAACGAAAGTCCGCATCAACGATCGTATACTTTCAATGAATATTCGAAGCTAGGAAAAGAGAACAGCACAGACGATTTGGATACTCTGGGTAATCGGGTCTACTCAATTAAGGAGATTCTTGTGGACAGTGAGCCAGTGAGAGGCACTCAAGACCTCACGGCAATGATGGATAACCCACCAGGATATCATCAAGATGAAGAAACAATGGTTGTATTGACAACGTGCACACATCAAGATGATGTGCCCTGGAACGGACTTCTGAATGGATGCCGATAATGTGCCTAGCAAACTTTTGTCTAACCGACTTCGTGCTTCTGCTTGGGATCTATCACTACTATATTGACCACAACCAACGCAGCTTTTGCGACTACAGGCTCACATACATGCAGGCAGGTCGGCGGCGCCAAAGACTCACGATCACTGGTGAAAATTTTCGCTAGGAGTGAATAAGAGTTTCTAAAGTTCAGGGAATCGAAAATTTCAAATTCAGTTTTCGAAAATTGACCAATCATCTCCGAAAATGGTTTTGTGGGGTCGTAAGGCCCCCTCGGAACTTGCGTATCGATGCCGCGGAACCGCTAGAGGTTGGTCACACGATCGGCTTGTATTTATGAACAGTTTTGCGGTGTATATAACCTGTAGGACCCGCGGGTCAGAAAGGTCGGCTTTTTTGTAGCGCTGCGGGGCCGCGACATTGTTCTTATGTGGAATCAATCAAGAGGATCAAATAATACTGCAACACTGGTTTAAGATTTTTGCCAAGCGTTAGAGCAGGGCTTTGCCCTGGATGATCTAAGTCTTGCTGAGCTTCACAATTGCTTTGATTCATCCCTTGCGAGGCAAATTGCTGCTTTCTCCCGATGGATTCTGTGCGCTCTATATCTCAACACAATGCCTAATATAGTACCCGGGTAGATCTCCCTTCCCAGTGCAGCGTTTCCAACAGTCCGTACTACGGAGAAGTACGGTTATGGCTACGGCCCATTTCACCGTACCGTAGCTGGAAAATGGACCCTACTACGGCCGTAGTAAACCATCTCGACCAGCATTGCCAGTATCACTACCGTGCGCCTGTCTCTCCCACAACGAAATTTTCGTACTTTTTTTGCTCAGACAACGCGCATAGACGTACTTTGTATGCATAAGAAGCTTTTTTGAGCTCAATTCCTCATGTACTCGAACGCTGACTCCTCCAATAGACCCAACCCCAGGCGTGGCAACCGACGCCTTTGGCCACTTGGGAGCAACCACAGTATCAACAGCAGCTGCCCAATTGTCAATCGTCCATCGGCTCGCTAGGCCTCTTGCTTAGTAGGCTTGGCACAAGGTTGCCGTCGACAATGCCTCTGGCTCCGTCCCCTCAACACCACAACGTCAAAACAACCCAACGTTAACGTCCCATACAACGAGCACCCGCGCAATTGATCAAAGCCCTCTATGCCTCTACACAGGTCTCATATACTTGGACACCCAGTGGAGGACGTACCCACAACACCAAGAATTTCACCATACCGTAATCACAATAGCCTCAAAAGTGCCGTACTACGTACGGTTGGAAACGCTGCACATCTGGTCAATTCTTAGTAACAGTGAGTGTCAGTTGCTGCCTGGTTTCATGCCGCTCCTTGATTCCAGTCACCAGCATCCTCACGGTCGCTTTTGATCTAGACTAAGACGATGTTTCGAATCTCCTTCAATCCAAATCGCCATTTATCGACAGCCTCACCACTCATGAGTCCGTGAACATATGATTCCCCTGTGGAGAGCTCCATGATTGACACTGTTTGTCGAAGCAAGCGGGCTGAACTCCTAGCTCAGCGGTCGGAGAGGGTAGTGAAACTCAAGGGCGGAGATAGACTGCGCCTCCTCCCATGCTGTTGCCTGGAAAGCCATGGCCTGATGTTCATAAGCGGGCAGGACAGCTTTCGATCTTGCAATGAACGGCGGTGGGTGATAGGCTCAGATTGCTTCAAATGAGCCGGTCTGCACTTTCAGACAGATATATAGACTTATTTCGAGCTGTTGGTGATCGCGGACTCTACAACCACAAAAATAGACGCGACCGTGGTTAGCGCCACGCTAGAGTTACCTTACCGTGTCCGTGCACGGGATGCGCGCAGTCGCGGGATGCGCGGGTAGCGCCAAAACGGGACCCCTCCTGGCTTCCTGGCGGATCTGCGCCTCCCTAGATCGCCCGCTTTCCCGCCAAACAGGTGGATGCTGTGGCCGTGAGGGGGAGCTTCATACCAGGGGCTGCAGGTAGAGTCGCAGTCGACGAGCGGTGCAGAAGGTAGGCATCATCGTCAGGCTTCTCGCTGAATGCCACGTATGACCGATGAACAGACGCTGAGCCGCAGCCCGGCAGCTCATTTCAGGCTGGGAGGGCGGCGATTGGCGGTCGTCGCGCCATGCCAGCAACACCAGACACAACCAACAATCTGCGCAAGCGCCATGGAGTATGCTGCAGACCCCGCAGACGCGTCAGGCTACTGCTGGAGTGTCTGTGAGGCGATTTGCGCGAGATGTGGTGTTATTCAGCTTGAAGGCTCGTCGATGCGGGACGTTGCAAACATTGTCGGTTGGTGATGGGCTGACCAGAAAGCTCATCGGTCACTGTTGTGTATGTGTGTCTTGACTGTTGATCTCAAGGGGTGTATGGTCTCCGTCGTCGCATCTTGCGTTGCCAAATGGCTGCCGCCGCTGCATTCAACGGACGTGTCATGTTATGTAGCTTGCTCACAGTGTTTGTTGGTCCCTCCCTGCCAGGGCCGCAAAGGCGGCTCTACAGGTACCAAGTCGACACCGAGGGGCACGTTTCGGCCTGTAGAGACCACTGCGACCTTTGACATATGTGTTCCCACGCCTTTGCGATGGTAGCTAGTTCTTGCTGTGTGTGATGTTTTCTCGCGCCATCGAGGAAACCTACCAGGTACGAGGCCAATCGCCGTCGTGGACGCACGTGCACAAATTGTGTCCCGCCTCCCCACAGCACTTGCAGTGCTATGCGCTGCTTGCCAGTATCTGTCATGCGATTTTGTCTTGACCTAAGCTCGATGTCTGATCTGGCACCGTAGAAGCTCAGCTAACTTGGATACTCCTAATGCAGAGCTACTGCATGCCAAGGTGAGCTAGTCAACGTCAAACCTCAGAAATGTTATATTGATGGCAATACATCAATATACTACCAAAATAAGCGTGTAAAGTGCTTCTAATCAACTCAGTGATCATTTGCAACTTGATTGGTGCCCATATTGACTTCGTAGCCTCATGCTTTGGTGTAGTTGCATTTGCTGATCGCCCAAGAGGGGTCAAAAACATTTTCTAAGATGTCAAAATGTCGATATTGTCGTTAGAGTGTAGGAACAATGGTTCTGAGAGTCATGAGAAATCCAAACAAATGCTAAACCCAAAAAATCTGGCCTGCCAGGTGTAGAAATTGAATGAAGCTCGAAAAACGGCGCCAGTACATTATTGGCAGTATGTGATAGCCTGAGCGTGGACACCTCTGCAGCCATTCTGCAACCACAAAAGGGCCTGTATGTAACGGGGGTTTCTATACTTTACCAAGGGTAGCTAGTCCAAGGTCCAATAAGCCGTAGGGTATGTTGGATTGTAGGAAGATATTGCAAAGTTGAGTGAGTTGTAGACAAGAACTTTGTTGGTAGTGATGTGAGTGCACAAGAGCAGTACTGTTGGGAGATTGTACTCTTGACTGTGGAGATGCTAACTATGCTGCACAGGGTGTTCATGTATTGAGCAATTCTGGAGGGTTAGTGGGTTAGTTGCAAGCACACCTCACTAACCTACTAACCCGGGGTTACTGGGTTAATGGGTTAGGTGTTGTGGTGGTTCACTAATTCGCTAACCTTTAGTTTCGTGACTAGGCTGTGTCCCGCTCCAGCCCAAGTTGTAACCCTTACCGTGCCACACTCCCGCATCCTCTATCTCACACAGGAACGCCGTGTCTGTCACCGGACTGACGCAGACCCTATAGCCCTTTGCGGCCACTGTAAGTGACTGACGCTAGCCACTTGTCTACCGCCTTTCCTGTACATAATCCTCGGTAGCCTGCTGCAGGTTGCACCTTATGCAACGTCTTGTAAACTTACCTCAATACTACTGTTGCTGACCGTGTTTGGTCTGCCTGTCTGAATACTGTCCCTGTTGGCCCCGTAGACGACCATACAAAGCCGTTTCCTGACATTACCTCATCAAAATGATCCGACACAAATTACTAAACAGCCTAGTGATGGTGTGTAGCGGGCCGTTCCTTGAGCTCAAGGACCAACGAAGCTGCTAGCTCATGGCGATCGTTTCCTGTTCGCAGTTTCATCTCCGAGACCCATTTTTCTAACGCGTTGTACATCTGCGATCCATGGTTCACGAACCAATGTCCGTGCACCACGTTCAAACACAGCCTTGATGCAGGGACTATAACTGCCCTCCGTAGTTGCCGGTGCCATGCCAGCTGCTCTGATGGATCAGAAGAACCAGCAGAAGAACCACATCCTCAGCCTGATGCGTGTCTACACATAAGATCAATGACGTTGTGGCTTCGCGATACCCATCATTGTGGGCTCACCGGTCTCACCTGTCGACGTGGCTCGACGTGCTATAGACGATTGGAGTTGGAATCTCTACATGGCTTGATGATAACCAATAGTAATATTGCCCACACGGACCAGGAGAATGAGCCGCTTGTCCGCCCAGGGAAAGTGGGCGACTTTCTCACAGGATGTGGGCTTTGGATTCTTGAGATGTTTATACTATAAGTAGACTTCGAGCTGCGTCGATCCACCTTACTCTGGACCAATACTCATCTAACACATGGCTGCGCAATCATCCCTAGGTCACAAAAGAACAGATTCGGGGGTCGGTGGTACGGGGCTGATTCCCGACACTTTAGCCACCGCAGAAAGCTTTTGTACAGCTGTGTCTTCTCTTGCATCTGAGCATGGATTCCAAGCGATCAACGAGCTAGTAAAATTAGCACCGCAACGCGAGCTCGAAATCAGGACCAGAGACGAAACAATACGAGATTTGAGGGACCAACTGGTCGCTCTTCAGAAGGAGCGCGACGTCTTCGACGATCAGCAACTATCTAACTTTGAAGGCAGATACAAGAAATGGAAAGAGCAGAACACCACGCTACAGAATAAGATAGATGAGCTGAAAGCAGCTTTGGAAGAAAAAGACTCGAAGGTGACCACGCTGCAAAGTCAGCTGGGAGATTTCGAGGCACGGGTTGACGATCTCGAAAAGGAGAATGCTCAAGTAACAAAAAGAGTGAAAGAAAAGGGTCAACAACTCGGAGAACTTGAAGCGAAATTGCAACGTGCACAGGCTGATTTGGATGGACGAGTTGAAGAGATCAAGGAAGCGCAGAACCGTATGAGTGCACTTCGGGATTCTTTCGAGAATGAAGCAAATCAGCACAGAGTCTTGAGGGAGGAGGCTAACAAGAACCGAGTGAGACTCAAAGATTTCGTCCAGTTCTCGGTCAAGATTGCGGAACTTGACTTGCCAGATATGTAAGTCATGAAAGAATTACGCTCCAGTGTACACGCGTTGATGGCAAGCTGCAGTACCGTTCGGATGGAGCAACTATGGATGGTTGCCACAAAGCTGGTGAAGAACTTCTTCGGCCGGGACATGCCCGATACCGTTCTCAAGGTACTCTTATGGTGGCGAATAGGATTGATCTAGCTAACAAGCAGGCAGAGTGATTGGACTAGACTTCGAGACAATGACATCTTCAAGCACCAAATTCCGCTCCCTCAGTCTAATACAGACGCTGCAAGGAGAATGCGAACTGCAATAATTCTTGGTGCCCTCACGCGACTTGTAGACAAGTTCGTATTCCAACCAACTTACCTACTGGACGAAGAAAGTGGATTGCGAGAAATCTTGCGCGATGAAGCATCTGTCGACCCAGTAAAGGAGAGATATACTCGAGGCATTCTTCTTTCCATGTCACCCGACGAACAAGAGGCCAACAGCGAGGGCATTTTACATCATGTTGCCAAAGAGCTCCTCGAAACTGCGAACGTGAGAGCACTGCTCACTCCAGAGACTTTCGATGCCTTTCCACAGGCCTTGGATGATTTTGTAGGACAGTGTCGAGAAGAATGGAAGATCATCCAGCGCGGGAAACAGAAATTGGAACCCAGCTTCGCTTATTCAACTTGCTCCAATCACCCTTGGCAACTCTTCGACGACACACGTGCTGATGCAAGAGACGGGAGACATTCCGAAGGACTTTCCGCTACCACTGCTATCGAAAACAACATCGTTTTGATTCCTCGCATCTATCTTGTCGGCACCAAAGCCGATCCGGATCCAATCACACATGGCTGCGTTATACGTAAGACGCACCTCGATGCTGCAGCGGAAGAATTGAGAAATAGCCTTCCTAGTCCCCCGTTTGTGCAAGGGACTTCGAGTCGGCACCGCAACCGCCCGGTTCGGACCATGTCAGCAACTGGCAATAGCAAACCTTTTTTAGTCTAGCACCGCAGCTCAGAAGGTGTAGGTTCAGAGTGAGGGCTGCATTGATCTCTTTACATCTTGGCAGATCAATGACTAGTACTGGGCGTCGGGTCGCTCGGAGGTAATAATTAGAAAATTGTTGTCATCAATAATCACATTCCATAACTACATACTGTATTCGCCTTCATTTCAGGTACAGAAAGAATCTCTACTAGACCGTTGTACTCTCCCATCCATCAAGCTGTAGACATAACACCCCCCACAGAAAATGTGCATTCCAGAGTCGTGATGGATTATGAACGGAACTTTGAGCCCATGGACGAGGTAGATGGAATCACCGAGTGACACATGAAAGGAACCTAGGCCTAATCGCCCAGCTTCTGTAATGAACAATGTTCGGTCACGGCACAGTTCGTCCGCAATGTATCCATAACCAGACTTATCAACAATCAAATCAAGCATATTTGGTCTGATAATCTGGTGGCTAACAGACCACAGTGTGGTCTGTGAACGAGGGTACATACAGCAAAGAGGTCTGATCACCTATCGATAAGGATTTGATCTTGTCAGAGTTCAGTGAAGAACTGTACGCAAAGGGAAGAATTTGAAGATTGTACTGAGGTTGTGTTGAGTGAAGCTACGAACAGTATATATAGGTGAGTAGCTGTAAACAGCGCTAGTGTGAAGTGGCAGTCACTCTCATGGCAGGTGAGGTACAACAGGCAGGAGCACCCTGAACCGTAACACAATTTGGCGATTACGGAGGGTGAGTGCGATAGCATCTTAACAGTCAAAGATGTTGCAAGAGTTTCGTGGATACTTTGCTCTAACAAGATGTATTCCGGGGATGTCCGAGGCAGATGTTGGTCCTTTGCTGCATGACTGGTCAGCATCTCGTATTGTTTCAGCTACTAGGCTAAAAAGGGTCAGACTGTGGGCTGGGCTGTGGCGCAGGTTTTCTAGAAGCATGTATCAAATCACGTGCAGTACTATTTTTGGCTGTCTTTGCTCCTAGCAGACGGCAGTGCGAAGGTATGTTGCGCCCGTCGTGCTAACCCTCAGTGACAGCCTTTCGCAACACCAACAACGTAATTAGTAGAGATGGACCAGACCCTGAATATTTGCCCTCGAGACGTACATGGAAGTTGCCCTGCACATTCACTATTTACGTCATACCAAAATGAACGTCGATTCGTCCCATTCGTAAACACGTTTTAGTCGACAGGAGTAGATGAGCAAAACCACACCTTCAATGCAAGACTTGTGAGGTCGATGCAATGTACAATTTCTTCGAACAACCATGTTCTCTGGAGGGACAAACGTGTAGATGGAGCCGACCTTGGGGGTCACCGAGAAGCCCACATCCGTCATAGCGGCTACGAACGCGTCCCAACTGATCGATCCGCGAGCCGCCGATGATCTTGAGAGCAGCAACGAGAAGACATTGAAGGTGGTCGCCTTAACCTTGAATCTTGGCTGCGGCGGTGCGGGCCGTGCACTCGAGGAGGGAAAACCGGCAGCTTCGGGTACGATAGCGTAGGCGAATGAGTGTGCTGGCCGAGTCTTCTCTTTCTCTCTGCGCCGGTGAATGGACGACTCAGACGCTTCTGGGATGGTTGGAACTAAGTACCCCGTCTTGGTATTGCTCGCTTTCACTTTTGACTCGTGATACCGCTTGTGTAAATTTGCAACACTGTCATCGACAAGCTGCTCATACAGGAAGCCAAGCTTTGTGCCCATCTTCTCATGAACGTGATGATCGAGTGAGACAAGGGCGCCACTAGCCATGCCTGGCTCCAGCAAGTTACCCATCGGGATGACAAAGTCATCAAGGTCTAGTTCTTCTTTGAGCTGTCCGATTGTGGTTTCCAGATCCGAGACTTTAAGCAAGAAGGAGTGCTTTTGTTTTTTGTTAGCCGCAGGCAGTTGCTCCACTTGGGATAGGGATTGGAGAAAGGTGACAATAACGGCGAGGTCACCTAGTGAGCTGAACTCTCGCTCGGCCATCTTGTCTTTTTCCAGGGGATGCGCTCGATGAAAGTCCTCCAGCTTTTGAAGCCACTGAACGGAGCCGGACCAGTCCAAGCCCTCTTGGCACAGTCGGAGCATGTAATAAAGTTGCGGGTTCTCTAGCATCAGAGACTCCGGGTTGCGTTTCATGGAGACACGCACGATACCATCTTTTCGCACCGTGGACTTGCGCTCGAACCACCTGTTGCCGCCCGAAAATACGGACACACTCCGTGTAAACAATACTTGGGCGCGCGTAAGTTCTAGGTAACATGTGTTGGATAGTTCTTGCAGGACCATGACTCGAAATCGCCTGTCAGGGGAGCTGTCCAGAAGAGCTAGAAGCTGTGATATGTAATTCCAAGTGGCAGTTGCCTTCACAACGCCATGAACAGCGTCGAGCACAGCCCCACTGATATACCTGTCGGTATGCACCGGCATGGACCGCCCCTTCTCATCACCCACAAGCTCGGGTCGTGTGAAAAACCACAGATTAACCTCGTGAGAAAGGACTGTGGGCTCGGTAGAGATCAGATTGATATAATCCTCCCAGGAGGACTTCTGTTCCTGGGAGCTGTCAACCAGGTCGGGGATCCCAAGCTTCTTGGGTGGTGAATGGAATGACAGTGTTGCCAGCGCTGCAGTCGCAACATCAGAGGTCCTGGTCGGACGCGTCGTCTTGGAACGAGTAGTAGATGCTGTGTCAAAGATGTCCTCGACAATGATGTTCAGGAGCTGCAAGAGATAGTTTTGCCTCATAAGAACCAACTCGCCGATGTCTTGAGGAATGATAAGCCCTGCTTCGATGGCTGGCTTCATGTTCGTAAGAACGTCATCTTTGTTGCCTGGTGTGATTTTGTACGATTGGCCGTATTGCTCGTCGTCCAGGAACAGAGTATAGCAATCCTTGTAGGTAGAAGCGTCTGAAAGCCGAAAACCATTCCTTTGCATCGAATCAACTATGTTCTCATAGTCTCCAGGGGCCCCGTTGACACCGCTGATGTACTGCTCCGTTAGAGGGGTAGTCGCTCTGTATTTGAGAATGTCGAGAAGGATGTCGGACGAGGGTGGAGTGAGATCGCGTAGATTCCACTCTGGTATCACCCTGCAGACATTACCTAGGCTTGTATCATGCGGATCTTTCAGGACAGAGCGGTCTATAGACGCGTCTCTAAGGATTTTCTCTCGTTCTTCCTGACCGAGAGAACGCCACATCTGCTCGATTCGGGAGCCATGGCGCTCGAACTTGCGCACAAGGTCGTGATGGAGATTTCTGACTGTCTCATTCATTGCGCAATGGAATAGTGACAGAACAAGACTTGTTTAAAGAATGGTAGTGCGTCAAAGACCTGGCTGTGTAGGAAGGTAGGGCACCGTTGAGGGGAACTGACGCTAACCTGCCCTAGGCCTAGCATGGGCAAGTATGACGCATGCTGACAATGCATGACTTACCGGAAGCGCGGATGACCTTTGATGAAGGAGAAGGCCCAAAGCCAGCAATACCTCACCCCACCCGAGGAGAAAGCTCTTGTTGCTTTCATATTACGAATGAGTGCAGTTGGAACTCCTATACGTGTTAAGTATATACCTGCACTTGCCTTTTGCATTGCCCGCCGACGTGCCACAAAACGACCCTCCGAGCCACCGAAGAAGAATTGGCCTCAGGCCTTCTGTCGCCGCCACCTACAGATCAAATCGAGGAATAATAGGCCTATGCCGTGGGAGCGTCATGATAATAGCATATATGACAAGGTGGTACATTGGTTCGACGTGATCAAGGAGGAACTCTGTAGATCAGACGTCTTGCCAGAGAATGCCTATAACATGGATGAGACAGGCATCATGCTTTCTATGCTTGGCTCTGTCAAAGTCCTTGTAGGTAAGGATGATCGACGGGACTACAGAGGAACTGGCACAAAGCGGACCATGGTAACTACTATCGAATGCGTGTCAGCAAGCGGTGAGTATCTCAATCCGATGATCATCTGGCCTGCATCTATTCACAGGAGTAACTGGATGACATACCCTACCCCTGGATGGTTCTACGCTCTTTCTGAAACAGGTTACAACGACTCTTTTATCAGCCTGGAGTGGATTAAACAAGTGTTGGACCCTCAGACTAAAGCTCGTGCTAATGGGAAACCACGGATACTCATCTGCAATGGCTTTGGGACACATGATACCCTTGAGATCCTCGAATTCTGCTTCGAGAACAACACCATCTTCTGTAGACTGCCCTCTCACACGTCTCACAAGACACAGCCCTGTGACGTATTGGTTTTTGGGTCATTGAAAACAGCGTACCGAGATGAGGTCAAGCGCCGCTACCGTGGAGGCCTGACGAATGTCAACAAAGAGCACTTCACTGCCATATACAGTCGTGCGAGAGAAGTGGGGATGAAGAAGAATATACTTGCTGGCTGGGCTAAGACCGGCCTGTTTCCGTTCAACCCTTCGAGGGTCCTTCGTGATATTGTAAAGCCAGACGCTCCACTGACTGTTCAGTTACCCTATGAAGTCGAAGGTACACAGACCGAAGCAATTAAGACGCCAGTGACGCCCGTGTCATCAGAAGCTGTGACACAACTGCTCAGCCTTATCAGGCAAGATTCTTATAATGATGAGCCTAATGAAATGCGCCGTCACAGACTGGTTCAGAAGCTTGCCAACGCCGCCGAAAGGTTTATTGTCCAACAAGCCCTTGACCAGAATTACATTGGACTTCTCAAGGCTGCCAATAACGAGGCTAAGAGTTGTTGAAATACAAGATCAGATATCCTGAAGAAGCCCAGGAACAATGGCAAGGGACGGGTAATGAAACAAGAAGATCTCAAAGCAATTTGGGCGGACCGTGCCGAACGTGCTATGCGAGATGCTGCCAAAAAGGCTGTAGGTAAAGGAAAGCGCGGTCAGCCAAAGGCAACGACACAGGCGGATGAAGGCAAATCAGGGAACAAACGTGGCCGGAAGCGTAAAAGTATCGCGTCCGAAGGTGTTCCAGATGAGCAAGAAGCAGACGCGTTGGGAGCATCAACCAAAGCAGCACGAACAAGCCAAGCGCTCATTGATCCGATGCTAGAAACGTGGAGAGCACCTGTGGCAAAGATGTGGTGATGATAGATGGACATATCGATGATGGTCAGCATATTCTAGACATGAACAAGACCTACCATGTGAAGGTAATCCTGCTTTGGTATTTGCTTAATCTTCTTGCTGCATTGAGCTATGGTCATTCGCGATGGCTCTCCGTCACAGTCACCACAGTACTCATGGGACAGCCATGAATAGCGCTGAGCTCTGGATACTGTATCGCTCTCTGCTACCTGGCCGTAAATTCTGCTTCAATCCTGCGTGCCTTTCTTGGCCTACAGTAACAATACCTCAGTATGGCAAGGACCATCGTGTCATAAGCGGCAAAACTAATGATGACATATTACGTGACCTAAGTTTTGGCTGATACAATCAGCCACAGTCCATTGGAGCCACAAGCTTGGCGTAACTGAGAGGACTCACATCATCCGGCCATAGGATTTTGTCAATTGCTGTCCATTATTTCCCTCTATCACTCCACGGTTCCTGCCCCAACCCCCACCGATGTTGCGGTATTGGTTAGTCTGTACAAGGTCTGACTATACCCCTGATCGACTACCCTGGACTAGCATGTTTCAGGACAGGTATATACTCGTCTTCAGATCCTTGATCCGCTCAGTCTTGCTCTCGCCTTTGGCTGCCTTCACACCTTGCCATGGCAGCGAGCCGCGAAGGAAGTACACAAAGACATAGCGTTGTCAATATGATCCGAAAAATGAAGAACATTCCGTTCATTGAGCATGCCACACTCACCAGTCACGATGTCAACTGCCTTCTCGCTTGACATGTTCAGGTTCCAAGAATAGTACAAGGTGTCAGGATTTCATCCCGCAACCATTCCCAGTAGTCATTCGAGGCGAACTCCGCTGCGTTCCTCACCAACCGCAACAGCTTGAAGATTCCAAACACGTCTCTAGTGTCTGCGGCTGCCACTCTCCACGGTCCGACAACATTCTGCACCCAAACTGTCAGCTTGCCAACAAACAGAATTGCAAATAGGGTGCTCTTACAAATGTATCTCGCCCGTCTCGGCTAGCCATGTAAGCAATGTAGGTGTGCCAATCATGTCCAATGACTGTCCAGCCAACCGTTGGTTTAAGATCCCCTGCCGTGTATGGCTGCTCCTGGCCCAAGTCACCCAATCGCCTTGTATTCTCTAGCCCTGCAGCTAGCCAGATCGCTAGTTGAACAAGTGCCTCGTCCTTCCCACCATTTTCTTGTTTCACTTCGATACCGGAGAAGAGGGCTAATCGCTTTGTGTTTGCATCCGTTGTCTGACCAATGGTTTCCCCCACACCGGCAAGACCGAGTCTGTTATAGAGATCAGAAGCTTCCGGTGTGTTGCGATGGAAAGAGAAAGTGAAGTCGGCCTTACGTTGAACTCGGTAGTTCTTAGGCGTGACTGGTAGCACGTCGGGATTGATCGTCTGAGTTTGCCTGCGCATCCACGATCAGTCCCTATCAGATCTGGCAAATATCAATATGAACGTACACGCTTTCTACTTTTAATGTAGATGTTCCTTTCAGTGCCAGGCGCAAAAGCGGATGTACGACTTTCATACACCACGCGTTCTCGTCCTGCTGGTATCTTCCACAGTCTCTACTTTCACTCAGGATCTCCTCAATGCACTCCCATACTGCGTCAAGCTCCAGCGCCGATAGAGTATCTGAGGCGTCATATGAAGAGGTCGGGATGCTCGCTGCAACAGAAGGATATGTCGTGAGGATGCGATCCTGTGGCAAACGCCTAGTCAGCCAGCTCGCATCTCAGATCTAATGGGACATCGTTACCTTTAAGCCTAGTGGTATGATAGCCTCGTCGAGGCGCTCCATAAGACCACGCTGCAGCGTTGAAGCGTGTTGGGGCAGCGATACCGTAGACGGTATTTCGCATAAAATAGCAGGCTTTGAGACACGCAAATCGTTCATGAGGTCCCGTACAGGGCTTGTTGCTCGTTTGGGGCCTGATCTACCGGAGAATGACGGTTGAGACAACCTTGTCTTTTCCGATAGCTCCGTAATTGCAACGTCGGATGCGCTCTGTTCAGAAAACACATCGTCCTCACGCCTCGTCCGCTGTCGCTTTTGAGAGCTTCGAGGCCGGGGCTCGGACATGTCTCGCGGTCGTTTTCGTCGGGCTGATGAAGTCGAGGTCGGTGGTGTGAACAATTGCGGTTGTGGCGATGCGGCGCTAAGTGCTCCTGGCTGCTCAAGGAAACACGTCTCAAGCCACTGATCAATTACAGAACGATGTTTTGTCGTCCTCGCGGCCATGATAATGGCGTCCTTGGGGTGTCGTGAGAAGCATATCTTGAGTGACGAAGAGCGGCGTCCATGTAGGCTCTTTGTTGTTGTAGGAACGGCTACTAGTCGTGATGGCAAAACCTCGGCGTACCGCAGCTTCGGTGGGACCAGTTTACGACATCTGATCACGAACTAGTCTATAAAAAAGCTAGTTTGAGGGACCGTGCGTAACCCCAACGAAGTATCGCATCCTCCACACAAATCCTCACCAAAACAGTGAATAATCAGCATAATCAATTATAAGTGTTTGCAAAAGACTAAGGCCACCCCGTGACTTAAGCAGTAGGCTAGTTCTTTGCGTAGCTATTACCATGCCCTGCGTACACAGCTTAAGAGGCTAAATTTCGGCACCTTGTCAAGGTGAATTGCTTGCAACAAGTTCTATACACAATATAACAGATATCTTGCCTGCTTGCGTAGTCTTACTCTTGCTAGTTGTTGAAGTGAGCCGATTGTGTGTTGTATTCAGGTGAGCGGAAGCTCGATTGTATGGACGCTAGCTTATCACGTGATGGCAATCGGTGGATACCTTCACTTCCTCCGACACTAGTGCTCTACATAATCTAGCAAGATTACAGCGCAATCCCCTGCCTCTTTGTTAAGATAGCAAATGATAGGCTGTCAGCTCTCCAGTCGCGGGGTGGTCCTGGTTTTTTGCAAATAACCCGTAACTCTGGCTTGGTGAAGCTTTTCGCAATAGGGCAATTGTTATACCGGCTCATTTTCTGGTGTTGCTGCTACCCATGGAAGTTATTTCTGCCGTAATGTTTGATAATACGTCGCACCTGCTCTGGAATAGTATCCACCCATCAATTGATGTCGCACGGCTGGGTGCGGGGATTGCAGATGTGAGATATCAAGAAGAGTGTGTATGTTGTTGTATTGTTTTAGCATCATAGCTCAGCTTATATCTAGGCCATTGCGCGGCATGATTAGTAACACAGTTTAGGTTCACAACAGCGCTTGGCCTGCGACAATTGATCACCTCAATAGGCGTACCCTCCCATTCCTTCACCCACTGCTCCTCACGCTGCTTTTCTGTGCAGTTGGGAGTGAGATCTTTCGTCACGTGCCGCCAAATCCAAGGCCAGGAGTGCTCTGATGCATTGACCTTAGGTGAATGACCAGGCTACCTGTTACGGTGAAAAAGCAACTAGCAAAACAACACTGAACAAACAGGACTACGCAACGATACGAGAGGAGCCAAGGGACTGCAGTACCGAGCGACTCGAGCAATTAGGTCACAACAGCTGCTCTGCCTCCACGTACTTCTGCTGACTGTCAAGTGTTGCTGCCAGCTTGTATTTGCTCCTAAGCGTGTCGATGTGTTCGGCGCCAAGCACCTTCTCCTGTTGCTGAACTGACTGCCGCAACAGCTGCTCTGCCTCCACATACTTCTGCTGCTTGTCAAGCGTGGCTGCCAGCTTTTATTTGCTCCTAAGCGTGTCGACGTGCTCAGCGCAGGACAAGGGAGACAAGGGAGATAAAGATGACGGCATTGCTGAGCTAGCGGCTGCTCTAGACCACATGCCGCTCGCTCTTGTGCAGGCAGCGGCGTACATCCGAGAGCGACAGCCCAGATGCTCAGTGCAGCGGTACCTCGAGGAGTACCGCCAGAGCGACAGCAGAGAGACGAGCTTGCTGAACCAAGGGGCTGGCCATCTGCGCTGAGACGAAGCAGCCAGCAACGCTATCTTCATAACATGGCAGATATCATTCGACCATGTACGAAGCAGCAGACAATTGGTGGCGGACCTGCTGTCGCTGATGAGCTTTTCGACCGGCAGGGAATACCTGAAGCTCTGCTCCGTAGCCAGGGCAGCAGCACAGCGAACGAACAAGTATCGGCTGTTAGCGTCGATGATGGGTTCGAGGACGATGTTCTCACTCTCCGAGACTACTAATTTGTGATAGCTACTACAGACGAGACGACGCTTGAGATGCACAGCTTGGTGCATCTAGCGACGTGCAAGTGGCTGGAAAGCCAGGGCTAGCTCGACAGGTGGAGGGAGCAGTTCATCTCTAACTTGTGCGCAGAGCTGCCCACAGGAGAGCACAAGAACTGGGAGACGTGTCAGGCGCTGTTCCCGCACGCAAGGACGGCGTTGGCACAGCGGCCTATGAGTCAGAGGTCACTTGAGGAGTGGGCGTGATTATTGTACAATGCGGCATGGTACGCATGGCAAAGAGGAAGAGCAGGTGAGGCAAAGCAGATGTCAGTGATGTCAATGGAGGTTAGAAGAGAGGTGCTTGGCGATGAGAGTGAAGACATGCTGAGCAGCATGGGAATGGTCAGGCTGGCAAGGAGCCTTAGGGGCAAGTACGAGGAGGCAGAAGCGATGCTCATGCAGACGCTGGCGCATAGAGAGAAGGTGCTGGGGCGTGAGCACCCCGACACGCTGACGAGCATGTAACTTACTGCCTTGCTCACCTGCTTGCGAACCAAGGTTGCTACAACGAATATCTCGCTCTGTACGATAGAGCGTGCGCTGCGTACCACACCGTTCTTGGAGAGGACCATCCAACTACCCGCGCGTGTCGCCAACACCGTTCCGAAGTGCTTTCATCGCAAGAGCAGACTCGCGTTGCCCTCCCTCCAGCAAAATCAGACGATAACGCAAGGATGCACACCAGCAAGATCTCAAGGTAGTCACGCGGGCTGGCGAAGCTTAGGATTAAAAGCTCAAGGCACAATAGGGGATGACGGAACGCTATGTAGATGTGCTACATAATACAACTCAAATAGAACTGATCCTGTAAGTAACGTACCTAAACTTGACAGCGTGTGTTATGAGAACAAGCGCGCGTGTGGTGACGTTGAAGGCAATGTGGGCGCGGATTCGAGCTTGAGCGAGTCATACACGAGGCGGCCCCAGTTTGACTGTCCCCTTGACTCTATGTGGACACAAAAGCAGGACCCCAATCGACAGAGTAACGTTGACATATAATTTTCGTGCAAGGATTGGCGATACTGAGGCATTGCGATGGGCTTGGAAACAATTAAGTTTAGTCAAACGCCCAAGCATTTATAGTTGATCTAGGCAGTCTCGCTGATGGTTAGTAACAAAGCCTTCATTTAGAAGCACGATGCAGCAAATGGCCTTGCATATCTGGCCGGCTACTGACAGTTCTGTCCGAAGAATGGTGAAAGGCCACTTCTCAAGCCAAGTACCTATGCAATGGCATATGAGATTATAATTTCAGCATGCATCTAGTCTGTTCATCAATTCTGAGTCTTGAATATCTCTTGATTTGTCAATGATTTCAAGTTACTGTTTTTGAGATTCAGGAGTGTGCAAACACGCGATTGAAATGTCAGAATCGCCCGCGAGCACAGCGCTCTCGTCGGCTCAGCGCCCGCCCATCACCCCTCAAAGCAGCTGTGGTGGCTTTCAATGCTGCACGAGGCTGAAGGTGCTGTCGCAGGTCAGTCTTCTATGCGGATGGTTGCACCTGCGAATCGCCGCTCCAGCTTCGCGAGACCAAGGCGACATCGAAAGTACTTAGTGCTCCCTGCAGGCAGGTACGATTAGCTCGAAACCTCGTGTCGCAATAACAGAAATCTCGCTAGAAGATCGGTTCTGAGCTAAACACACCAAATGCAAAATAGTTGTCTACGTACGATGCGGCTGCCTGAACTACAAGGGCCTTTACCATAGTGGAGGACGGCGTATCCTCAATCCCAACTTTTAGAGCGTCCAGGCACTGTGTAGCATCACAATTAGAGCATTACTTAGATCCTACAAATGGTTGCTGTGAAGCTAGAACTCGAAACTGTCGTGAACTGAGAACCAATTGCCAGCTGCATTCAATATCCCAAAAGTTTCAGTTTTTGAAATTTGGGATTCGCTTCAGACCACATACGAACAAGGGACGAATGAACGACCAATCAAGGAAGAACATGTAGATAGCGTCGGCGGCACCGTTAGCTTTCCACAATCTACAGTTTTCACATTCTGGCTTTGAAAAGCCATGTTATGAGATAACTCAGGAAAATTACTGTCTTCTTCAGCCACACAGCCCAGCTGTGTTGGCCAACGAAAAAGAGTCGCGTACACCAGAGGTAGTGAAATACTGGCGACACTGTGCCGACGACTATGAGCAAGCCCAGGGAGTCGTCGACCGGTTGCAAAAACAAGAATAATCTTAAAATGAGTCCGTAGACTCGTTTCAGAGATTAAACTGCGCGAATCAGCATGCCATGTTTGGGTTCTGGAAAATGGTATTACGAACCTGAAAAGAACAGACTGCCAAGTGTGAGCGAGGCGAGCATACTAGGCCATAAGAGGCAATAAACTCACTACTACACTTGATCTAAGCCAAAAGGCAACTAGGACGATATTAGCAGATGGCCAATGGATATGTAGGGGGTAAGGGGGAGACGAACAGAGAGCTGGAGATCAAGGCTGGGGTCAGGGCGCGCGAAGTTTTAAGCCCCCGTGGACTTGGCAGCGCTAGCACTCGATTGGGACAAGCCTCAGCAAGACGGGCAGAACAGTGACCATGGACAACCGGAGTTCCGCCGATGCACTGATTACAGTCCTTCAAGATGCCTGAAGATTTGCAATGCGCAGTGCACGCTTGGCAGTAACTCAAACACGTCCGAAGGCGCCCACAACCCTGCATTAGTACCTCGACCGCTTTCTGAAAGCTCTGTCTTCTTCGGTCAGTTCGATTTCCACTGCACTTGAAACGCTATATGGACTTAGCAACATCATCCTCAGACCCTACACGTGGGCCTGCGAAGATCAAAAGAAAGTCGCATCGCAAGTCCAGGAACGGCTGCGCCAGATGTAAGCGAAGAAGGATCAAGGTACGTTCGGTCGCTTGAATTGGCTTGACCGTGTAAGGCGAGGGACTAAGACATGTCAGTGTGACGAGACCAAGCCAGACTGCAGCAAATGTGTCGAGTTTGGAATTGTCTGCGACTACAATACCGCGGCTCTTTTGCCAGGCAGTCAACCTCTGGAGCGCTCGAAGTTCCTCAACACCCAAGGACCTCCTGCACCCAAGCAGAGAGGCAGACCAAGAACCATATGGGGTGACGAAGTGCCCAATACAACACCTCCAGAAACCCAGTATCTCTCGTTGCGTAACACCCAGAGGTTCTTCCCAGACACCGAAGAGAACGTAGAAGACTTCAAACTCCTGAATCATTTCATCACTCGAGCAAATGACAGTCCAGACCCCACTGCACCAAAAAATGCAAGAGATCCTCTGCATGATCAGGCACTTTTGCTATCATTCGCGTACCCATGCATACTTCACCTGATTCAAGAATTCTCAGCACTCGAACTCGCCAACCAGCAGCCTTCAAGAGGAGGGTACTATCGAGCGTTAGCTGAGAGGCACTCGACTCAAGGCTTGCAAGGTGCAACTGCACTTCTGCGGCAGTTCAATGAAAGCGACTATCAAGCAGCATACATTGCTGCAACGTTCGCTTGTATTAACTACTTTGCTCGCGGTCCTCAGCCTGGCGAATACCTCCTCTTCAGTCTTAGTGGGTCATCGCAATGGCTGCCTCTCCTTCATGGCATACGGACGATCATCGACTTGGTCGGCATTGAGAAAATCACAGCTGGGCTTTCTGAAAGGGCGCCCCAGAAAATCGCTCCGGCCGAAAAGCCTGCAAAGGTCATGCTGAATTGTCCAGAGCTGGACTGGATTGGCCATTTCGAGCGGCTGCATACTTTCGTTGCGTTCTATCCAGACTCTGCTGTAGATGTCGACGCTCTGAACAAGCTGCAATGGTGCTACGAGGCTACGTACGGTCGGGAAGGCGTGTTCAAGGGTGACGTGAATCATCAGAATGCGTTCGTCTGGCCCTATCAACTTGGAGAAGACTTCTCAGCTCGGATGCAGATTCGACAGCCCCTGTCATTGATTGTCGTAGCTCATTTTGCGCTTCTGCTTCAAAACTACGAGTTCACCTGGTACATGATCGGCTGGTCGGACCACATCATCGCGGGCATCGCTCAAGTCATTGATGAGGACTATCGTGGCTGGTTAGAATGGCCAATAGAGCAAGCTCGCAGAATCCGATTGGAAAGAAAGAGAGAAAATTCGGCGGCTGTAACGGACGTCACGATGTCAGATTAGGCTGTGCCAATATGAAGTCTATGGCGAGCATCGTAACGATCGCACGACCCTTTGCTAAGTTCTGACGAGGCGCATCCCACTTAAGCGTGCGCTCCACCACCCATCCTGAAACTAGAAAAAAATGCATATAAAAGGAACACATATTCAAAAGAGGGAAGAAGTGACAACCATCGTCTATGCTCTAAGACTCGCACTAATTTCGGAACGGGCCGACAGACCCCGCTAATGTAGGTGGGTTAGTGATGGTGTTAGTATAGTATGTGTTGCGGTATCAATTGGTCCGTACAAGGTCTGACGATACCTGTAGCAGACTACCCTAGTCTATTGTGTTACAGGTCAGGTATATAGTTGTCTTCTCCTAGCTAGATAGCAACTCAGCGCAGTATTCCACCGTATTCTGCCAGCGGCCCCTCGCCGCCACATTCTCTAGTTGTCACTCAGTGACCTTTGCTGCAGTACTGTGGGTCCTTCCTTCACTACTTCACGGCTCCTGTAAAACTTACATCCTTTGCTGTTACTTCCAGTAGCCTACCGCAGTACCCCCAACAGAAGCTATCTGTAATAGTTACTGTTGGCAACGTTGAGGCTTCTATTGGGCAGATGGCAATAGGCCGGATCACACTTACATTAGTACATCAAAGTGATAGAGCATTTTGACCTCTTGAAGCAATTACAGTGTGCCCCGTGCCGGTGATTTGGAACGAGCAGGAAAGTCTATATCGCCGTCTTTGGTTCGCCCTTTTGTTACTAAAGACGATTGAGCTACCTGACAACAACGCAAAGCCACGGAGCCTCTTGCCGCCTTGCCAGGTTACAGATGGGCTGCAAATGAGCATCGAATGCCTTCCGTGATCTCGAGGACTATCAAGCCGAACCCAGGGCTTCCTGCCAGTAGCTTTGAGGTTGTGACATTCGAGTGATCTTGCGTATGGTTTGCGAGGGAGCAGCGGCGATACTCTAGCGCGGTCGTCCAGCTTGTCCAGCGTATCCTTCGTTGCATTGACCTTGTTCAAAGATTAGACAAGAGTGCATTGCGTGCGTCTGCAATCGACATTCGAACATCTACATTTACACTATCATGCTTACTTCGAACAAGTGAATACATTCGTGTTATTGCTACGAGATATAAACAGAGGACAAAAGTAAACAGGAAAGGAATACGTGAGTGCACAAATAAGGTGTACAAAAGAAATAACTCAAAAAGGGAATAACCAAGAAACCAAGAACGAAATTCAAATGCTGTAAAGAACGAAGCGAACAAGAGTTTCTCCAATCTGGACGCCAATCATATGCTCAAACACTTAGGACAGAAACTACCTCATTCTATTCGCAAGTCTTGACTTTGTCCTTGCAATCACAATCATCCGCACAGTTGTGATTTCCGTGCTTTGGGGATCAGTTTCCGCAGGGTTACTCCTCAGTCCCACCGTTGATAACTGATGCAGAAGGCGTGGGAGCTGACCCAGTGTAAGTTAATGTCGTGGCTGTATCACAGATATGGGGGTTGGTACTACAGCCTCTGAAGCCATTGCTGGCGCAGACGTAGTATGAAGAACCCGCAGGGCAGGTCATTGACGGGTCCTCCACTGGCTCTACAACTGGATCCACGGGTTTTGTGTCCGGGTCGCAGATATGAGGATTCGTACTGCAGCCTCTGAAGCCATTGCTGGCGCAGATGTAGTATGAAGAATCAACGGGGCAGTCCGTAGTGTCATCCGGCTTCTTAACGGAGCCCGTAGATCCGGTGTCGCAGATCCGCGAGTTGGTAGTGCAACCAACAAATCCATTGGCACAATGGTAGAACGAACCAAGACCTGGAGCGCCAGAGCAGTCGTTATAAAAGCGCTTCGGTCCGTTGCAGATCTCGGATCCCTTGTCATACGCAACACAGCCAATGAAGCCGCTGGAGCATTTGACATCAGGCGTGATGTGCGACATGTTGGGACAAAAGTTGGAAGATCGCGAGGTCAGTGTTGGGATGGCGTTGCTGAGAGCGATGAGAGTGGAAACCAAGGAGATGGAAGTAAAGAAATGCATGACTGGAGAAGGTGCTTGTAATTGCGGAGAGAGGTATTGAAGGTTGAGATGATCCCGAGTTGGAACTTGATAGAAAGTGTAAAAGAGAAGAGGATTGATTGATGAGATGTGACGAAAATGGATAGAATGTGAGAAAAGAGATGACAGTGCAGTCGATGTATCGATGTTGATTGAGAGTAGTGATGATAGAAGACTCACTGGACTTTGTTGTGGCACAACTATATAGTCGGCATCGTAGGCTGTGCGGCTCTTCTGCTCAGCATCGCTGTCTGTTCGTCTTCTCCATCAGCCGCGACACACCGGGCGTGAGACGCCCGTCCTGACTGTGCCACAGCGTGCTGAGAGATGGTGACGGCGGTGCTCGCTAACGGGAGGAATTGAGTGGTGTTGCAGCCGAGACGGGTCGTTCTTCATTGGTCAATATAGTTTGGTCCACCAACGAGTGCAGAGCAAAGTATACAGCTGCGGCTGAAGCATTGGCCAAGTTAGCGAAAATAGCTTTACAGCGAATGGTACGTGGGCGGAGCTGGCCTTGGTAGAATTGCGCGAATGACTTGCTGGTTCGCAAAGCCGGATGCAAAGACAGGCGGAGTCGATGTTGGAGCAACAGAGTAGAGTACAGACCTGGTAAAGGCGCAGGAGGCATGGAAGGAACAGAAGCTACTATTCTGAGCGCCTCCTCCATAAAGCAATGCCCCACAGCGGCGGCACCAGGTGCCAATGACCAATAGTAGAAGCGAGATCAGCCTCAGTCCCTGATGAGGCGGGTTAGAAGAGTAAGTAGATGGAGCTATCAGCTGCTGTAAAGTTGAAGCATCCTGTATACCTCCCCGTTTGGGCTGACAGTACATCGCCGTCGTTGCAGTGAACGACGCATCACTCCGATGTTTTGTGTGCCGCTACTCACAAGTTTCTTGTATATGTTTTCAATCATTGTTGAGAAGCTACATGATCAAAACTGCTTTTATCGCAATTCAAGATACAAATCTTCCATATCCAAACCAACTCCAAACTCCGTACATGCAGTCGAGGTAGCCCATTACTTCATTCAATCACAACACCTACTGCTTCAGAACAGCCTCCAGCCTCTCCAGCAATAAATCAGCGTGGTGCTTCTGGAAGATCAACATCGGCCTCAACCTGACAGCGTCTATACCGCTCCCACCGACATTCACACCGTGCGCCTTAGCGTTCTTCAGGATCTCATCACGTCTTGGTGTGTCCCACGCAATGAAAGTTCCCTGACCCTTTCCACGCAGGTTCTGGATATCCTTGGGATACCTCTCAGCCAAGCGCTGCAAACCGCTGTACAAATAATCGCCGGTGGCAGCGGTGTGGTTGACCAAATCCAGACGCTCGATCTCCTGAATGATGGCGCGGAACAGGATAGCGCGCGCTGGGTCGCCCATCCAGGTGTTGAACTGGCGGTAAGGCTTGTTGGGTCGGAGGGCGTCGTTGCCGAAGTAGTAACCCGCTGTCTGGGCCTTCTTCGAGAAGGTGACCATGTCAGGCGGTGTCTGCAGGTTCCAGTGGTCGTGGGCCCAGAACTTGCCGGTTGCGCCGACACCGGTTTGGACTTCGTCGACGATGAGGAGAACGTTGTTGCGCTTTGTGATATCGCGCAGGCCCTGGAAGAAGGCGGGCGAGGCGTGGTTGTCGCCGCCCTCGGACTGAATGGGCTCAACGACAACGGCGGCGACGGGCTTGGGGAATTCTTTGATCACGCGCTCGGTCTCCTCGAGACAGCGCTTCTCTTCGGCGGCGTTTTCAGAGGCGAATTGGTCGAGGGGGTACTTAAGGGCGGGAAAGGGGGCCTGGGGCCAGTCGAAGGCGGGGATGTCGACCTTGTGGATGGGCTTGGAGCGGGTGGTGGACAGACTGCCGAAGAGACGACCGTGAAAGCCCTTCTTGAAGGACATGATGGACATGTCAGGGGCACCGGGGGCCTGGTTGTTCATCGAGGAGTTGATGTCCAGCTCGGAGAACTCAGCGTCGGGGCTTCCACGCTCCTGCTGGCGCTTCCACATGAAAGCAGCCTTGTAAGCGAGCTCGTTAGCATCCGAGCCAGCCTGGGCAGTGAAGACTTGGTTGAGACCCTTGGGCGCGACAGAGAGGATACCGGTCTCGAGGATGTCGGCCCAGTCGTGCTGGGGGAAGTTACCGAGTGCGGGACGGTTGATAATGGCCGAGGCCATTTCGGGGGAGGTGGCTGCGAGCTTCAGGTTGGCATTGTTGTAGCCCACGGGGATCGACGCAATCTGGGCGTAGACATCGAGGAGGACGTTGCCATCGAGATCAGCGATGCTGTGATATGGTCAGCTGAACTCGGTTTTCCATACTAATTGCTGTGCATACTAGTTGCCGTAGCTCTGCTGGTAGTTGGCCATCATGTTCAAGCTCCGTGTGTCGGTGACCTTGCTCAGGCGCTCAATGGCCGCCTTGCTCTTGGGGCCAGGGATCTGCGTCTTGACGGTGGGCTGGCTGGGCTCATCGGGAAAGAAGGCCTGCTCGCCAGAGTCCGAGGAGACAGCGGCAGCAGCAGCGGAAGCATATTGCCTTCGCAGCGCAACCGGCGCAACCTTGGAAGCTGCCTGTGCAGTCGGGCGGACGATCGACGACCGCGCGCGGCCTGCTGTGCGAAGCAGGTAGGCCATTGTGAAGCTGGAGTGTGAGGGAACGGTTATGCTCGGGGTATTACAGTGATATATCAAGCGCTGAGCGGGAGCTCAAATGCGGGGTGGACCACAGCTCTCCGGCCTGTTACGCGATGGAATGCGACTTTCCGGCTTTGAAGCAAGTTGCTGATCCAGAAAACACTTTCAGGGGTAAGAATCGGTGCGAGCAGAGATATTGGTATCGTACAGAAGGGCGCAGTGCATTTTATACTCCCCTCCGACTGCCATCAGTCGTAGCCGTTGTAGTTGCATCATGAACGGCACTTTTCCCAAACAGAGCTACTCCACGCGACTCCAAAGCTTAGCTGTGGCCGGGTCCCTTATCGCCTAGCCCGTCTGGGTGATAACGGTGGCACTATACGCCAATAGCTGCCACATACACGCGCTACACGCCAGACTCCAAACAGCAGGAGACTCCGGACCGTACTCCACAACCACTTCACTCCGACCACCATCTTTTCCGACGGACTGTGGGGAAAACCATTGTTTTCGTGTGTCACTGAGTACCATTTTGCTTCGGAACAGACACCGCGGTCGCATCTATCATATGGTCACGATACCGGAGAGTGTGTGTGGACCGCATCGTGTTGGCAGTTATCCACTTGCATTGAGCTATCGTTCCTTCCCATCAAGTAGAAGCCCATCTATCACATCCTTCCCATCGCTCCTCGTATTCTTACACGCAGACTTGTCCTAAACGCCACATCAAGAAACACAATCAAAGAGGCTTCTCCACCTCGAGGGTATCACCATCGCAAGATCAGAGTCCCAGATCCCATATGCCGAAGCCAATGCGCTCGCTATATAACAGAACACCAGGAGCATCGCTCAAGCAAAGAATACATACAGTGTATGTTTGGAAGAAATAGATAATGCAGAATGTCGTCGTCGTTCGGCCATGATGCCAAGAGGCCGAATATTGCAGCCGTCTACTCAGGCTTGTCGAGGTTAACTCTCAGCGAGTACTTCAACCCTTCCTTCTCGCAGTATTCGCTGAGAAACTTCAACCCAAATCGGACCGCCTGAATGGGAGTTGTGTCGTTGGAGATAGGCAGAAAATAAGGCCCTGACATGCATACACCGCTGACCTTCTCGGCCTCCTTGATCAGCTTTACATTTGTTTCTCGCCCTGCCCATGTCTTCTTGTAGATCGTCTGAAGGCCTTCAAGGGGCAATGCGGTTCTCGCATCCTGATAATGCACCATCATCTTCTTGGTGTGGTCCGCCAGGAGAGCAAAGTTTTCTGCCAGAGAGGTGTGTTCCCTAGCGAGCTGGGCATGTGCAACGTCTTGAGGCGAATCGTGGGCTTTAGTGCTAGATGAACGCTGGGACACCAACGTGCAGATCGTGGAAGCAACGACTGAGCTAAGGTACGAGCGGAGGCCATCGAGATGCGCGAAGTCCTTAGTGAAGCGGGCGTAGGAGAGACACAAAGGAAGAAGAGTTTTCCAGGTTGACTCTACTTCGCCCGGTCGATTGCGGAGGTTGAGAGAAAGGTCTTGAGCGTAGTAGGCGGCCATATAGGATCTGTGGTTTTGTCAGCGTTGTTATGCCAATGAGGAGGATTCGGCGCACAATATGCATTCCAGATTGGTCACCGCCGCCCGCCTCTCGTCCTGCTTCGTTATCTTATTGCCCTTCTCTGTGAGTAGCTTGGTAGCTTCATGCTTCAACGCGCGGCCCATCTGATTGAGTTTCATCGATGTCTGCGCCATCAGGGAGATCTCAGCTTGCTTCTTCCCGTTCATGGGCGCAGACGTGGGTGCAGGCCTTGCATCAGGTCTGGAGTTTGCAGGAGTACCACCTGACCGGCCGGGCGTTGTATCGTGACTCTCAGATGAGCCGGTACGTAGCATACTGATAGCCTTGTGGTCCTTCTTCGGCGTTGCATATAGCGACTGGTTCTTCTGCGCGCTCGATTTACTGGACAAAGCCGGGGATGAGGTGACCTGCGGTGTTGGAGTGTTGGGTCGATCCTGCGAGGACAGCGCCCTCTGGCGCTTGGGTGGCACTGTGAGTAATGCATCGTCGTCCGTCCTAGGGCGCTTCTCCGCAGTCTTCGCCGCTGATACCACAGGTTTGGTACTGGATGTTGGTGTCGATGTTGCTGACGTTTCTGGTCGACGTGCAGCCACCTTCGGTATTGGCTTCGGTTTCTTTTGTACAGGTTCCTCCACCACTTTTGTGCGGATCTTGATCGGAGACTCTTTCGGTGGATCCTGGCGTTCTTTCCTCTCAGGCAAAGTCCGCTTGGGTGGTAAGCGGAGTACTTGTCTGACGGTCGCCGCTCTCGCCTTGGAGAACTTCAGCTTCACTATTAATGAGGCTTCCTTGTCGTCCGTAGAGACTGGTGGCGCAGTGTATGGCGACTTTCCGCTCACGGATACTGATCGAATGCGTTGATCGATCTTGGCCGTCTTATCTGCAAGCTGCGGTCGTTCTTTCTCCTTTTCCTTCTCTTTCGGTACGGAAAGTGTCTGGCTCTTCGGTTCTGTGGACGAGGCTGATGCGCTTGAGACTGCCCGTGACCTCTGCTGCTCCAATCTGTCCAGTTCTGCTTGTATACTCGAGGGAAGAGTCGGCGAAAGGATGCTCGGTAGTCCGTAAGGGTTGCTCAAGGGCTCGTGTACTGGTGATAGCATCGGAGGCAGTCCGTGAGGTGTCGAGTTCGAGGGACTCGACTTGTCAACTGTTCTCGAACCCTCATCTTCGATGCGCTTTATCTCTGGGGCGGGAGGGCGTGGTGGTAGCTGAGAGCGGTTGCTGTCTTGGCTGTCGTTCTCTGACTTGTGCCTGTTGCGGTCTTCTGTAGCGTGTCTGTGTCATGTTAGCTTTGTCGTCGCGAGTTGTCGCGTTGGCATACTGCTTCTGCGGCTTTGAGTCTGCCGGCTTCTGAGCGGGAGCGGGTTGCTTCTCAGGCTTGTTCAAGCCGTTCGTATGCGCGGTTGGAGGTTTCGAAGGTAGCAAGCTTGGTGAGGCTAGCTTAGAGCCGGGGGTTGGTGTGATGACGCCGCTCGCTTGCTTGTTCTTATACGCAGACAAGCTGATCTTCTTCTTGGGGCCCTGGCTGGCGGTGTTGGACGCTTGCGACGCCTGCGACGCCTGCGATCTGGGGCGCTCTGTCTCTAGCTCGTCGTCCTCCCCGGCCTGCAACTCAAAACAATCCTGGCACGGTTCGCGGTAGAGGTAAGTCCTGTACTGCATATGCTCCTCGTTGTGGCTCCACAAGCGCCCCAGCATCCACGCATTGGCTTCTTGTTGTGAGTGATATCGATATGGGTCCATGGACGGGGTTGACAGAACGTATGGGTTGGGCGGCACCACGGTCTTTGTGCGCTTGAAGATCTTGTCCAGCTCTTCCAATTCATCCTGGTCGTCCCTTGAGAAGTTCCTGCGTTTCAGCGATCGTGTGGTAGGCACGTCAGGCGACTCGGGACCTGACATGGTGGTGGAGCGCGGTCGCAGTTACCGAATGATTCGTGGACGGGGTGGGATTTTCGTCGCAGAGGTCCAGTGCGCCGAAGACTGGGTTGATATGTTCGACGTGGCGTATCCGCAGAGCGCGGCTCATGTGTGAGCAGTGGAGGTGGGGGTTCGACTCGGGTGGGTGATACGCGGTGAGGGATCGCAGAGACGGTCGCGCGCGCGGGGCACAGTGCCGGACGCACAATTGCGCGCTACAGAGCGTGTCAGTATAAAGGCCACAGGCTGCCGGCAGCGCGCGTAGGTGAAGAGTAGCTGCATACTGTACCAAAGAATAAGTGAGTGCTACCTCAGCCTCCGATGCGCTGTGTAGCTGATACCGCCGGAATAGAAGCCAACCATCGCCTAGACGCTGGCCAGCAAAAGTCCGCTACGCGATTCCAGGATGCTAGGCTTCGAAGGAGAGCGGTGTTAGGGTGGTTTGCAGCGGGAACATGGTTTGCTGGGATAATGCACGCCTTGGCGTGTGGATATGGCGTCCTCGTGCTAGCGGGTTCGAGCGCGGGTTCGAGCGCGGGTTCGGCTGACAAGGTGCAGCGCATTGTTGCTGCGTTGTCTCACCTCGTTTTCGTGAACACATTGCACGTCAACAGTCGATTTTACAAGAAAAGCTGCACAGTCCTTGATGCATACGTCATTGTCATTGTTGAGTTGTATCGCCCACCACTGTTCAGTGTCTCCATACCCCTCCCAACCGCCCCGTTGCGACTTGAGGAACATCCCGAGCGGAGATCTGCGCTAAGGGACATCTTCCCGCCGGTCGTGATGCAACGCCGCTGACGAGCTCCGACATCCATCGATAGGTCGAATCGATGACTTGTTCAACATACTCACTTATCCTCCCAAACGTTCGTCCTTGCAACCAGAGATCAACGGGCTTTGCTTTGAATGTCGACAATGTGTATTCCTCCAAATCTGGGTCTCCAGACGACGGACTTGGCTGCTGGCATCTTCGACAGATCCTGACAGCTGCTGCAATTGCTTGTTCGAGCACAGAACAGTTGCTATGGCATCTGCCATGCCTGATAGTTGGAGGCTTCGCAAGCTGTGTGAATACGCGTCACCTTCCTTGTGTCGCACAACAAGGTTCGAAACGGAACTTTGCTGCGTAACGAACCTGGTTCGACCCATCTTCAATCAAACCTGTGGCGGAATGCAAAAGCAGGATATGTCGCCCGACTCGCAAAGTGGATTGTATGCAAGCATCTGCTCTCAAAGCTCCTCGTCGTCAGTCTCGTCGTCGTCATCGTCCGCAGGCGGCGGTGGTGGAGGCTTCTCAACCGGGCCTTTGCTTCGTGTGCCTGCTCTGCCAAACGGTAGGGAGCGCGGTGGTGGCGGCCCGTCATTTGACGGGGCAGCTTCTTTTGTGGGCTGTGCGACCGTTGAAGCCGACTTGAGCGTCTCAGATGACCCGCCTCTTGGGCCGCTGTCAGAAGCCTCGTCCTCGGACTCCGTTTCAGCATCAGACCCACGATCTGGTGTGGCTGGACTAGGCACGTCTTCAACGTCGTTTTGTTCCTCGACTTTGGCTTGCTTGATATCCATCTGGTCACTATCCGAATCTTGCTCCTGTGCCGCTGTGGAAGCTCTTGTGGGCGCTTTGCGCTTGGAAGTTCGAGATGGGCCTGCTTTGCGCGGCGTCTCTGTTCTAGCTGATTGTATGGCGAGTGCTACAGAATATTGCGTTAGCTGGCTGCTGGTAGTGCAGGGGAAATGCGCACCTGTAGGCTTGTCGACTTTGGCTCCAGCTAGCAGACGGCTTTGATCTCTGATCTTTCTCTTCTTCTCGTTGAGCAGCTCCATGAACTGCTGCAACATTGCTGTCTCAGCCTCATTTTTCGTTTTGATGAAGTCATCCAGTTGGGCATTGAGCTTGGTGATGGTGTCCTTCTCGCTATCGATCCGCGCCTTTACTTCGGCCAGCTCCTGCAATGTCTGTGAATGAGCCTGGGCTGATGCTTGCGCCCACTCAAATGGGTTGAACTCGAACTCATCATCTCTGGGCAACACGATCTCACCCCAAGTCACCTGCGTCATGTTAGATTAGGCTCGGCGGGGTGAGTGTTGTCTTGCCTTGATTCCTTGGACATCTTGCCGGATAGAGACCTCGAGATCGCCCTTGTTCAAGGTGTGGACCATGCGAACACCTTCCAATAAATTGGCTTGGTCTGGCCCCAGCTGTTTCTGCAGCAGAAAGTGAGCCAGGACGGCCTCCCACTCTGCATTGGTGCCCTTGAACTTGTGTTTCAGTTTTGGAAGCTGGCTTTGTTTGACTGCATCCATGTCAGCAGAGCAACCATCATGGACGTTAGGGGTCACCCTTACTGTTGACCACATACGGATTCTCGCCTTCACATCCAACAAGCCGAACATCGAGTTCGTGAGCGCCTTCTTGCTGCACCTCGATGACCACAGTCTCGCCGCGCCCGCTAGCCGGCTCGACAGTCACAATACGGCGAGCCATGATGGCGTGTCCACTAGCCTGCAAGGCTTCAATGGGCAAGGCGTGCAGGCTAAGGCCGTTTATTGTCTGTTGCCGCGACACACGCTGCGCAGCCTTTCCAGAAAATTCAGTTCTAGTGGTGGCTCTAGTGGTGGCGTGTGGGCGCGGTTCTAGGAGCAGCCCTAACAGCGTGTAACAGCAAGCTCAGGCTCCTGGAGTCGTTGACGGCCGCGACAGACAAATGCAGGAACACAAGGCGGATGTTTCACTTGGGCGTAAATTATAACGCAACAGTAGCTTACTTACATCTGGAAAGAGGAGCCATCCGAAGTTAAATACGCGGGTGCACAAGAGAATGCCCAGTGTGAGTGCGGGTGCTGCCTTGAGGCTGCGGCATACCAGGCACACTACGCAAGCAAAGTTTAGCACACGACTCAGGCCGTGTTTTGCACCAGCACGCTCTGAATATAGACCCTGACATCTTGTTGTTGACTGTGCGTCATCCCTGACCCTTCCAAACACTTCCAAACACTGCAGCCCTGACGCCTATATCCACGCGCATGCCCGCCCTGTGCGGTGCGGGGAGACTTGCGTAAAAGCGTTCGCTGTGCGTTCTGCGTTGGTTGTGTTTATTTGGGCACTCACGGCCACTCGGTGTGACGAAAGACAGGGTTCACGCGTCGAGCTTGCATCATCCAGGCCGCAGCGTGGGCCTTCAAGCGGGAAAGAGCGCCTCGCTTACGCACCCTGCAGCAAGAACGACCGACCAGCACACCAACCTCCTCCACTCTATCCAAACCTGTCTCACTACACCACTATCGACCTCGTCGCGATCTGCCGACCCACTGTGCAATGGCTGCTCCGAACCGCAGCTTTGCGGGGCGGATAGCCTCCATCAACTCGATGGTTTCCGGAATTGAGAACTGGGACGACGCCGACTTCGAGGACGGCGACGGCCTCTTGTTCAAGAACTCGACGGTGCATTCGCTGTCCTCGCGCCTTAGCGTGCGCTCCGAGTCCAACACGGGCGACGACGATTGGCAGGTGCTCCTGACACCCGATGACGACCTGTCAACAAACAAAGCAATCTTCTCCGCGAAGCAGGCCGGCATTCCAATCCCCACGAGCGTGCCCGCGTCAGCACTGCTAGGCGGAAGCATCAAGCGGCTGGGGAAGCCGAAGAACAACAAGAAAATCGAGCTCGACGATGACTGGGGCAACGACCTGGAGCTTCCGGACACTGCTACGGGCGAACAGTTGAAGTTGAAGACGCCCGTGCCACGTACGCCCGCCGATGACCAGGACGACTTCGATGACTGGGGCGAGGGCAGCCTGGGTATCCGCTTTGCTGGGACGAAGAGAGACCCTCGCGGTGGACGCAGCTCGTCAGCCTCTGCTATGAGCCCGAGCCTGGGAAGCTGCATGACCCTGGAGAGTGAAGATGATGACCTGACCGGGCTCGTATTGCCCACGGAGCCCATGGACTTCAATGCCCGCCTTAACAAACTGAAGACAGCCGAGCAGCCTCCTCTGGCGCCCTCTCCGTTTCCTAACCAGCAGCAACGTGAGCTGCGCCCCACATCAGTACCAGCCGTGGTCCCTGCTGAGGGCGTGCCCCTGCCTGCCGAGGAGCCCGTCCACCAGGAACCCGCCGAAGATGATTTTGAAGCAGACTTCGACTTGCCCGCCACGTTCCCTCCACTGGCGCTGAATCAATCCCTGCCACAATCACCTGCAGTCACCCCCATCACGTCTCCGCCGCTCGAGAGTGAGGCTGCATCGTCGCCCCAGCCCCAGCCGAAACCGGCAGACGAAGAAGAAGACTTCATGGAAGGCCTCGACTTCGGTGCAGGGGAGGTCCTTGACACAAGGAAGCTCACGCTAAACCGTAACATTGTAGTGAAGAAAACAGCTTCCAAGCCGGCAACTCCTCCTGCTGCTCGACCTACGGCCTCCATCACCTTCACTGACAAGCCGTCGTCGGGCTCCAGAATACCTCGACCACTAACCACAACCACTGCTCGTACTAGGCTCACTCCCGTCTACGAGTCCGGCGCCTCAATGCATGGCAACACTCGTCCCATGCCCACTACTACTAGTGCGCAATACCTGAAGGCAAAGCGTTCTGCGCCGCTGCTCCGTAACTCGAACTTCCAGACAACCCCACGTTCGAGTGTCCCCTTCCTGCCCGCCGGCGGCTCGAATGCTCAATCACACCATGTCACAACCAGAAGCTCACAGAGCCACCTTCGACGCGACTCTGACCCTCGCCGACCGCTGTCGCCCTCAATGCGCTCTCACTCACGCATGTCGCTCTCGGGCCAGATCGAAACTCAGACTCCCAGTCGTGCCGGAGTACGAAGAGACTTGGCTCCATCTGCTCTTGGCCGTCATCCACCGCCACCGAAGAAGTTGACGAAGCCTCAACGAAAGCGAAACTTCGGCGATGGTCACGAGCTCGACCTCTTCGATGATCTGCCAACGTCTGCCACCAAGGAAAAGCAATATGAGAAGACTCCTCGCAACACCGCCAGTACCAAGACGCTTCGATCACAACCCAGTACTTCTCGTCTGCCTATGCCAGATCGAATGACCACGCCGCTGCCTCAGACACCCAAGAGCCCGCCAAAGGCGGACCACACGCCACGATTTGCTCGAGACACTGCTGCTAGTAGGAATGCCCGTGAACAGCGTCTGGCAGGAACGAGGTCGCGAGGCGAAGGTCCCATCGCGCCTACACCTCGACCCATGAGCTGGCAAGCACAGATTGCTGCCCGAAGCCCACATACAAGTCCGACTGCTCTTCGCAAGAAAGGTACAGGCCAGAAGCCACAACTGATCAGGCAGATGACACAGCCATACACACAAAGTAAGACACCCAAGCTGCATGTCTCATCACTATCGCTAACAACCATACAGCGGAGAAGGGAATGATATACAACCCCTCCATGCAGCGCTGGGAAGGCAACGAAGATGTTCTTGTGTCTTTCTCTCAGCCCAACAACTCCACCACGACCCTCGCATTGACCACAGCAAGCACACCGACTTTTGCGCCACCAGGCATGTCGCACGGCCGCACACACGACCGTTCGCAGTCCATGTCACATACACTACTGTCGTCGATCCACTCAAAGAACCTCTCGTCGCCACGTCTAATGAAGTTGCCATCCAATCCGGCGCCAGCACCATCACCACCCCGTCCAGCATTGATTTCGCAAATATCAGCTCCTCGAGGCGTACAATACGAAGGCCGCATGGTATTTGATCCTGTGAAGATGACCTGGCTCAAGGCCCCACGACACTCGACCGGTCCTCAATCACCCATGTCGGTCGGAGATCCGGACGAAGAAGAGGACCCGTTCGCTGGCCTTGACGACTTGAAGGACAACGAGAGTGTTGTCGGTGGCAACAACTTTGCTGGTGGCGCAGGCGGCGCTCCTAACGCCGACGATCCAACATTTGTTGGTGAAGAGTTTGACGTCGGCCCCAGCTTCATTCGCAGACAGCGCGAAGAGGAGGCTGTCTGGAGACGCAGAGTTGAAGGCTGGGTCGGCGGCATCCGCGACTCAGGCGAGCAGCACGGCGGATGGAGATGGGCGATCCGTGAGTTCGCCGCGAGCGCCTCTGCCGGTGCTCTCGAAAACTAAACGCTTCTGTATATGCGTTTCACCATACTTACGACTTTATGACTGCATTGCACATTTGGATATTGGGCATATACCCACAGGCAAAAGGCGTCTGGACTGTGTCCTGCTAGATATCCCTGAGTGTTACGATGGGTGCCTGGATGCGCGCCTCACTCTTTACGACCTATTTATGACTTATGACCTTTTTTTTTGCATGGAAGACCTGGGCTATCTAGCTCCAGATAGAGGATTGCAGCTTTTGGGCTTGACATATTCACGGCGACGTCGGCGTTCTGTTTTAGCCTTCTTGCAACGTACTGCTAATAATACATAGGGATCTTGGAATACATACAAAGTTATTGCTACAAATGAAATATCCATGCCTTGTCCCTGTGATGGTGAAGTCAGCTTCCTGGGATTGCCTCGATTGGCTGACTCTTGGAAGGTGGGGGCTTTCGCCTGCAAGCGCGTCCTTGAATGCCCGAATGCAGGTCAGGTGGGATCCCAACAGTCACACGTCACCTCTCCAGCCCCGCTCGTCGCCTTATATAACACCATGTCTCGGTCCAACGACCCAGGGCATTACTTCCAGACCACGTACGATTTGCGCTTTGGCATCTGGATGCCCAACGCTAACGGGCAGCAGCTCTGCGCTCAACGAGACCGCGCGCAAGGCCGCCAAGTCGAAGAACGACAAGGGCAGCCCGTTCAAGCTCCCTTCCAAGATCCTCGCCGTTGTCCCAGATCCGCAGAATGAGAATCAGATATACATAGCCGAGGCGGCCGGCAACGTGAAGCGGATCAACCTTGAAGTCGGTCAGACCCTCCATTCAGCTTCCCCAGACCACCCCCCCTCCCCCCCTCCGCACATATACATACTCCGCAGAGCCCGGGCTGACTGTGCCTCCCGCAGACTAAGAAAGTATCCGCATCCTTCGCTGGACCTGTTGCGCCCCTCACATCACTTGCCGTCTCACCGAGATCTGACACTGTATACGCTGGATGCTGGGACAAGTCGATCTGGTCATGGACGCTGTCCACCGGCCAGCTGGCAAAGCGGTTCCAAGGGCACAGCGACTTCGTCAAGGCTGTCCTGCCGTTCACCTTGCAAGACAAGGATATCCTAGTCTCCGCTTCGGCGGACGCGAGCATCATCGTTTGGGACGCCGCCACGGGCAGCAAGCTACACACACTCAAGGGACACACACGGGGGGTTCTCGCGCTTGCGCTCGACTTCGCAGAGTATGAAGCAAGCAAAGACTCGGCAACGGTGTTCAGTGCTGGCAGCGACCGAGAGATACGACGCTGGAATATCGGGTTTGCCTCGGCCTCAGAGATGGAGCCTTCGCCAATCATTGCACATGAGACAAGCATCGATGCTATACACTTCGACTCGGACGGAGACCTCTGGACTGCTTCTGCAGATAAAACCGCAAAGTGTCTTTCGAGGGGCAGGAGCTGGGAAGAAGACTCGGCTTTCGAACACCCGGACTTCGTGCGCGATGTGGCTGTGGACGAAGAGGGGGGTTTGGTCATCACAGCTTGCAGGGATGAAGAGGTCCGCGTATGGGAGAAGGGCAGTGGCAAGCTGCATCACACTTTCACCGGACATTTCGAGGAAGTCACCGGGCTGGTCCTGTTGCCTGGCCAGAAACTTGTCAGTGTGAGTATCGATGCGACAGTGCGACAGTGGAGCCTGAAGGCGCAGGAGCTCGCCAAGGCAGTCAAAGAAGCTGAGGACGAACAGCTTGGTAAGACCAAAGAAAAGGAGCCGGAGAAGAAAGAGGGCATGATGACCGCCGAGGAAGAAGCAGAACTGGCCGAACTTATGGGAGATAGCGACTAGCGACTAGACAACTTCGGCGAGCGGACTAGCCATCGGATCGTACTTTGCCAGCGACTCGCTGGCACCTTCGATCGACGTCTTCTCCGGTCGCCCTAGGTAACAACAAAGAAGCGAGACGACGGGATGAGCACAGTTGTGCAAGATTCTACTGACGTGTGGCTATCGCCGGACGCGGTAGGGTTGGTTCCCAGCTCCACGGAGACACTCGGTATCACCCTAGACCCTATGCTTCCGCGATATATGGTACTGTTTACCGTGGTAACTAGCTTGGTGCTGCTCATCAGGCCACCTCGACCGTGGACTTCTGTCGAGAAATGCCCATTCCGTGACACCTCCCTACGACGATCCCGCGCCGGTCAATCACCCCTGATAGCTATAGGCTTCACCTCCCTTCGACGCGCGATACGCTACCCTTTGGAACGGATTGTGGGCCAAGAGCTCACCACGTCGCGCCCTCAATCTTCATTTGCACCGGATTATTTATTTGCGTAACGCGACGCTTCTTTGCCGACTAACGCGCACCTTGTCATTCTCATTCACACCCTTGCCCCGTCGATTTTACTCCCACTTACTGCACCCACCGATCCCTCCTCAACAGCTAGCAACCAGTCCACCCACTGACTATGGCATACATCGAGATACATCGTTCCGTTACGAAGTAACCCCAAACCGCCCAGCTCGAATAAGACCTTCTAATGCAGGGTTTTCAACCCCATCACCAGTGCGGCCTTTTCAGGTCAGCGAGCCTGAGAGAGGTCAGCAGGTATTGAGCCACATACTCTGACAGGCATTGATACCCTTGGTGAACTGCATGGAAGCATTCTTATGCGACGCTGCGGCCATATATACATGTAGGGACCACCGAGGGCTTGTTTGTACCTGACTGCGGACGCAGAGCATCCAAGGGCGCATAATTGCACCTCACACGTCGACGGCAAAGCTCCCATGAGCTAGATCTCGTTACTACCTCCAGAAAGTTACTACTCACTGCGGTGGAGCTTCGAGTACATACAAGGGTTCACCGCTCCATATCTTCTCCAGACAAACAGCAGCCGGTGTCAGCAAACCAAGCTTCAAGCGGCAATGGAATGTACATGCTTAGCCACACCAGACAAAGGTCGGGAGGCTGCGCAGCTAAATCCGCATGGAACATCCGAGGGCAACTGAACAACAGCAAAGGGGCCGCTTCGGCTACAGCCATGATGGCTAACGGGTCCATGGTATGTCATCCACCTAAATGATCCCACATGAAGAGCTGGCATGGTGGGATGGCACGCCCGTGAGTCGCAGACCACGTCGTCGCTGATCTAAAGAACTCCTCGAAACTGACCCCTTAACCTTCTTGGGGTGCTTTGGGTCGGCTGATCGTGTCTTCGACTCGAATTACTACGAATGACGGACAATGCTGTGAGAAACAGCGGTGTCTGTTGCTCGTCCACACCTTGCATTTCGAATGCCTTCGGGGAGCGAGGAGCCTGCTTTTCAGGGGGTAACCCCCACCACCAGTGCCTTTCTTTTCAGAAAGGTGTGCGTGGCAGACGCCTGCGGTGTTGAGACTCGCCATGAGACTCTGACAGATCGAAAGGTCCATGGCATACTGAAAAATAGGCACTCTTCGCTCCGAGGTGTGAACCTCAGGTCGATGATCTGAGGCCCGTTGCGATATATGGGTAGAGCTTCTGCTCCACTTTGGTCTTACATTCGCTCCTCTCGACCTTCATGTCGAATTCTGTTCCTTCTGGCTTGAGACGGGGTCCCACCTCAGCGCTCGCCCATTGACGATTCCGCACGAAGAACCTGCGCGACAGGGATCTTTGTCCCCACCACCAGTGTCTCTCTTCTCAGAGGGAAGCGCGTGGGAGATGCCTACGATGTTGAGCCTTTCCTTGCGAAAGGCTCTGACAGACCAACATGGTCCATGGCACATTGTCTACAGGTACCTTCGCTGCACGTTCCCCTTGTTCTATTTAGGTTCGCCCCCGTTTCCATCGCGGCCGTTCTTTGTGTCCAGATACATCGTCCCTCTCGCTAGAGCACCCGCTCGCGTCCCGTCCCGTCCGTCGTCGATCGTCAACGAGGAACTTGCACAGTAGGGGATACCCCGCCAACAGTGTCCGCCTTTTCAGGCGGAAGCGCGTGGAAGATGCCAACAGATGTTGAGCACGCACCTCTGCTCGAAAGCAGGGGTCGTGTGCTCTGATAGACCGAAAGGTCCCTGGCAGAGTTGCTTGCAAGCACCCTCCGTCCCCGTTTCGAGAGTGCGGGGAGTTGTCCCAAGCGTCGCTTCCTGAGCTCGGGATACCTCGATCCCGCTTTTTGTCCCTTCGGGTGTTCGTACGTTCTGACTATCTTTAGTCCTTGTGTGTGCGTACACACACGACTGTTCTTTTGTTCGCTTCTGTGGTTGTCGGCACAGCGGGGCAGGTGCTGGAACCTGTCTGGAGAAATTGGGTCGGGCACGAAAGTGCTGGAGGTCGCAAGAGATGGGTGGGCGGTGTAAGTCGGACCCTTGCGCCTCCTCGTGGTGCCGCCTGGATAGTCGACTGCTCTCCGATGTGGGAGTGGGAGATGAACCAAATGCAAGGGACGCAATACACGGTAAGTCCTTCTCTGGGAGGACCTCAGGGAGCTCGTTGTAGTCTCCCGATGTCTATACCAGATTCGAGGATTATTGCAAGATATGTCTCAAGTTTAATCTCGGATTATTGACAGAGGACCGTTCGGTAGAAGTGAACTCCTTTGTAATTATCGTTGCTTGTGGTCAACAAGTGCTTCATGTTTCGTATGTATTTATAGCTTCGATGTCGCTCTCAGTATTGCGTACTTTTCGTTAATCTAAAGCACCTTTACTGCCAGCTTTTCCGACTTGCGCGTGCATGTGTTGGCAGCTGCGTGTTGACTGCTCTTACCTCTTGCTTCGTCAATTCATCGAACCGCCAAAAGATACCCGCTTCAACTTCACCTTCACCTCCCGCCACCAGCGATATCGCCGAACCGCCGGCATGTCGTTCGCCCAGACCCTGTGGGCATCTCTGGCTCAGACCTACTCGATGCTCGATCATACCGCGCCCGCCGACAACATGATACCCCAAAAGCTCGACCAGCTGTACGAGCAGCAAGACACAGCGCTTGGGCAGCTTGGTCAGCTGTACACGCAACAGCAGCTATGTCACTCGCAGCAGCAGCTGCTGCAGGAATCGAGCCCTCAGCTACGGTATCGTCAGTATTCCTACCCGCACATAGCCTCGCAGAGCAGCTTTTACGCTGCGCAACACCGGCAACAGTACATAGGAGCGCATCAGTACACTAACGCGTGTGGAAATGGGTATGGTGGTTATGCAACTGGTCAAGACGCTCAGTAGGCTCTGCTCTCCATTGACTTCTCTAGCTTCAGCTCATACTTCCAGGCACGGCGGCTGTGCACAGCCAACAGCAAGCTCATCATCATGGTGGCCGTCACCGAACCACGTCCCGCCCAATGCTACTGAGCACAGTGGACAGGCACCATCGATACAGGCGCCATCTATACAGGCGCCATCGATACACTGGGCCCACGGCTACCCTTCAAGATGGGCTCATGGCAGCGATGCATACAGATACTGGCTGGCACAACAGCAACAGCGACAGCACCAGCACCAGCCACTACCGCCGCCTCCGCTGCCAGCGCAGCCGCAGCACACATGGCCAGGCTATTACCATGGTTGGAGTGGGCAGGAGCAGTACTCCGTCTACACGCGACAGGCCACTCCGGCATACAATAGTTGCCTGAGTCCAGCCGGCGTGCCGTTCAATTTGCAACAGTGCAGTGCTCAAGTACAGCTCGTTCAGGGTCCGGGGGTTCTGCACAACGGTCATCGGCTAACGCACTCTGGACAGCAGCCAGGCTCACATAATGCATTCTACGGCGTGCATGAATCGATTGCGGGTAGGACCAAAGACTCAGGCAACCCGCCATATGAGACGCAAAGGGCAACGACGAACTCGCTGTCCACACAGCGAGCCTCGAACGTTGACGACTTCGAGGTTGCTGAGAAGTCTAAGACTGCTCTGGTGCGCTACGAACCAGAGCCCAGAATGCCACGCGCTCGCCCATACCAAAGCCCACGAAAGGATGAGTACATGGAGTGGGAAGAGCAGTATGGCTTTGGCATTGCCGCCCCTAAGCCAGAGATGAAAGCCTCCCTGATGTCACAGTATCCTCCTGCTGCGAGGAGAGGCGGACCAGGTGACAAACGCTATGGAGAAGAGCGTCGTGGTAATATAAGTCCAGCCTCTTCGTATCGAGCTCACATCTACGATGAGAAGGAGCACAGCGACGACGAGTCTAAGTCTACTCCCGCCAAACCTTCACGCACAGCTCCCTTCCGCACTCACGACCGCCCTGGACGTAATTTGCGACGAGGCCGGATTGCTCATGAAGACGCCGACTCAGAAGCAGAAGAGCCATCATCTCAGCCATTGAAGCCAGCGTTCCATGCTGTTCAGGCCCGTCGGACTCCAAAATCGACATCGAAGGTACCAATCGCACCGCCCGTCTCCATGAAACCCGAGCAGCTGCTAGAGCACAGCGTTGACTCCGATGGGTCTCTACAAACGACCGCACAAGAATTGTGCGCAGAAAACACGATCATCACCTATCGATCGCTCAACAACTACGTCCTCAAGAATGGACTGCGAAGGTTAGTCGGGGATGTACCAGCTTCGCACAAGCAAAATGTGTCCGTGAGCCACATCAAAGAGCTAGCTGGAGGTATTACATTGTCAGAAGACAAGCAGCAGAGGTTTGATGCAGCTCGTAATCATGATCAGGGGGACCGCAAACTGGCTGTGGAAACGAACTTTGTGATCGACATCATTAAGAACAAGCTGTTCCCTGAGCCTGTTGACTGCGCGCCTGGTGATTTCCACATTCGGTCAGGTCCGCACAGGAAACCGCAAGTCTACTCACAAACATGAATTGGAATAAAACATAGCTGACTTGAACACAGAACAATCACAAACGCTTCTCGCATCCACCACCGCTCCATGACGAACTCATCATTACCATCGCCTCCAATGAAGCGGGTCAAAGCAGAGCCGGATACTTCCTCGAATCTCACGAATACCAGAGCGGATGTCAAGACTGAGCTAGCTGCTACCACCACTCGAGCAGTTGGCGGCTGGGGCAACTTCGCGGCACACATCGCAAGAGACGATAAGAACATGGCTGTGAAGGTACGTGAAGATCTGAAGCGATTAGGAGGCGACACGTTCCGCCCTGAGTTTCGAGAGACGTACAAGGATCAGAAGGGCAAGAAGGAGACTACTGTGCATGATAAGTCCGGTGGCAGCGCGACTCAAGCTGCCGCTGCTGGGTTGCAGGACAAGACGACTCCAAAGCATGAAGAGAAAGAAACAGGTAGGGATGCAGTCATTGTGGACCGCGCCTACGATACGGATTCTTCGGACGGAGGTGTCGCGCTGTCACCTTCAGACTTGGAAACGGAGTCATGGGTGGTCATCAAGACGGGGGGTGAGTAGTATGCAGGGTGGAAGTTGGTTTGAATGCTTTGGAAGGGTCACGGTGAACGCCATATTGGTACCTACGGCACTAGACGAGTGACAGTGACTTGAATAATTGACCGATCTCAGCTGGAACCGGGTCATAATCAAAATTCGGGTCAATACACAGGTTAGAAGCTGGAATGATGTCAAAGAACCAGCCAGTTCAGTTAGATTCGAGATTGAAAAGCTAGATGACCAGCACCCAGCTTCCCACACAATCAAACCCGCATCGGAGTCAACAGCTCCGTGAGTCGCACGATCTCTCCATCAGTAGTGACAATGCTATTTCGTCGCTTCGCCTTTTCATCTCCATTATCCTTGAAGGAGTACACGTGTCCCCACGTCCCACACTCCTTACTCTTCATAATCGTTCTTCTTGCCTTCTGCTTCGCCCTCTGTATCGATGCTCTTGGCACCCACGCTCGTACTCGCCTCCAAGCTCGCTATCAGGCTCTCAGCCGCATCCTTAACAACATTGGGTGAAGCGCTGATCTCGACGTACGCGTCATTGCAGGGATCGAAGGAGGGAGAGGGAGGGGCGAAGGTTGTGATGCCGCCTGCTAGGACTGGGCATCGGAAAGACCATTGATAAATGAGGACGAGGAGGAGGAGGAGGTATCAGACCGCGCGTCGGGCTCGTCGGCTGCGGATTTGTGGCGAACGGTATTGACGCTGCGGTGCGTGGAAAGACGAATGATGCTCGAGGTGACTGGGTTGTGCGTCTGCTCTTCCTTGAGCTTGTGCTCCCGTTCAGTGTTACCTTCTGTGTCTGGTGCTGCTTGACGCCCGGCGGCTAACATAGCGTCTGTATTAGCATCGCCTTTATCCTCATCGAACAACGATGATACATCAGGCACCTTCTCACTATCTGTCACCTTAGTAGTAAGGGCCGCAGGGGGGGGGGGCTTTTTTGGGGCCAATATCAGACCCACTGGCGGTGGTGTGAGTTCCGACATGCTTACCCTCGGATGCACCGCCCTTGATAGCATCCCGCAGCGCAAGTATCTCCGGCATCTCATCGCACCGCGGCTTATCCAAGCCCATCTGCCGCGCTCGATCGACCACGGCTTGGATAAACTCACGTCGAGCGCGTTCAGCGCGTTTCTTGGGGCTGGGGCGGTTGTCCTCCTCCTTTGGCGGCTCTTGCACCGGCTGCTCGTTGACACGCGTATCATTACCCAAAGGCAGGTGTGTTTTGAGGACATGTTGGAGGTCGCCAGGACGAATAGGGGTTGTTGTTGAGGTCGCAGGCCTGCTGCTGGGAGGGATTGGAGGGAGTTAGGGTGATGGTGTGTGTTGAGAAGAGTTGGCTTAGTTAGGCGAAGTCGGGTATGCATGAGAGCATCATGATGTGTTGGGCAACCAGATCGATTGTGAAAAGGCTGTGGAGTGAGTGTGGACTAGGGTAGGATGGTTCTCCTTGTTGCTTGAGCGGTGATCACAAGGCCGTTATTGCTGTTGGGCGTTGGTGGGTGGTTTGGACAGGATTAGTGGTAGGAAAAGCACGGAATACTTAAGCTGTGTTGAGCTGTGTTCTTGTCGAAAGTGTCTGCCATTGTTGAAGAAGTTGTGGCATCTTGAGACACGTTTGGTCATTGTCATTATGTGTCCTTTGTGGTGTGTACCAAAAGCATCAGTAACAGATAACTTTGAGGCAGCATAGCCAGCTTCAGATTTGCCTGTAGGAAGTGAAGAGGATGTTTGTGGTGAAATAGGTCAGTGTCTCAATGATCAAATGGGAAGCATCACCAACTGTAGGACCTGCCTTATGAACGGATACTCAGCGGCAGGATCTTGAAGGACCGGCACCACAGCCGTGCGAGATACGATCCTTTGGCTGTGGCTGTTCGTGGTCAAAGTCATCGCTTGACCTTGACGCAATAACGCGCAGTAGGATCTAACGTTAAGCAAGGGGTTCCAGAATGACACTCACCAAAACCCCGCAGCCTGTGCAATCAAGTCCAAATCCTTCTCTTCCTTACGATGACCTCCTTCTCATGCTAGTGGTGGAGGAAGGCGCATGCCAACGCACCGAAGCCCACAAGCCTAGGTCACCGTGTCGCAGACTAATTCAGTGTGAGACATCAGACCACACTGATACACACGTACATCGAAAGCGTGTAGTGGCTTGCAGGCGTCTTTCCACGTGCAACGCGTGTGCCAAAACGGCCCTGTTTCTAGTGCAGATGGATCTAAAGTAGCCACGGTGGGTATCGCATCCAATAGATGGGGTGTGGCTTGCGGAGAAGGTTGCAGTTGTCTCAGTACCTGCGGGTACGAGTTGCGCCTCGTTGATGCTACACTGTGATCGCTTGGTACCCCACAAGTGCTGATTCGGGGCTAGAAGTGGAACGCCTACAACTGACTTAGATGAAATGTGTCTGAACAGGTCGATATCGTATGATCCAGAGGACCATTGCTAGATTATAGTCTTCGAAAGTTGTTTTGCTCGAATGATGATGCAGTATTCCGGATCTGAAGCCGACAGATTGTCTACCGTGTGGGACATGTTGTCGACGCCTCCAAATCCAGAGACCTTGATACTGGGCCCTGATTTCGGAGTTCCAATCTTACGCTTTCTTTCCTTGAGGCGCGGTAATGATCGGCTTGGGCGCTTGGATTCTGACCACACCTCAGTGGGGATTGTTCTACGTTCACAGCTCAGGAGACCCAGTCATAGTGATCGGGCCCAACCTCCTGCCCCCAGACCCGCACAATCGTAGTTTGGAATGTCCAACGGTTGCTCGGGCGTAATTGAGGTTACTCGGTATTGGTTGAGGGGCGGCCCTGAGGTGGCAGCGGATCGCGGTTAGGGGCCGATAGCATCTTCCCGCTTTTGTCCGGAAGCTTAATAAGTCGTCAAGCTTTGCGGTCTTCCATGTGGTGAGTCCGAATTTGCTGTACATTACAGGCTAACTATTAGAATAGAGCTGTTATTATTTATAACGTGTTTCGCCCACTATCACCCAAGCAGCCACCCTTTACCAAAATTTACTGTAAGACTCTCCTATGTTTAAATATACTTTCTCTTACAACTGCGCTGCTCTGTCAGTGCATTAATTGTGAGGTCACTGTAGGCAGGCAATTGGACACAGGATGGATTGGGGCCGTCTGAGGCCAAATGGGATGAGATTAGCCAAATCCTTGATGGCTGAACCTCAAGGTATGTGAGGAATATATACAGGTGGCCCATGAGCCTCCGGCCCAGCCCCAGAGTACGTCCCAGGGCTGGCCGGTACATGTAAGGGGAAAATACCCGTGACGTTTGTCTTCCTCACCAGCTCAAACCAAGGCGTTATAATGTGTGCATCTTTGTTCGGGACTTGTTGACAATTGTATGGATGGCTGTGTCAAAGCTTAACTTCCTTGGTATGCATTCTGAACCTGCACTTGCAAACAGGCTCTTCACTGTGTGCAGCAAGTAGATCATTAGCCATTTCTTCCACCATAGTCCTTGTAGCACCAATCCCTTTTGCATCCAGCTCAAGTATGCGTGCAACTATTGCCTCCTCCTCTATCTTCTTCAGCCTGCTTGAGTTGAGCCGACAGTTGCATTGTGCAAGTTTTCCATTGCATCATTCTCTCAGTGTTGTCTGGGGAATGTTAAATGCCTTTGACGCGTGTTTTGTACTGTCAGGCACAGTAGCTTGGGTAGCCTTAATTGCAAGGTATAGTGTGCCTTCAATGTAGGTTAACTTTGCATTGCATTGTGGAGGCATTGTTGTAATAGTCTGTAATAGTTGTAATGATGGTAAGGGGTGGCGAACTCAATGATGGTGGCGGGCTCGGTGATAAAACACGTTATAGTAAAAAATAGTTAAAGAAAAATTATCTTAATATAATAATCCTTGCTTTATTATAGCTAACGAATTGATGTGCAACAATCTGTAGAAAACAGCCTTTGTCCAGAGGCTGTTTTTGAGCAACAGTCGGAACGAGTCGTGCAGAGAAGCAGCCTGATCAGCACACGAATCGCTCAACGGGACACTGCGCGCGCCCTCGGCTTGGTGCGAACTAGGTGGTCCAATAAGCGTCCGACAAAAGATCCACTTGACCCAACTTGGCGTATCCAGCTCAAGAGCGGCAGGTAATTACCATCCTGTAGCTGGGAAACTTCCAGGGCTGTTGGACGGCTATTGGCTCCCAATGTGGCAGCGACCCCAGCGGTTGCAAGGAAAATATCGGTTTCCGTCCCAGAAATTGCAAGCCACATTGCAGCTTTGAGCAGCGGCGCTGAAAAGTGGATTCAGCGTTCTGCGTTCTGCGTTCCGTACAAAAGATCAGGCCATGTCTGCTGCGGTGTGTGGCCTGCGTACCCACTTTAGGTTGCACAACAGGCTAGCCTGGCAGCTTTGTGACCTGGGGTTGCAATTGCAATTGTCCGCAAGTCCCAGAGACCGCGTGAGGAGTGCATGCGCCCCCATCGCACTCGTCGATGCGGAGGGCCACTCGGAACACGCAGCGAAAAGCCAGCTGGGTGCGGTGGGAGGTGAGTGGGAGCTGGGTGACGCATGAGCAGAGGCTATGCAGGTAAAAGCAACGTCCGCAGCATCGCCCTCAGGCTTCTATGGGAGAGCGGACACGCACATGGCTGGGCTTGAGCGTTAAGGATAGAGCGTGCAGTAGTGACGAGTTTCCTTCAATCGGATTGCGGAAAGGAGCAAGGGCCTGGCCTAGTCTACTAGCCAGACTTTCCAAGAATGGCGCCCTGGAGAGTCCCGGGGCTTTCATCAGGTTCGTTTCGTGTCCCGCAATGTGCCGCCTGCAGTGTAGTGTGATGACGATATGGTGCTGTGGGAGCCTGAATCTCAGGTTGGGGGCGGCTGCCAGCGACCAGATGCTGCGCCAGATAAATCGACACTGCACAGAGCGTCCTGTGGGCTGTAGGCGAGGTCAGCAGTTAGAAGCGAGGCATCATTCTCGGATCGCGCATGCATGTCGTAGGCTTTGCAGAGCTTGGGGTGAGCCCAGCCGTCATTGGCGCCAGTGACCTCGCGAACCGGTTGAGTCCTGCTGAACAAAGGAGCGGGTCGGCTAAAGATGGAGAGCGTGAATCGTGAACAGCGCTAGCCTGGGGTGCTCCCAGCCCGTTGTGCCCTCGCCCACCCAGCGCTCGCTCATTTGGGCTGTGCGTCTCCGACTCTCGTCCTCACTCCTGCTGCCACCTCTCACTCACGACACCGTGAATTCGACGGGAGAGCGACCGCAGCGACCCCTCAGACGATCCAGCACGTCTGTTGCAGCCAGTTCTCGCGTCGTATCCATCCACTCTCGCTGCACCGCGTCCACTGCCCTTCCCAGCTGGAGTAATCGACACCACGTCGACCACCGCGTACCTCAAACCTCAGCCCCCAACCATTCCAAACGACTTGCCGTCTTCGACTCGAAAACAAATCGCGCGACATCGAGTCTTTCGTTTTTCTTTGATCGCTTGAAGCGTGAGTATTTTTCATTATGCCTCTCCCGTGACGTTGGAATGCCCGAGTGTCTGGGCTGGGGAGCCAGTGCTGTGGACGCTGTTGCTGTCATGCTCACGATGCTGTTCCGCTGCAAATGACTGTTCTAACAGTTCCAGACACCACTGTTCCGTGGTCGAGGTTCTGACAGATCGTGTTCCTCGTTTTCTGATTATTTTCCGATTGTGTGGTCAGCGACGTAAGTGCAGGCCCCGTCGAACCTTCTCTTGGGGAAAGTGCTTGCCAGTCCCTGGCGTCTCGCGAGCTTGGAACACCTCCACCTCCACGCGAATACTGACTCGACCCCAGCCATCACATCAACCCACAATGTCCCTATCGGTGATCCCAGTCTCCAACGAGACCAAGAACACATCGCACCGCACCACCAAGGATGGCCGTCGCATTCGCTATGATATGCAGGTGATCCAGCAGCCCGAGCGCGCCCGTGCCTGTGGCAGCGGTGCCAAGTCGAGCGCTGACCGTCGCCCTGTGGATCCTCCACCCATTGTCGAGCTGCGCATCTTCGAGAACGACCAGGATGTCACCTTCGCCTACAACGCCAACTTCTTCCTGCACGCCAGTCTCGAGAATGCCCGTCCCCTCGCTGCAGGTCGTACTGCACCTTCCATCTCTGGCACACCAGTCCTCACTGGCACTCCAGTTGCTGGCATGGCCTACCTCGACCGCCCAACGCCTGCCGGCTACTTCATCTTTCCCGATCTCTCTGTCCGCCACGAGGGCAAGTACCGTCTCAGCTTTGCCCTGCTCGAGAACCTGAGCGAGGTCAAGGATCTTGACCCAGATGACCCGAACGTGATCCACGACGGTAACCGCTTCGTCACCAACCGCTGCGAGGTCAAGTCGGCGCCCTTCACCGTCTTCTCCGCAAAGAAGTTCCCTGGATTGTCAGAGAGCACTGCGCTCAGCCGCATGGTCGCCGAGCAGGGTTGCCGTGTCCGCATAAGACGCGATGTTAGGATGAGGCGTCGTGAGAACAAGAGCTCGAAGGAGTGGGACGGCTACGACGAGGAAAATGAGTATGGACAACAAGCACGACGCACGCCAACTCCTGAAACCTATGGTGGACAACCTGGCATGCCAGCACCTGGCGCCCCTATGGATGAACGTCCTCGTTCTGTGTCGAACGCCAGCAACTCATCGCTGGCTCCTCCGCGTCGTCCAAGCATGGATGAGATGGCACAGGCCTACCAGCAGCCGAACACCAACTACCAGCAGATGCCTCCACCGCAGAACGCCGGTTACTCTCACATGCCAAGCCAGCCTCAATATCAGCCGCAGTACCAGCAGCAACAGCAGTACGCTCCTCCGCCCGCGAGCCACATGATGCAGCCACCTCAACCCTCATACTCGCAACCGCACCAGCAACAACCCCAGCACCAGCCTCAGCCTGCGTACAACGGCTACCAGACTCACACTACGATGCCAATGAACCAGTCTTACGGATACCCAAATCATCAACAGCCACAGCAGTCTCACTACGAACCCCGCCAGGAACAACCAGCCGCCCATCATCAGCCAATCGACTACCGCAGACCATCCATCCCTCAGCCAACTCAACAATACGCGCCTTCGAGCCAACCGCAATTGATGTCGCCTTACAGTCCGGTAGACCCGTATCAGCAACGATCGCAGTCTATGAGTCATCCTATGCAACCGATGCAAACACCTGCCCGTCCTGCCTCGATCTCTGGCCCAAGCAGTATGCACCCACACAACAGCCACGCTCTACCCACACTGAAGACCTTGCAACCGCCAATTGGCACAGACAAGCTGACGCCTGTCTCGCCTTCGTACAACTCGCCAATGAACACGATGTCTTCAGGTACCGTGTCTGCCAACTCCGACACCTCCAACTCGAATTACGCTCTGCACAACTACCCTGCCTCGAACCTCCCACCAATGTCAAGTACTGCCGGCCAGAAACGATCCTTCTCCAACACATTCGACCAGGGTCACGTCACCGGGCGCTTGACGCAGGGTGCACGACCTGTGCTGACCAATGGACCGAGCTGCCATGAGCTACCGGCGAGCAGACGGCACACAACGTCAGCGTCACGTTCCAGAGGTGAATGTCTAGACCTGTCAAACCATTGCAATGGCCTAACGTGCCTTTCTTCGATCTATTGCTATGCGACTGTACCTTGGAGTATTGGTGTCTGGCGCTACTCGACTTTTGTTTCCTTCGTTATTGATATACCCGAGAACAACATCTGTGCAATCTCGCGACATCTCCTTTTCTGTATCTTGTTGTTACTGTTTCTTGGATGATTGCTGAGCTCATGTCATTGCGGGCGGTCCATACCTGCATCATGCTGTCTCGCGTACACATTCCTTGCAAAGGCACACTCGCCGCAGTTTTTCTAATGCATTGCGTTTCCTTGTTTTTATCGTTGTTGGTTATGGAATTTCGAGCTCAGCATACGAGCCCCAGCCTTTCGGCGCTGCACTATCTTGTCATGCAATTCTTATCATTCATCTTCACTATGTGTCGGTGGTCTTTTGCTAAGACCGAGGGCGGCTGTCTGCACCACTTGCTGGATCAAATTGAGAAACCGTAGATGGCCTGGTCTAAGTGACATCAGTATGTGCCATCTGGCCGATCATGCACCTTGGATTCTAGTACACGTAGTCGCATCACCAGTAAATGCGCTGAAGCAATGGAGCAACTTGTTCAACGTCTGAATCCTTCTACATGTGCTCGTGTGCACTCCTCCTTCACAATATGCTGTGAGCTAAGGTCAGCGAGAGAAACGTATCTCTCGTCACGTCAACAAAGCTCCGCAAGCAGTACATTCGCATACCAATCACCAGAGTCGCGTGTTGGCAATATTCGGGCTGGCGCCGGCGTGGACCCTGGTTATCATCCTAGCCTAGCCCGTTTGTTTTTATAGGCGCAGGGTAAGCTACCCCTCCAAATATCACGCAATTCGGTACAACGAGCTTCCACTCTCTAATCCTGCCTCCAAACGGCAAGCCTGACAGACGTCTTCTGCTGAACTTGCAGCAATCGGGTTAGCAGTATCGACTTGCGGAATGAGGCACCATGATAGGCTCTTGGGCGAGGTGGAGCTGTATCAGTACGGTGGACACTACGAAGTCTGGCAGGACCTTGTTCAGAGCAAGCGAGCCCTGGAACCCGTGGGACTATTTATATGACGTGACTGAGAGCTGCTTTTGTGCGATTGCTTCCAGGACCCCTCTTCCAACAACGCAGGACCCTCTTCACTGCAGCTTCCTTACCAGACACGAGACCAGTTGCGAAACCCACAACCCTTTTACACGATCTTTTAACTGTAGAGATCATCATAGAACTCAATCTCCTGTAACTAAACTCTTGCATTACCACATAGTCTCAGACTCACATAGGACGTTAAACCAATCGATCAATCAATCAATCAATCAATCAATCAAACTGTAGGGATCATCCATCATGGCTGAGGAGCTGTCCCAGAACTTTGAGACGCTGCAATTGCACGCTGGTAAGCTTCCTCACCTCCCCATTTGCCCCACTACTAACAGCAACTTCCAGGTTATACTCCAGATTCAGCGACAAATTCACGCGCTGTGCCAATCTACGCTACCACGGTATGCCATTCGTTGTTCAGGATAGCTAACATAAAACGAAAGTTGACATCGACAGTCCTACACCTTCAATGACTCCGCTCACGGCGCGAGGCTGTTCAGCCTTAAGGAGTTTGGTAACATCTACAGCCGTATCGGCAACCCGACTGTTGGTAAGCATATTGTGCTTTCAGGAAAGGAACCATAAGTAACTTATATATAGGTGTCTTCGAGGCCCGTATCGCAGCGCTCGAAGGCGGTGTCGCAGCTCTAGCAGCTTCATCCGGCCAAGCCGCCCAGTTTATTGCTATCAACGCCCTCGCACATGCCGGAGACAACATCATCGCAACCACAAACCTCTACGGAGGCACATACAACCAGCTGAAGGTCTTCTTCCCAAGGCTAGGCATCGAGACCAAGTTCGTCAATGGTGACAAGCCAGAAGACTTCAAAGCTGCGATCGACGATAAGACCAAGGCTATCTACCTCGAATCCATCGGTAACCCAAAGTACAACGTACCAGATTTCGAGAAGATCGCTGCAATCGCACATGAAGCTGGTGTCCCGGTCATCGTAGATAACACATTCGGGGCTGGAGGATACTTCGTCCGACCCATCGATCACGGCGCAGACATTGTCGTCCATTCAGCTACAAAGTGGATCGGAGGCCACGGCACAACGATCGGCGGGGTCATTGTCGATAGCGGCAAGTTCGACTGGGGCAAACACGCAAAGCGTTTTCCTCAATTCAACAACCCTTCGGAGGGCTACCACGGCCTTAAGTTCGTGGACACCTTTGGCCCAATCGCATTCATCATCCGCGCCCGAGTCGAGATCCTTCGCGACTTGGGTGCAGCGCTCAATCCCTTCGCTGCCCAGCAACTACTCCTTGGTATCGAGACACTCAGCCTACGAGCCGAGCGTCACGCGTACAACGCGCTCAAGCTCGCGAAGTGGCTGGAGAGCAACGAGAACGTGAGCTGGGTATCTTACCCCGGTCTCGAGAGCCACCAATCGCACGAGCTCGCGAAGAAGTACCTCAAGCGCGGATTCGGAGGCGTGCTCTCATTCGGTGTGAAGGGCGGTGGTGCCGCAGGAAGTCAGGTTGTCGACAACTTCAAATTGATTTCTAACTTGGCGAATGTTGGTGATTCGAAGACGCTTGCTATCCATCCTTGGACTACAACACATGAGCAGTTGAGTGATGAGGAGAAGGAGGCTTCTGGTGTCACCGAGGTGAGCTAAGTGCATGCATCTATCTGCAAACAAGGGCTGACTGATGGTTATAGGACCTCATCCGTATCTCCGTCGGAACTGAGCACATCGACGACATCATTGCAGACTTTGAGCAGTCGTTTAAGAAGTCAGCCACTAAACCTGATGAGAAGGGCGAGCCTGCCAATGCTGGAAAGACCGGTGATACTGAGGTGTCTGCTTCCATTCATGGATCCATCTAAGCGTATCCTCCTCTCTCTTACTCAGTGCACATATGTAGATACCATGTTGAAACGAAGCTCGATATTTAACACTACTCTCCACTATCGTCTTGATGCATAGATAAACCATAATTATACTGACATCGATCCTCGAAGGCAGCACTCGTAGTCAAAGCTGTCATGTGAAGCACTGGTGATCCCGGGTGTGATTGCCACGAACCTACTGCTCAATACATAAACATTGGAATTGATATCTTCCATCGACATGACAATGAAAGCAGGTCCAGGAGGCAGCTAATGCTATCACACTAATCATCTGCAACCCTGACGGGCGCGGGCGGCTAGACGCAATGTCGTATAATGTCAATCCAAGCGAGCCGGGACGCCCGGTGTAACGGGACCGGTTTTCTTCTGGAAGCTCGGGTTGTCTCAGAGCGCTTGTATACAGACATACGCAGTGCGTATCTATTCTGGAGCTTGTGCTCTTCCAGCACGTCGGCGTCCGACGCCGAAAAGCGTGTCGTTGACCACGCTATCGCACGTTCTATCAGTGCCGTCTTTTAACTTGCCTCTAGTACCCCCCTGCTCGTTCGCGATAGCATGCATCTATGGAATGCTCGATGGGCTAGAAAGGGAGCTAAGATAACAAAGCTCAAGACTGCAGACTCAAAAGGTCAACTTAAAGCCGCGAGTGTGCGCCCCGGGAGTTTCTCCGCGCTGGCGGCAAGATCGTCAAAACGGGTCTGACCGGCCGTGCGTCTCGACCTTGGGCATCTCTTCCATCTCTTATTCCCGACCGTGTAGGCAAGTCGTGCTCAGCTCCTATTGCTAAGTGCCACGCCGTAGACCTGCTTCGTGCATTGGTCTTCTTCCACTCCGCGTAAGTTCAACCATAGTGGGTGCGCTAAAGCTCTTTGTAGGATCCACTGAAACAACCATACCACGTTCGTATTTACTAACTTTATCTACTGCATTCAGAACCTGGACTAAGTAGTGGTATCATGCTCTTGACTAGACAACACAACTTGTGGCAATTTAGCGTCGTTATTGCTCTTCGCGTGCGTCACCTCGCCAGCCATTTAGTGCCTTAAGCGACAATTGTGCATCAGGATGCTGCTCACCGAGGACTTTCCGGCGCAACTGGAAGCAAATCTCAATCAAGGCAATAGCCTCAATATGACGAGACTTTGACCAAAGTGTATAGGCAAGATTGTGCATGCTGGTCAGCGTAGAAGGATGCTCGTCGCCAAGCACTCTCTTCCTCGTCTGCATCACTTCCACCTCCAGCTTTTCGGCCTCGTCCCATCGCCCTTGGTTCCTGTACGTCGACGCCAGGTTGGCAGTGCTAGTCAGCGTAGAAGGATGCTCGTTGCCAAGCACCCTCGTCCTCGTCTGCATCACTTCCACATTCAGCTTTTCGGCCTCGTCCCATCGCCCTTGTCTCCAGTACGTCGACGCTAGGTTAGCAATGCTGGTCAGCGTGTGAGGATGCTCGTCGCCAAGCACCCTCTTGCTCGTCTTCATCACTTCCACATTCAGCTTTTCGGCCTCGTCCCATCGCCCTTGTCTCCAGTACGTCGACGCTAGGTTAGCAATGCTGGTCAGCGTGTCAGGATGCTCGTCGCCAAGCACTCTCTTGCTCGTCTTCATCACTTCCACATTCAGCTTTTCGGCCTCGACCCATCGCCCTTGGTTCCTGTACGTGGACGCCAGGTTGGCAATGCTGAGGAGCGTGTGAGGATGCTCGTCGCCAAGCACTCTCTTCCTCGTCTGCATCACTTCCACCTCCAGCTTTTCGGCTTCGCCCCATCGCCCTTGGTTCCTGTACGTCGACGCTAGGTTGGCAATGCTGGTCAGCGTGTGAGGATGCTCGTCGCCAAGCACTCTCTTCCTCGTCTGCATCACTTCCACCTCCAGCTTTTCGGCCTCGACCCATCGCCCTTGGTCCCTGTACGTCGACGCCAGGTTGGCAGTGCTAGTCAGCGTGTGAGGATGCTCGTCGCCAAGCACCCTCTTGCTCGTCTTCATCACTTCCACCTCCAGCTTTTCGGCCTTGCCCCATCGCCCTTGGTTCCTGTACGTGGACGCCAGGTTGGCAATGCTGAGAAGCGTGTCAGGATGCTCATCGCCAAGCACTCTCTTCGTCGTCTCCATATCTTGCACCTGCAGCTTTTCGGCCTCGACCCATCGCCCTTGGTTCCTGTACGTCGACGCCAGGTTGGCAATGCTGGTCAGCGTGTCAGGATGCTCGTCGCCAAGCACTCTCTTCCTCGTCTGCATCACTTCCACATTCAGCTTTTCGGCCTCGCCCCATCGCCCTTGATTCCAGTACGTCGACGCTAGGTTGGCAATGCTGATCAGCGTAGAAGGATGCTCGTCGCCAAGCACTCTCTTCTTCGTCTTCATCGCTTCCACCTCCAGCTTTTCGGCCTCGCCCCATCGCCCTTGGTTCCTGTACGTCGACGCTAGGTTGGCAGTGCTAGTCAGCGTGTGAGGATGCTCGTCGCCAAGCACCCTCTTGCTCGTCTTCATCACTTCCACCTCCAGCTTTTCGGCCTTGCTCCATCGCCCTTGTTTCATGTATGTCGACGCTAGGTTAGCAATGCTGGTCAGCGTGTCAGGATGCTCGTCGCCAAGCACTCTCTTACTTGTCTGCATCACTTCCACCTGCAGCTTTTCGGCTCGGTTGTATTGACCATCACTGTAAAGAGCCATGGCACACTTCCGTGCAAGATCCAATCTCTCCTTGTCGTCGTCCCTCTGGGTATGCGACAGAACATACCGTGCATGCGGAAGCAGTCGCCTCCATTTACTTCTGTTACTGTGATCGTCGTTCGGGAACACCCGGAGTAGCTGTGAGACTGTGCGTTGAATCCACTCTTGGAGTCTCCCCTCCGCCTCCATACTCTTTCGTAGTGCATAGTGGACGAGTCGATGAACATCGAGTGCTGACACAGCAGGTCGCCTGGTGATGAGCGCATACCTATCGAGTACCTTGATGGCATCTTCACGGGCCTGCCGCGAAGCTGCCTCTAGAAGATCGAGCGAGATGTCATTTCGATCGACGCATGCAGCAAGAAAGAGATAGTCTGCAGCGATTGCGTTGCTCTGGCGGATCTGGCTGATTGAGAGAGACAGTGTCGCAGCTACAGTCTTTCTCAGACCAGATTCTCGCACCTCGGCTTCACACGAGTCATCGCTGTACTCGGGAACTGCTGCTTTGTGCTCAGCTAGCTCAGCTTGGTACTGCTGCACTGTCATACCACTAGTGTTCATGCACGCTGCTGCTTGCACGACTGCTAGAGGCAAATACGATAGCTCTTCCAATAAGTGCATGGCTTCCTGCTGCTCAGCGTCCGAAAGCGGCGTTGTCAAGCGGTTTTGCAGCATCCTCAGCGCCGTGTCTGGCGTCAGCTCATGCAGCGCTGTGACGTTCCGCGGAGCAAGCGCCTCAGCTGTGTTGCTCTCTGTTGTTGTGAAGATGACAGAACACAGCTTGGAGTGCGGCAGAAAGTCGGCCAGGGGTGCAGCTTCGCTTGAAGACGACAAGCCACTGGGCCGTACAGTTGTGCCCTCGGCGTTGTCGAGGATCAGCAAACACTGTCGCGCACTTATTGCTGCCACACAGCGTTTTACGACCTGCTTTATATCTGCCTGCTCATCCTCACAACCAGGAATATTGCTCTTCTGCGCAACGCTTGCATATGACTGGTAGAGGCTGTCTGTGTCGGTCGCGTCCATCCAGAATACCGAGCAGTCCTTGTTGTTTAGCCTTGCTCTGTGTGCTACCTCAAGTGCAAGCTGCGACTTGCCTGTTCCGCCTGGCCCGACTATCGCTAGCCTAGTAGTGGTCTGCTCGTTGCTGAAGAGCTTTGCTTCAAGTTCGGCGAGCTGCAATTCGCGACCCACAAAAGACTCGTTTCGAGAGAATGGAATGATTGATGGTGCGCTGCCGTTTGCAGATATTTCAGCCTGCAGTCTCCTTCGCGCACTCTCCTGTCCTTCGCCATATGTGATTGGCATAGAGATGCCAAGAAGTCCAAGCAGGCAGTACACGATGTCTTCTTCTTCCGTCGTTGTGCGATTCTCAGCCCATCGCATTCGTTCGGATGTGCTGAACTGGTCTAAAGGACTGCCGCGTAGCGCCTCAAGCCGGATGCCGGTGGTACTGTGTATGAGTTGTTCGAGTGACGCTTTGTCGCCTATGCGCTGTCCTTCACGTGAGAAAAACTCGACCGATACTGGCGCGATCAGCTCTTGCAGCGTCCATCCTCGATTGAACCATGCGCTTGCACAGAACGCGGCCTCCCAGTCGCTGCACGGGGCTGTGGCCGTCTCCGTCACAGCTGTCAGCGACACGTCTGACAAAAAGACGTAGCATCGGGCCGCGTTTCGGTACCACTGGAACATCGAGTTGATCGCCCTCGAGCGCTCGTTGTTGTCCCATCTGTCGATGCAGCACGTGTCGATCCAGGAGTACTGCAGCCCGTCCTTAGCCGCCTGCCCGGCGCAGAATCTGAGTTTCCGGTAGCCATCTTCTTTTTTCTTGTAGATTCCGTTCGACACGTCTTCGATGAGGACCTCGGAGTCGCTCCATCGGTGCGACAGGATAGCGTAGGGCGGGATCGACTTGCTGCGGAAGTCTGTCAAGATCGGTCTTTCCAGCTCGTCAAAGTGGAGAAGCCGCATGGCGGTTGCAGCTTGAGGTCTGGCCTGCGGAAGCAGAGACGCAAACGACGGTGAAAGTAGGATGGCATAGATGCGACAAGACAGAGAAGGCAGCCTGGTGAGGCAGTGCATGCAATCGGGCTGCAGGTGCTGGCTGCATCAAGCGCCCATGCCTCACCATCTGCGCTGAGACAGTGTGTACCTTGTGCGAGTCATGCCAGAAGAGTGCACAGTTAGGCGAGGTGCCAGCGGGTAAAGCAGCTCTACGAAGGTGGTTATTGTGGCCTCTCGCGTGGCTCTATGCGACAAAGGCGAGCACGACTGTGGGAGCAGGAAACAGCTGCTTGCACGATCGGGAATAAGAGCTGTCTGAGGCCAGGTAATTAGCGGGATCCGTAGGCCTCAGCCACAGCGCGTGGTGCAGCTCACAGACATCTCAGCACGCTACTGCTGCCAAGTGTCGCTTAAGACGCACGGCCAGTCAGAAGCGTTTTGACGATCTTGCCGTTTGTGCGGAGAAACTGTCGAGATGCACACTCCTCACCTTAAGTTGACCTTCTGAGGCTGCAGTCTTGAACTTTGCTATCTAAGCTTCTCCCCTGGCCTACCGAGCTCTTGCTAAACACGACTTGTTACAAAATGACAAGGGGTCATCATACGAGACTCAGTGGACGGCAGTAACGAACCCAGCGACAGCACAGACAACAACGCAGTTCTCGGCGCCGGAGTTTAATGTTGAGGAGGAACGAGTGTTAGATAGTGGATGCACGCTAGAATTGTCGGTTCAAAGGCGCGATGTGGGCATTGCGAGACCCCGAAAGAAAAACCGTCCCGGCACGCCTGGATTGACATTAGATGTTACAAGCATCTACAAACGCGCTAGAAGCCTCGATCAAAGTTGGCCGAGGAATTGTCGTGAGACTTTTATCTCGGACTTCTGCTGCAGTGCGAGAGACGCGCACAAGCTTCTCTCTTCATAACTCAACTCATACCTTCGAAGTCGAGTCCAAAAGAAGTGAAAGATAAACATGCTGTTGGTGTTTGACAAGGTGCATGAGCATTTGAACCTGGGTGTACCTGTACCACCGAAATTGGACCGCTGAGTGAACCTGAGGCTGGATTTCGCCTGGGTTCTCCGCACCAACAAGGAGATGGCAGGCCAACTTCCTTGATTTGACTGTCCCTTCACCGTCCGTCAGGTACCCGGATCTGTGCGGATCCTTCGATGGGATGAACCAACCTGTAGATACAGAAATACGCTACCTACATCATCGCAGTTAGTACACATTAGCCGTTTTAGCGTAGCGTGGCCGTGGAGATGATTGAAATTGAATTTATCCTCCATACGAGAACGAGTGCGAGGTCGAGAGTGTAAGCGAATATCCTCATGGATATCATAAATTCAGGCTTCTCCGTTCGCCGGTACCTTGTAGTTCTATTATACATTACCGCGCGCTAGAAACACCGCCGCTGTCACTTCTTGCTGGCTGTCGCTGTCCCTCGGTCCTCTACTGTTCTCGACATGCTGTTCGAAATGTTTCGTGACGTAGATATTCCGCCCATGCTGCTCGCTCTCCGAAGGTCTCGATGCGAACGATTGCGCATGACTTGCGCTCGAGTCACTCGTCAACTTCTCCTTGTCATCGCCAGATCTCCATATTCCCTTGCTACCAAGCTTACGCAGTCTGTGGGTATTGCCGCTCGCTGCTGTCGAGCCTCGTCCTTTGCTGCTGTGACGAGCACCGAAGACAGGAACGATCCTGATGATCAAGGGCTTGAGCGCCGGCAGTGATGCGCATACGATCGCGAGGTTGGCTTCGATAGCACTCCAGTATGCTGTTGGAGCGCTGTGGTACGTTGCGTCGTCTTGGTGTTTATCAAACACATTGAGTGCGTAGAGTCGCAGTATCGAAACGATGCAGACGAACCATCCTATGGTAAGGATACCGAGTAGAGCAGTCTTTTGGCGTTTCGGGATCTGCAAACTCCAGATGCCCCGAACGGGGATGGCTGCGACTAGAATATCTGTTACGATGTTCACAGATGCATTGGTGTACCATAACCTATCGCTCTGTCAGCAGTGTAATTATAGGGATGACAAGTCGTTGGAGGCGGTCAGTCACTCAGTCCACCCTTCTTCTCCGTGCTGATGAGAAAAGAACTTACGCCATACGATTGACACACGTAGCACTTGCTTGCTCTGTCACCTTCCAAGACGCATCCACTGGAACGCAGGAAAATATCGATGTAAACAACGTCGTTATCCCCCATGCACTGACGATGGCTAAAGCCACATAGACAGGAATGCGCATCTCGCGCAGCGTGAATATGCGGTGGTACTGCAGCAGAATCGAGATTTTGGTGATCGTGAGGCTGATGTTGTAGGTGACGATGCTGAAGTAGAGATACTTGCAGTTGTCAGTAGAAGCCCGCGGTGCGTTTACAGCAACAGACCTTCAAGGCTTCCGATACATCCTCAGGGTACGATACAAATATTGCATGCTTTCCATTGCCAGCTTGAACTTCTACAAGACGTTAACGGTTAGCCGACAGGCGGAGCCATCACAGTCTCCTTGACTTACGAAGTATTTGACAAACCGCCGTACCTATAGATGCTATCTGCAATGATGCATAAATACTTGCTACTGCATTGCTAAGTTGACCAACATACAATAGACACCACTATCGTCCAGTCTTCCCACCCAGTCTCGTGGTACCTGATCCGTGTAAATAGCCGAAGGCAGACCGAGACGAATGATATGACTGTAAATGCAATGACAATGTGCTTGCACAGAGGGCCTCGATCGTCTGCTCTCAGGGCGGCCAGCTCCTCAGGTGTGAGTTCGTCCATAGCTAATCAGGTTGCGAGGGCCGGACTCCGTCTATTGATCGTGAAGATAGGTCGAAGTCATAGAGGCACCGCGGAGTGTTGATTTGGTAGGTGATTCTTCAACCCTTGAGGATAGGTCTTAGGGCTGAGTGCGGAAAAGGTCTTGAGGGCAGGAGCCGCACGAACAATGTACGCTGAACCTCCCCTGTAGATCAGTCGAGCGCTTCAAACATCCGAGTGGTGTAAGGACACGCTTGCGAGTATTCGGGGAGAGTGAGCGCCTAACGGAAGGCACAGCATAGACATGCGCCGCAAACGGAAAAGTTACCCAATGAGCGTTGATATGTGCCGACCCCAGTCTTCGAGCTGACACGACCGAGTTGTGACTGACAGAGATACGGGGAAGAGGGAGCGCGGCCTCAAGGGAATGACTTCTGACTGCTGCGCGACTCACGAGGGAGAGCCAGTATCATCTAGGGGACTCCATTGCGTGGCGGCGCCAAATAGTTGTATTCGATCATCGCAGAAATCGGAACCTGACCCCTTGTACTGGGTCAGTATTCACAATGTGTCGTAAGCTAGGTCCTTGCAGGACATAAGCTTGATGCAAGGTACACCATTGTCCAGACCCAGCAGGATCAGTGGTACAAGCTGAGCCGGCCCCACTGATCTGAGGCCTGCGTCTGCTTGCACTGTTGCTCGCCATGTCGTTGAGCGAAGTCATTCTTTCCTTCGAGGTATTTCGTTAGGTTAGCTCTACAAGCGCGTTATTGCTTCTGATGGTGGGCGCGAAACCTTATTCTGTTGTCTGTCCGGATTCATGGGAGTGATCGACTAGCGTCTTACCTTGACAGCACTGTGGCTTCATCCATCGGCTGTTCTGCTGCATTGCGAATCCATCTCGTCTTGCATGGTACACGTCCCATCGGTAGAAGACAGTCTTCTTTGTTATTGTCTGCGCTGATGAGGGGCTGCAGATCAGAAGCACCGGCGAAACTGAGAGCTGGCGTACCTGCCACGTCATGGTATCTAGGTCGCCGCATGTTGTTGAGTGCACAGCTGCCAGCGCGGCTGCACTCGTGTTGCTCCGCGTGTATGCAGTAAGCAGGGAGGAAGTCGTCGTATCTGACTCGGCTGGAGATGCACCACGACTTGCAGGCGGAGTTTCCGCCCGGGTTGTGGAGAGCGACCCACGGAACCGAGCGCACGGGCGGCCCGAATTAGCAAGCCACTGAATCCTGACATGCAAGCCTACCACACCCTCTCATCTCTCTTCACAAAACTCTATTATGTTGGCTGCCGTTACTGCATTCAGCCGTGTCCGTAAAGTTCCCGTGGTTACCATCGGACGAGTGGTGCTCGTCACCGAATAGCATACCTTTCTGTTCACCGAAAGTCGTTTCGGTTGGTTGACGGCGTTCCAAACGACTGCACTGCAGAAGCATGACTCGCCGACACTGGGGAAGGGCACTTCAGGGACGACCACTGAGTCTGTTCTAGTAGTGAGGTTATTATTGGCCCTGTTGTACGAAAAGCACCCACAATGGTGACTATCCAAACTACCGGACAACGTTCATGCAGACTGGACGGGTGCTCACGACTATCGAGTGACTTCCAAGCAATTACCTACGAAGGGATGTAAGGCACCCAAGGAAGCTCTCGGTGAGAGTTAAAAAAAGGGTGTTCTGATCTGTCTCATGAGCGGGCGACCTTCAAGAGAAGCCAGGAGAGGCACATAGCCCTGAGATGAGCAGGTGTGCGTGCGCGCACACTATAGGAAGAGCAACTATCAAGCATCCGAGCAAGAGCCTTGGGCCTTCCAAGTCGTGGCTTCCTCCAATTCAGGAGCCACACAATCATCTCTTTCTCTCTCAACCCTATCCTCCTTGCTCACGATACTTCGCTCAGGGCACATCAATCTCATCTAATGCAGTAGAGCTCACCATAATACCCAGATATGACGGTCCGATCTCATTCTCGTCATCAAAGGCTCGACAAATGCCTTGCACAAAGGGCATGGCAGCACGAAGGGCATGGCGGCACGAAAGGCACTTCACGGTTTCTGGATTCTTTCAAGGTCAACGCACAGCTTAAGTCATCGTCCGTCATTACCATCGAGACACTGGCTTCTCAAACTCCATACGCTGACCATCATCTACTGCAAACGTGACTTCCATGGTGAAGAAAAACTTCTCCAACGGGCGGTCGTTGCCCCGGCGTCCATCGTAGCCCCGCTTCTGCGCCTTCACCTTCGCATCTCAATCTCGACTTTCGCGATTCCGCCCATAAATAATTGCCCTCCAGACGCTGAGCAACCAAGGCTCGAACGATGTCTACTTTGCCGGTACGAGCGAAGGAGGAGGAAGAGGTCCGTGCAGGTACGTCGAAAAGGCGCCTTGTATGGGGAACTGAACTAATGTGGTGTAGGAGCGACGAACGCTGAGAGAGGGCATTATGTGAAACTTCTCGAGCTCAACATCGGTGCAGCAGCCTTGTATGAAAGCGGTTGGCCGGTCTCAGGACAGCTTGTTTAAGCATAGCGACCTTTGGTTGAAACAAGCAGAGTGATGCGAGCAATTTCGAAACACCCACCCACAGGAGGCCATGAGACTGGAGGCCACAAATTCCATCAAGGAAAATACGCCGATACCATGTGCAAGACCAAGGTATACAAGATCAAGCATGAGTTGGATTGGCCTGGCTGGTCCGAGGAACGAATTGCACGCGCTGAAAAGAATTGGCATTACTGCTTGAAATGGCTTCGAGCTTTTCGCGAGCATTTTGCAGAGCCCGCCGAGGTTTTCAAGAAGCGCGAACAAGTGTATCGGCGTCAAGCGGTTTTACAGGCACTGTCCAAATCAAAGCAAGCATTGCTGCCCGCACAGAATGTCTCAACGTACCATAGCGCCGGCGCCAGCTTTGCAACCGTTGACAACAACTCGGAGACGGATGTCGACACAGCAGAATTCGTCCGCATACTTCGAGGGGAATACGAGCGACTGAAGAAGATCGAGCAGAGACAACAGTAAAGAGAAGGCAAAGGCGATGTCAAGGCGTAGCAACGATTAAGTGAAATGGGCAGGACCGTATCGTGCCTGCCCACGTACAGAAGTATGGAAAAGGGAACGGAAGTTGTTCGTAAATGATGATTGATTCTTCGACATGTAAAAAGTAGGGCCGTGAAAGACACATGCACAAGCCATGGAGAACAGAAATGTCTTAGCCCACCCAATAGATACGCCGACAATGCATGAAATCTCATCAAACATTCAGACGTGAAAAGGAGCATTAGGGACATTAGGAAGGATGCCTCGACCCGCCCCACAAGAAGCCGCTTGCCCACCATAGGAGCCCCAAGTCATAGTAATACACCCATCGAAACACACCACCAACCGACCCTATCTACTCCGGCAAGAACCACCCCTAGTTGAGCTGCGGATTCGTCGTCGCCCTCCTTAATTTGTACAGCGGCAGATAATCAAAGTCATCCTTCTCGGGCTTGTACCGCCACGCTTTAAATTCGACGCCGTATGGCTTGGGCTCCAGCTGGTACAACATGCCCAATGGACAATCCAGATCTGCGACGTCCTCCCTGTTCAGGCCCTGGAAGTATGCTAACAGTACCCTTGCCACGCTGCGATGTGTGATAAGCAGACAGTGGTCTGTCATACGCTCCAACTCCACGATGACAGGGCGAATGCGGTTGATCACGTCAAGGTAGCCTTCGCCGCCGGGTCCGGGGTAGCGGTAAGCCAGTTTGTCGCGGCGACGCCGGAGGTACTCGTCTGCGTGCTTGGTGCGGATCTCGTCGTATGTCAGGCCTTCCATGATCCCGGCGTTCAGCTCGTCGAGCATGCGCATCTGCTTGACTTCGAACTCCTCGTCGCAGAAGTACTGGCCGGACTGGACACTCCTCTTCAGCATGGACGTCCAGACGCAGAAATTGTTGTGCTCAAAGTCGCTGCTGAAGTAGGGGTTGGGCGGTGTATGGTCGCCCGGCACAGGGGGGAAGTGAGTGTTTGCCATTTTGTCTGCTTGGCGGATGGCCCATTCCGTGCGCTGCTTGTCGATGAAGCGGGTCATTGCTTTTGCGTATTTGCGGCCGGCTTCGGAGAGATCTGAGTCGCCGCCTATTTTGCCGGCGACGTTGTCGAGGGATTCGCCGTGGCGGGTGATCCAGATCATGCGGGGCGCGAGGTTGAAGTTGAGGAGGTAGTAGACTGCTTGGCCGGCGAGAAAGCCTTTGATCTGGTGCGAGATCATCTTGCGGCCTACATCGACCATCTTGACGTAGGGCATGTTGTTCTCCTCTTCGTAGTCGCCGATGGGGACGTAGTTCTTCTCGTAGATGGCGACACGCTTCTTGAAGTCTTCAAGGGCAGCGTATGGGTCTTTGTCCTGGTAGTCAGGCCCGGATAGCTTCAGGCGCATGTTCGACTCCAGGAGGCTCCTGTCCTGGCACACGCTCTCGACGAAGAGAACGTTCAGCTCGGGGCCAGCTCGCGCACGAATCCTCTCCATGATCTGCTTCCTGCGCCCAAGAGTGCTGTTTGTCGCGTCGAAAATGCCAACCGAGCCATTGCCGTTCAGAATGTAATCGAGAAGATCGTCCAAGGTCTCCATAGCGCACTGCTCTCGGATCTGCGCGGCTTTCTGATTGTTGGGGTCGAAGAAGTCTGCTGACTGATCCATGGTCTCGTCCTCGTTCTTCTGCTCATCTCCATTTGTCCCATTCTCGTCATTGTTTGGTGTTGGCGCTTTGGGACCAGGTGATGTGACTTCTACGCGAGGCACGTCTACCTCTTCAACAGCAGTGAAGTTCTCCGAGTCGCGAAGTGGGTCCTTCAGGTCCAGTGGGGCCACTCCCCTGTTATCCGCAGTTGCCGACTCGCCGTTGATGAGAATTTTAGCTGCAATCTGTGGGAGGGAGTCCTTGTGTTGCTCTAGCGCATTCCTGACCCCAGAAGGAACTCTGTCCAGGCTCTGTTGCGACAGGCGAAAGCCGTGCCCGCCTGCAGCCACACGGCGCTTCTCTCCCACGTTGAAAATTTTGGTATCGTGCTGCAGCCAGTTGAGGTATCTTGTCATCTTCTTGGTGATGTATGACTTGCCACGCGCAGGCAGGCCGACCATGACGATAACAAGCTTAGAGCCGACATCACGCGACGCAATCTTGCCGTCGGGCGAGACTTTAGACTTGGTGAGACCGGGGATGTCGAGGGTGGTTGGGCGGATGCGTGGTGTTGAGGCAGCGCTGCTGTTCCTCGTCAGAGCCCTGGGTCTGTTAGCACGCAGCGCTTCAGCAGATTGGACATCTGGGACAGACCCCTTGGGGCTTCCTGGCTGCGACGGCGCTGGGGTGTCGCTCAGCGCAACGCCGACGCCATCCTTCACGGTCGCATGGCTGTGGTGGTGGGCGCCGCCGACGGAGGCGGACGGCGGCTTGAGCTCTCCGCGCTGCGCGGCGAGGTCCTTGATAGCCTGCACGCTCTTCGGGGGTCCTGCAGAGGGGAAGGCGGGCGGTGCGGGCGTGGAGCGCGGAGCTTGCTCGCCGTTGCTGGTCGTGGGATTCGTGGGCTGCGCGTGGTGCTTGTCCGGGTTGAGGCTGCTCATGAGAACGTTTCGGGCGTAGATGGAGTGCTGGCTGGTGCGGCGAGTCGAGGTTGCTGGGTTGCTGGAGGCAGAGGAGCGTCGACGCTGAGAATGATGTAGCTCCGTTCCCGTTCCGGCGTTTCTCGGCGGTGTGATCGCGGCCATGCCTCACTAGGAAGTTCCACTAGCCACCCAGCAAACCGGGCGCGGACCACAAGTATGACGGGCGCAGAAGGTTTGCGGATGAGATCCTGTGTTAATAGAAAAGTGTGCGTGAAGTACCTGGAGAAAGTGCGCGGAGAGTTGTTCGGGAGAGCAGGCCGGCGACTCGTGCTTTTGTCGAAAGGGAACAGTGGCCGATGACTTGTTCCCGTTTTTCAAGGGTTCACGGCGAACTATCCACCAAAGTCGACCTTGAGAAACGGTCCGCCGCCAAAAAACTAGTCGATTGCGGACGCTGGACCTTCAGGAACGCGCGAAGGTGGGCAGGTCCTGCGGTCACGACACTGCATGATGCCTTATATCTTATCTGCGCTTGATAAAGAAGAGAGCAGGTGCCCTTCCAGTCTGCTGTTTGTTTGGAGAGTTACATCCCGCTTGGCTCGTCCTGCTGCTCGAAGCGGACTGCCCCACGTCCAACTCCGAGACCAATCGATTAGACACGCGCTCGAGACGACCAATCCTCCTTTCCGCGCTGCGATGGTGCTATCTAGGCGTTGTTCGACGACAAGGACGCAGAACAATCCCTATCTAGCGCCTCGTTTCGTTGCGACCGCTGCCTCGACATGGTCTGACTTGCAGCACCTTGCAACTGTGCAAAGCAGTCCGTGGAGAGTGTCAGTGATGCGTGCACATCCACAGCCTTGGCGTTTGATGTGTGTCGACGGGAAGGCGAGCCGTCCCCGGGGTGTCATTTCGTCTGGGTGATGAGGCTCCAGCACGAGACCTCCTAAGGATGATGCATGGCTGCTGATCAAGTTTCGAGCCGCAGCGTGAGCACCAGCAAGCAGATGTACGCCGAGATACTCAGCGCAGTCAGCACGCTCACCACATTGCCGCTCGTTCTGAATTTCTTTCTATGGAGACCATCCTCACCTACTTCAGAGAAGAACTGCTTGTTGCCTGTCGCCTGTCAGTTGGCCCATCCTGACTGCTGTTTCGTCCTCCACGCACCTTGCTGTCGCCTGAACAAGCTGATGAACAGAATGCCTGCTCCATACACTGCAAACAGCGCGCCAATGGAGTAGAACTCGGCTGTAAAGATCTTGAGCACGATGAGTGCAAACGAAAACTGTCCGATGGCGGTCCGAATGTAGGCTCCTTCGAATGTTCGCTGCGCTGCGCGGATCTCTACCATCTCAGCAGGTGTGAGGATGACTGAGCGTGCGCGGTGAAGACGCAGGTGATAGCGGTCAGCGGCATGACGGCCTTCGAACATAGTGATGGTGATGGACGTTGTTTGTAGATTTCAGGTGGTGATGTGTGTGAGTGTGAACTGCTATGAGTTTTATCACAGCTTGTTCAAGAGGTCACGCTGGCATGTGATGTGCATAAGAGGTCGAGTCCATGTGATCCTTGAGCGGTTTCGGTGGCTTTCAGTGCCGAGGTCTGATCGCGACATCTCGCCCCGCGTATCAGGGCATTGCAATGATCCTTCTGGATCATCACATACGCGGTTGTATCTACTGACATGTACAATGACTGATTCTGCTCATGGTTGCTTGAGTATCAGAAGAGCTGCATCCATAATCGCCATGAAGGGTGGACAAGATCTCGAGTTGCCAGGGGTCCCTGCCCAAGCTCCCAAGCTCCGGATGCACCTGCCCCCCCCCTCCCCTCCCCTCCCCTCCCCATACCTTCACCAGCGTGAGGAGTCGACAGTAAGCGGCCTGGTCAGACGATCAACAACGCAGAGCCAGCGCCTATCCTTCCACCTGCTTTGCGCAGCACATGAAACGGCTTGTTCAGCTGTTTGCTTGCCAGCGCTCGGCCACACTTTTGCGGACCTCCGGTTTGTATGAAGCTCTCCCAGGGTCTTCACCAACAAAGCTGACCGTGGCAGACAATCACGATTGAGCGATAGCCGCGCCATCAAAAACGTATTCCGTACCATTAGCGCGCCGGGAACCTCCCTACCACGCCATTGCCGCCAGTTCTTCATGCACGAGAAGCCCGTCTTTGAAGCCTCTTTCGCCGATTTCCTTAGCAACGAAGAAGACGACGAAATGGGCGACGCAAAGTCTGTAACGTCAAACACATCGAGCGGGAAGCGGAAGAGAAACGCAGGACTTGCCTTCTATGCCGTCAGGGTCGGTCGTACGCCGGGCGTATACTACAGCTGGCCTGACTGTGAGGCGCAAATCAGGGGTGTGAAGGCTGAATGTAGGCTGCTCGATTCATCCTAACAAGCAAGTGACTGATTGAAGATAGACAGAAAATTTGACTCTCTCACCGACGCGGAAGCTTTCCTGAAAGGCATGCACAAGTCGACACCTAAGCCTGGGAAGATGAAGTACTACGGTGTGGCTATTGGACATGTTCCTGGCGTGTACACAGACTGGCCGTCGACACAAGCACAAATCAAGGGCTGTAGTGGTGGGCTTCAGCAGAGCTTTGCGACTCGCGAGGAAGCTCAGGCCTTCGTCAACGAGCATAAGCGGGATCACAGCGTACCCATAAGTTTGCGCGGCGACCAGTCTGAGGCATCGTCTGCAGTCGGTCAAGGTTGCAAAGCCAGCGAACCTGTTTCAAAGAAGCAAAAGAAGAATAGCGGCCTTGCGAATGCGGTCGTCCCCAACGGCGGTGTCAATTATGAGCCTGGAATGGGTCCATTGCCAGAAGGAGCTGAGGATGGTTTTGATCGCACACTGAAGATGGATCTCGAGAGCGGTGCCATCAGGCACAAAACCGAGGCTGAGCTGAGCGCTACGAAAAAGCAACCGACTGGCGACTTCAGCGGTCAGATCGTTGTCTACACCGATGGAAGCTCACTTGGCAATGGCCAGACTGGAGCGGTCGCTGGCGTTGGCGTCTACTTTGGCGCCAACGACAAGAGGTAGAAGATAGCACATTGCTCAAACACGACGTAAGCTGACCAGACGAGCAGGAATGTGTCCGAGCCACTACGAGGATCCAAACAAACAAACCAGCGTGCCGAACTGACAGCTATCGCTCGAGCGCTTGACCACGTTCCCATCGATCGAGATGTGCTAATCTGTACGGACTCCTACTATGCAATTCGATGCATAACCGAATGGTCACCGAAGTGGATGAGGAACGGCTGGAAAAACTCGACTGGCAAAGACGTCGAAAACAGAGACCTTGTGGAACCGATTGTGTCACGAGTATGCGAGAGGGAGGCATGCAAGGCGAAGACAAAGTTTCAGTGGATCAAAGGGCATGCCAATGATCCGGGCAACGTCGCAGCCGATCAGCTGGCTGTTCAAGGCTCAAGACAAAGCACACCGCAGCTAAGAGGCGAGATCGAGTTCTCAACCACGCTGATGAGCCCAATCAAGACAAGAGAAGAGTGGGAACAGGTCAAGAAGCAGGAACGAGAGGAGGAGGAGGAGGCAGATGAGATTTTCGACAATGTGTCCGCCGAGCAGTCGATGAACCAGACCTCGCCACACTTCACTGCTGTCAATGCGCTGGCTCAGAGTACGGCCAAGGAGGCTGCAGCACCACAATAATCAGATGGTATTGTTGTGGCTTTAACCGAGCAGCAACAAACGGTGCATGATAGACGAACAATGCTAAAGAACTATGTGGACTAATCATCCGCAACGCACAAATCGACATCGTTCTATCTACAACAGACAAACAGCATTATCATCAAATTGCCGAACATGTGGGGTACGGCGGCATTGCAACATCGAATCCTTGCATGTCGTTACCCCAGATTTTTGTGCGTCATTGCCGTACAAGGTTGGGCCGATGTATCGTGACCACCCAAAACGGTAATTTGTCCTGCATTAGATTGCATGTCAGTCGGACCGGCCACCTGATGCCGACTAAGTGCACCGCGTAATTGACTACCAGCTACTAGGTCCACGCTGCGGTGAGCAAAAGGCTGCCAGAGAGGGTGATTTGACCGACGAGACGGAAAGCTTGGTGGAGAAGTGCGAGTGTGTACCTGCAGAAGTGACGGCAGGCAGTAGGCAGCCCTCAACATGACTACTACGGGTAGGTAAGTACCGTTAAAACACCTCAGCCATGAGTGCTCAAGCTCTATTGAGCATGCACCTCCGTTCCGAGCTCGCAGTCCGCCCTTTCACCAGCAAACTCCTTTACGGATATGAACACACTTTCAGTACACCCCCGAAACGTACAAACAACATAAAAAGCAGTCTCCCCTCCTCACCCTATCTTTACATACCTAAATCAGCACAATCGTCCTCTCATCCTCCCATCTCATTATCTCACTATCCACCATGAAGTCCATTCTCCTGGTTGCCACAGCCCTCACATCCGCCTCCTCCGCCTCGCCCCTCGAGAAACGCGCAATCACCTGCTTGAAAGTCGGCGCCACGGCAACCGCAACGTGGACTAATGCTGCCGGAAAAACATGCAATTGGGCGGGCGTTGTGGGAAGTAATTTCGGGACGAATAGTGTGAACGGCGGAGAGTACGTCCCCCTCCCCCATCTCGATGCCTACTACTAAAGTCACATGTTGTGCGGAATTGGAGGTTTATGTTATGGGTGATTGTTTTATAGGTGATTAGGACTAACAGAGGCAGTTATTCGTGTAATGGAAGATGTGGAGCGGGATGTACTGGTACTGCTATCGGGAATGCGTATACACAGGACTGCTTCAGTCATGATGTTTGCTCATGGTTTAATAATGCGAGTGGGGGTGCTAGGTACGTCCCACCATCCACCCCATTTTCACCGTTCTCGCTGTTCCCCGGATATGAGGTGGTATGAAAGCAAGGCTGACGAGAAGCAGTGATGCGAACTGTGGCGCAGCGTACAGCTCCGCGGTTGACGATACGCTCCTGGGCGCGACGAATGGGTGTGGACAGACGAACCCGAGTTATTCTGCGAGCAAACCGAGCACGAGTCCGACGTGTTCGTAGGGATGGACTGGAGGGGGCAAGGTTTACGTGGTCAAATGGCTGAAGTCAAGAGGACGACGGCTGGTTGCCGTGATCTAGTGTGGTATGTCCAATCACAAACTAAGCGACTGCTCTTTGGAGTATTAACCCCCTCTTTGGTGCTCAATGCTCCTACCCTTGATCTGTGGCGCAGAAATCTGTGGCGCAGAAGACTCTGTATGCGAAGGACTGGAGAGGCATCATGAGCAGCATCATTCTGTCGTTCTTTCACGAACACTCCTCGAATATCTTCCCATCTTTTCCAGTCACCAAGATGCCCATCTACCTACTCAAGAACAGACTCCTCTTCTTCGTGTTTGTTATGATCCTCCAATTAGCAGTACACGTCGCGATAGGCCTCTCCATGTACGCCGCTTACAACATGGCAAAGTGTATACTCCTGAAGTTGTTGGACTTGCTTCCGGGCCGGGCCGTCGCGAATCTGTGGCAAATCGGGTTGATTTTCGTCGTCCTAGGCTGAGTTCTGCTCACTGTGTGGTTCTGCTGTGACTCAGTGGGATGGTATGTCTGGCTCAGGGCATCGCCCTTTCGAAAACTAGAAGGTAGTCAACCACGGTATCGAAGGACACAGTCACGCGCACTCAGACAAGAAGCGGGACTTCTTGCTCATATTCTCCCTCGTCCAACAAACTTTTTTTTTCAACATACACTCTGCTGGATATCGCCAACATGGAGCCAGCCCTGCTCTCCTCAGCTATGGCCATTGCCAACTGTCAACTGGGCATACCTACCGTCTCAAAATTCACGACACTCAGGCCTACAGCTTCTGTCAGCGTCTGGCTGGTGCCGGCACTGCAGGTGGAGCCAGACCCCATCAAGCCGGAAGATGTGTATTCCATGTTACCTGTTGCCCACTCCAACGATCAAGTCAGCTTCATTACAGCCAGCATACCCGAGGCCACTGCTACGACTCGTTCTGCAACAACATCATTGCACTGGAATCGTCCTTTTTCCCTTGGGCACGGTCCCGTAGTAGTCTCGACAGCAACAGCTGCTGCATCATCGTTGAATGACAAGCGGCCTTTTACACTCGGGCATGGTCCAGCAAGAGTTCCGGCGCCAACGCCCAATACATCGCCATCGATCGTAGAGCATCCCTTCACCACTGGTCATGGTCCTGCCATAATTCCAGGACCGGCGTCTGTTGCATCGCTGCCAGTCGAGAGTCGTCCGTTCACACTCCAGCACGGGCATGTGCTCACTTCCATAAGTGTGCCCCCTCGCAATATTCGCCGGAAGTACGTCGAGTCAGCTGTACCGACCACAGCATCGACCCTCGCCACGGTCGTCAAGGGGTCTTCCACGACCAATTTCGCCCTTCCGTAAGTATATCTAAATCTCTTGCTGCAGAGTTCTCTACTGACGACTGTAGCACGTCTCTGTTGAAGTCAGAAGTCAAGAACAGTCCAGAAAATACTGTAGAGAAACCTGAACAGGGGTGGTGGAGTAAGACCTTAGGATGGCTCAAAAGCTGGTTCGGTCCTGGATATCAGCCGAAGACCACCGACACCAAGTCCGAGAACACCGTCAAGACTTCTGAAGGTTACACTGGGCTCCTCAAATATCTGCTCACGGACTGCCATGAGGATAGCGGCGACTACGTCTACTTCACCATCTTGTCACCAAATGGTTCGCTTGCTCTAGGATCCAAGGAGGAGAAAGCACTTCACTACGTTAAGACTCAGTGGCACCTTAGCTACCCCGGGGCCTTACGCAAGGCATTGTTTAACGACCCGGAGGAATTTCCTGGCTGTCCCAATGGACATTGCATCAGTAGGACAATCCCTGGTACCAACCTCCGCCTGGAATATGTCAGGAACCCGAGAGTCTTCAGAGCCGGTTGGCACGAAGGAAACTGCGGATATCTGGATGGCATTCAGAAAGTCAACAGGTACCTTGTCGTTCGACTAGGCGACTTCGGATACCTCTCCACAGGCGCCGCGCCACAAATTCCAGTGATAAACTTTGTGGAGCAGCAGATGTTGACGACTTATCCCACACTCGAGATCGGCATGATCCTTGGGTTCACGGTTGGTCTCCTCGTGGCAGGTGTACTGCTTTTCGTTTTCTGGGCGAGCTTAATGTGCATGATACGAGCAATGTCAAATTGGGCGAAGAACCGCGCAACCAAGGTTCGAAATGTGTCGTGGAAGAGACCTGGCAGACGCAGCAGGCATCGGAAGTCGGCTCTTGAGAACGAGTTCTCTGAAGACTTTCCGCTTCAACCTCATCTCTACTCGGCAGATGTGGCAACACCTCCTCCTGCATACTCCTTGATGGAGCCTTCCCGGATTTTCATAGAGGTACCGATGGAAGGCTACCCAGAGCGCTCGCCCCGTCCGTATGAGCCGTAAGTACGGCATTTTTGGTCCTGCTCTGAGGTCTAGAGATGTTTGTGGTTTTCCAGTCGCGTATTACTGCTGTTCTTAGGATTCATGGTTTGTTCCTTCTCTTGGATGAGGTGTTCTTTGATGGACTTGGTCCAGCTTAGTAATTCACTGTGATGGGTTGGTTCGACACTTTAGCTAGCAAGTGACATATAGTAATAAGACATCATACATTCACCTTTACCTTGCCGCTCAAGTCGTGAAGCGTTTCTCCCCGACGTGTCGAGCTTGAAGTGTGTGGAAGCGGCAAAAAGAAACGAAATCTCCTTTGTGAACCCTTCATTACCCAAGAATTTACGAGTTCCAGTGCCAGGAAGCGGGTATTTGCAAAAAAATGCCCATTCTCGGAATCGAACCGAGGATCTTCTCATGTCGCATGCGTACGAGTGAGACGCTGTACCACTAAGCCAAACGGGCTTCTAAGTCGATGCATTCAACCGAGCTTATGCCGAAGTTGTGAATAATCATATTTATATTACAGTTGCAAATATAGTTCACTCACAACATCATCGTCGTGCTTTTTCAATGCTCAAGCTGAGATGTGATATGTGTGGGAGGTCTGAGACGCGCCAGAGAGCTTTGAAGTGAGGGGTAAGTGGGGCACATTGGCCGGTAGCATTTGCTTGACCCACCGGGTCTCACCTCCTACTCCCTACTGACCATCGCTTTCAGTGCAATTCTCCATTGCTCATCCATCAGAATACTTCGTACTCGCGCCTCCAACCACTCAGTATTGCCCCAGAAGCCCCAGCTCGCTTGGAAGCGCAGCCAATCGACAAGCGCGGTCTCCCAGTGCTGCACGAAGATATCCCACTCGTACTCCTTCTTACTAGTATCTTGCAGCTTCTTCCAATATCTTTCCAACAGCTGCTTCTCACCGTCTTGCATTTTTAAAACGTGCGGAATATCATTATCGGTCACAAGCATGCTGAGCGGCACGGAGCAGGTGAACAACTTCGCCAAATCGCAGACTCCGAGTCCGAGACCAGTATATTGGAAGTCGTAGAACGCTACTTCTTCTCCAGACTGGCTGGTAAAAAGGTTCTCGGACTTGACGTCGCCATGGATCAGCGTTTCGTAGCCTTCGATAGGACTCCGGCCCGCCACCGAAGGTGCGAGGAATGCAGCTACCAGATCCGAGATGGACTGGCTTTGGCCCTGTAATGGTTTTGCTAAAGGCTCCATCCATTCCGAGTCATCATCGTTTGCCAGGCTGGCATATTCCTTCCTTCGCGTGGCCAGGTAAGTATATCCTCCGTTGAGCCACAAGGTCTTCTCCGATGCATCCTGGCCATTATGTTTGACTTCTTCTAAGGGTGGAAGTACAAGCTTGGTGCGATCGAAGTCCTTGGCTCGAGGCCACCAGAAGCCGTGGAAGCCAGAGAGCCAGTCCAACGCAGCATTGACCTGGGTGGGCGACAAAGTCCCGCGCTTCTCTCCAGCGACAGGGAAGTTTTGCTTCAAATCGTTCAATATCATGGCCGTTGTTGAAGTACCATCCGGATGGTGCTTGTTGATGCTTGCCAGACATCTTGCAACAGGCACAGATGCGGGCAGCTGAGGGGCCAAGTGGCAGTAGAAGTACTGCTCGACTTGGTAGCTCAGTATCTTTCTGGTGTGACTCTCATCCGCGGCTCTTGTAGGTGGCGGCGTGATCAATTTGAGGATAAAGAAATGCGTCCCTAGTGTTGAGTCGGCAGACACTGGATGCAAAGACTTGCGTAGCTCCTCAACATGTGCTTTTTGCTCTTCGACAATCTGCCCCCTCAAATGCTCCGGCAAGGCAGCTAGGAACTCGGGAGCCACTCCACCGACTGCAGTGATGCGACATATCTGCCCATACCCAGCCCAGAGCGATTGCAGCAACGAGATCGAGATCAGGTCGAGGCCATGCTTTGCGAGCAAAGCAGAAGCGACTTTCTCGGAGGACGGTGAAAGTGTCATTGGCTCAGTTGTAGATGTCCAAAACCGTGAAGCCAAAGTAAATATCAAGACAAGTAGTGCGAGTAGGAGGGAAGTTTTCAACAATCGTCGCAGACGTGGAAGCATCCGGCGCAAACAATAGCACTAGAAGAGGGGTACTATGCGACTTTGATGCCGATTGTTCAGCGGGCGCAGATGGCTGCACGAACGAAGTCAAAAATTCTGACGCGAATGTAGGGTAAATTAAGGCGATCAAGTTGAAGGTACATCGGTACGTACTTGAGTGCGGCTCAGAAGGCTGGAAGGGGAAAGAAGGGTTGATGCACAGACCACTCCCAATATCTGCATTGTCTCACACCATGAGAACGAAGCAAAACAACGTCATCCCTATGAATGCACATTGGTGATCAAAATGCCTTTCGAAAATTGTTGACACATCTGTGTTTGTGTTGTCATCGATTTTGTTAGACTGAAGCGGCAGACCAGACCTCGGGAGGGATCAAATGAAATCTGCGACAAGATGTACATATTTCTCATGTTCTCGATTCTAGCTTATGCATCTGACTCGAAAGTGCAGCTCATTTTCAGCCTCTCACCTCAGCAACGATAGCAATGCAAGAAGGAATCTGACCACCGTCAGCCTCGCTTGGCTTCCGAGGTTGGTAAGGTTGTGAGATTACGGCGTACCGCGCCGCAGCTGACGGCGACAATAAAACGTACTGGCGCCCTCCTTCGAACGGTGCCACATATATTGTGGTCCAACTCTTTTGTCGACCAGCTCATACCGTGAACTTACATCGACAATGGAGAACAATGCAGCCGAGATCATCCTGACCGAGCGTCGCAACGAGAAGCGCAAGTCGGCACCGGAGCTTCGCGAATACCGACTTGTCTACTGGCTTCGTCTGGTCTTGCGCATACTATCGCTCTTGACATGTGCTTTGATCTCGTTCAGCCTTATCGACGCCATCCGTAATCATCGAAAGACCAAGAATGTCAGGAACCCGTTCCATGAAGGTAGCGGGAGCATTCCGGTCTGGCCGGAACAAGAAGGCTTGAAGCTGTATCCGACGTACGTTCTGTTGGGCGCAGCAATTGTTGCAGGTTCATTCAGCCTTGTCTTGGTCATTGCAAGCTTCACCAAGTCTGTCAGTATCCTTTCCAAAAGCATACTTACACCCCATATTGACCAATGCTAGGTACGAAGAATGACAAAGATCGGTAACATCAGCACGATAGTTGTGTCTACGATATGCCTTGTGTTGTGGGTCACCGTGACTGCATACTACGGTACATGGGATACTTCTGAGACCAATTGGGACATGCTGTAAGCACTTGCATATCCAACAGATCCCTCCACGCTGACCCGTAGAGTTCCTGGACATGTACTCATCGCGACTATGAGTACAAGGACGTTGACTTCAGCGAGACTTGCACGGAGATGGTAAATGGTCCAAGCACACCAAAGGACTGATAGCTAACGTTTACACAGCGGTTCGCGTTCTGGGCTGGTGTTGGCCTCGCCGGACTGGAGGCAGTGAATCTCGGAATCTTCGTTATCTGGTGGTTGAGGACACGCAGATCATTGGGATATTCGAAAGTGTAGATGTTGTGATAGTAAGGAACTGTGCGAAAGGGAAGGACTCAAAGCGACCTCGGAACGGAACGAGCTTCAAGTAGCGTGCGCGTTACGTCATACTTCATGCGTGTACGAATCTTCGTCTCTTTTGACATATATAATCCCATCCACGATAGCAACTTGTCGTTGTTTGTGATCAGGAATAAGAAGTTACAACTGCCAAGTTATGGTTCTGTAGAATGCCGCCATACCTCATAGACCGCCTGTCAGAGGCCGAGTCATCGCACGAAAGTCAGAGCAATGCGGCATGATGACCCCACAGCCATGGATGCCTCGGCGGTTTGATGTCGACAATTCTCCTAATGGCGAAAAAATGCGGGACGAATATTATTACGTAGACATTAGCGGGGTAGATCATCAGTCCATATTTCTTGACTTTCTGAGATTGTTGCTGTCTTTTGTTCTGTGAGTTCCAGACAATCTGCACGGCATCACAATGGCAGACGCAAAAAACACCGCCAGCTCGCGCTTGACGCAGATCACTGATTTTCTGACTATGAACAAGACTGCGACAACTATTCCATGGGATCCAAACTCCACCAAGTTTCCGACAAGGATGGAGCTTCCAGAAATTCCAGGAGCACCCAAAGAAGCTGCCTGGACATGGGGCGCAGATGACTACGTACAATGTGGCAAAAGCTTATGAAGTTGAGCTATACTTACGTGCGATAGATTGGTCGATTGAACCTTCTTACTCCAACACGTGTAGCTGCCGCAGCCAAGGAGATCAGATCCGGTGAGATCGTGCCTGTCAAGTTCGTTACGTTCTCAATTTCCTTGGGATGATACTAAACACCTGACAGCCTTCCCCTGAACGTCCCCGGCCAGCCAGCATTCGGCCGCGAACCCTTCAAACACTCCATCAAAACCCTAACCGAAGGCATCGCCTACGATGATCTCTACCACCTGAACACCCAATCCGGAACCCAATGGGACGGTTTCCGCCACTTCGCCCACATCCCCAGCGGCTCCTTCTACAACGGCACCAAAGGTTCAGATATCGCCGGTCCCTCCGCAAACCACAAATGCTCCATCCACCACTGGGCCGAGCATGGCGTCGCGGGCCGTGGCATCCTCCTCGATTACCGGGGCTACGCGCACAAGAAGGGCATAAACTACGACCCGTACGACTACTACCCCATTTCCTGGGAGGAGTTGTATCAGTGCGGGAAAGATCAGGGCATTGATATCCGGCCAGCGGCACAGGGTGGTGATATTAAGATTGGGGATATGTTGTTTATTCGGTCGGGCTGGAAGGAGGCATATGACAGCAAGTCTGACGAGGACAGGACGAAGGCCGCGACTCGACACGGTCCGAATGGTGAGGATGGTGCAAGATATGCTGGGGTGAGTCAGGAACAGAAGATCCTGGATTGGTTGCACGATTGCTATTTTGCTAGTGTGGCGAGCGATGCGCCGGCATTTGAAGCTTGGCCGACGCATGAGGATTACCATTTGCATGAGTACAGTAAGCTGTTCAAAATACCTTAAGCGCACTCAGAGCTGATAAGACCGACAGTTTTGGCGCTTTGGGGAATGCCCTTAGGTGAGATGTTGGACCTGGAGAAGCTCGCGCAGACATGTAGGGAGAAGAATAGGTGGTTTTTCTTTTTCACAAGTGCGCCCGCAAACTGCCCTGGCGGCGTCAGTTCGCACGTCAACGGGACTGCAATCTTTTAGGAGAGCTGTTGGAGATTCTCAAAAAACTTTCAGTCTACATTGCAACAAGAAAGAGATATGTATCCACACACTTGCAATATATTGTACATCCACTCGAATAGCCCACTAAGTAACGGCGACTGGCGCACTCATAAAGAACATCTCACGAGTCCAAATTGGATTCTGGATACGCTCCAGGACACTTCACCCACCTCTCGTACTTTGTGCCTAGCTGCTCGACGGGGCGGTCTGACGCTGATGTGCTGCCGCTCGAGGTGGATGTGTTCGCATCAGTGTGACTCGCGCCGTTCACCACCAAGTTCGACGAGGTTTGACCTCCAATATTTGGTACTCGGTTGACACCACGTTCGTATGCCGATGTGATGTTCATCAGACAAGGGGCAACCTTCACGCTGCTGCCCTCGAGCTCTGCCGGAGGAAAGCCGCGCAAATCATGACCAGGCGACTTCGTGTAAGAGTCAGTAGTCGCCGAACGCAGCAACTCGCCATTAGCTTGCATGACTGAGACAGTAGTCGCAGTATGACTAACACCGTGATCTCCGTTCTGCAGCACAGGTGAGTTGCTCGGCGTCCTGGTGAGATCGAAGGTTGACATCGTTCCGTTCATCAATGGGACCTTTCCATGATCGTTTGACAAGCAGTCTGAATCGTACTTGTATGTTGTCTCGCCATTGATCTGGTTAGGAATCGGCTTTGCTGTGTTGACTGGATCCTCCATGGGCTTCCCACCTTCCAATCTCCTAAACCCCATCCATGTTCTTCCGGTCTCGATCCTCAAAGCTCGATTTGCATCCGCCCTGCGTTTCTCCCAGTCAACACTTTTGACACCGTTGTGCATGATGTTTGCTGCGACTATCTCTGCGTCCCTGGCAGACGACTCGCGAGCTTCGGCAAGCCGCCGTTCTTTCAATGTGTCGACCGCAGTTAGCCTTGTCTTGTAGCAAGCTTCACTGGTACCATGAACGTGATAGTGACAGCCTGGCTTTGCTGGAGAGCTGGAACTGCCGGACAGACGGTGTAACGCGGTTTGGAGAGCGAGTTGTTTGAACGACACTGGGTATGTTGCGGTCCCAAGGAGACTGTGTGACTGCTGTTGAGTGTCGACAAAGCGGTCGACGACGAATCGCTTCAGCTCCTCAGAAATGCTCTGTCTGTTGTCATCGAATAGATGCTGAATGGTTTCAACATCCGGGCAGATACCTGGCGTAAGCTTCTCGGCCAGTGCATCCATCACTCTATCGGTAAAGTCGGGCTCTTCGATGATACAGCCCAATATTTGCGCGTTCATGAGTGGCCAGCACGCAATCCATGTATGCTCTGTTTTAACATTCTCTGAGTACTTGAACACAATCTTGCCGATGTGCAGGTAGATCTTATACAGATCAAAAGCTTGTGGGTCGAGCTCAGAGAGGTGCTGCGGTGCGTCGTTAGATATCTGTGATGTGCTATCCGCGTGAGTGAGGTCTAGGAAGCTGAAGTAACGGCGCGTGAAGTACGGTGAGTTAGAGTCTTGCTGGCCAAGAAGTAGATTAACAGTAGGATGTGAATATCGTTCTTCATGTACGCCGTTCATGCGCGGCCGTTCACTATGTCTGCTCGTTCGCAACGAGGATTGATTTGCTTTCGATTCATCAGAGGATGTTGACTTGGGCGAAGGTGTTGGCGAGCTGTTGGATCCATTAGGCCGATCACCCGTGTTTCTTGGAGCAAAATCGGGGTTGGAAGTTGTCGCTACATCCTGATTGGTTCTTTTACCTTGGCTTCTGGGGGAGTCAGGTGAACTGCCGTTATTCGACATCTTGCGGACTTCCCCTACGACGAAGCTTTTGGGTGTAGGGCGAGGCTTATAGTACTCATATGGGAAGGTAACGCCCTCGTCTTTCGTACCGAGATCTGGCCCGCTGTGTAAGGACTGGCTGTCACCGATCTGTACTCCAGGAGCAGCTTTCTTGATAGTTCTGCCCTTCAGACCGGGCTCACTCTTGCTTTTCAGAAGTTTCAGAATGCGTGACATCGTGTTGGGTTGCTTGACCGACATGGCGCACCTAGAAATGGCAGACAAGGTCCGGCAGGCGAAAAGCTATTAGGTTTTTGGAAACTGTATGTTGATGATCACGACCAGGACGCTGCCAATTGCGGTGTCAGGAGGGGCATTGTTCCTCAAGATATGAATGTCAGTCGTTTGCTGACAGCAAATGCTGAATTGGCAAGTGCGCTTTGTTCGTGCACTTGCAATACTGATGTGAACCCTACATTGAAGTAGATAACCCAGTTGCTAAAAGCAGCACATCAGCAAGTGCAAGACACGGTGCAAGTAGCTTAGGTCATTGCTTGCTCACTTCGGTCGGTCTTTGCTGCTCCCTTAGCCATGATCATCGGCAGTTTCGCTCTGAGCACCTTCTACGTTTGCTCGTCTTGTCATCGCGTACCGATGCCCGTGATGTGCACGGATTTTCGGTCGAGGCTCCTCGAACGTGATAGATAGTGTCCGGATGATTGTCGTCGGTAACGGAAGTGGGAAGAACTGCAAGAGAGACATCGATGATTCGTTGCGCTTTATCGCGAACTCACTCCTGAGCAAGCCCGCAAGGTGTCGCTCCATCCGTCCCTACTATATTGCGGAAGGGGCCTACTCCATGAATAGTTCGAAAGAAGCAACCAATAGACCAGTGTCAAAGCGTGGCGCCTTGCAATCGCTAGGCGTTCGTCCAACATCCAGTGTCAACGTCTGACGTATGTGGAAGATATGTCGAGGCTACACTCTTCGAGACAAAGCAGTATGATTTATCGAATTTTGGCGTTCAGTGGTTGTGCCAGCGCCATGATTCTTCAAGTTGTTGGATCGTTGCTGTTGGTGGGAAGCCATGCGAACGTTCACAAGCATACCAGAGATCGCGCAATCGTTCCTGATCCTCTCGCATAGGGAAGCGATCACCTACCAGCGCGATGGCAAAGCAAGCAACGAACTTGCAGGGAAAAAACTTTCCATTCGACTGCGCAACACCGCAAAGCGTTCGAACGTCTTCTTGGACCATTCTGTCGACGACGGCACGGGACTGTTTGTGCGCCGGACCAAGCTGCGGAATTGTGGGGTCATGCACGACCAAAAGCATGTGAGCGAGTGTGTTGTACTGTGTGCCCATCACATGTGACTTCTCATGCAGCCGGATGTCTGGAAAGTTTCTGCCGCTGCCATCTCGATCTTGTCGGTAGTAGAAGGGATCGAAGCTGTCAGGTCGACGTGTCCTCCAAGACCTATTCTCGTCCATGAGCTGGCTGTAGCGCGAGATGCTATGCCTGTCTTCCCCAAACGCGAAGTTGCACACGTCACCTAGATGGGCGATGGTGCGTGTCGCCCAAATTGAGTCGTTGGCGGGCTCGAGTGATCGGTCAGCTGGGAAGATGTGCAGTTGAAAGGCACGCTGTGTCATTAGAGAGATCCATAACTCCTGGCGGAAGGCAGCCCAGTAGATAGCCTGTCGGAAGCTTGGCCCGGTTGTCGCAGCGTACGACTGTTCAGCTGCACGTATGATCGCTTGGGTTCCAAACAGATGCCCTTGCGGGTCATTACCGACGATGGAGATGTTCATCTCTTCAAGGAGTCGTAGGATAATGGTCGCTGCAAGTAAAGACTCATCCTTCATGGCGACACGGTTGTCGTTGAGCGCTGGGATCAACGTATCGAAGCACCGTTGGTAGTATGCATCTGCAATGTATGGGTCGAAATCTGTGGTCCGGCTAAGCTGACGTGCAGATAAAGCCAAGATTGCGTTCATCAAAGTGCTGTCCTTCTTCGCTCTCTGTACAACATGCACTGCAAAGTGGCACTCATTGTCGATCATGTCAAACTGGCAAGCATTAGCAGAGGGATTGATAGCTGATGTTCAAGACTCACGAACAACGCTACATTCTCGATGTAGTGCTGTAGCAACATGGCCTCCTGCTCATGTTCGAGCGGCCAGAGGATAGGCTCACCCGGTGCCTGCTGATAGACGAACGTACGAGGCTCATGTGGCTGTGACTTGTTGGATGGTATATGATGATCATACGGCGGGGAGATGCCAGGAGTATGAGACTGGGCCGGAGATTCAGAATTCAGCAGCGACAAGACTGTGAGTCCTTCCGTAGGCGTGATGACAGAAGTCGGCGGCGTACCTGTGTGGTTGCCGCCGTTTATAGAACAATGGGCTTGTGGTGAGAAGCCTTGCGCAGCAGGAGGACTATGAAATGGGTAGTGTGCTTCATCTGAGTACTGCGATCGAATCTCATTTGATTCATCCAAGAATTGTACTGCATGAAGATGTCAGTACTATGGACAGTTAGGTGGATGTTGACATCCGCACTGCGAGGAGGCATAGAAACCCAGGGCTGGCTCTCGCTGAAGGTTTCCTGGATGGACGACCGCCTGAATCGTCGTCCAGTTTCATAGACGCATTGCTTTTTGGCATGTTCGCATCGCCCGCATTTTGGCTGTGCACCGTCACCTGTCGTAGAATGCTTAGCCTTTGCTTGCTCGGGTGCCGGCTGGGATCTTACACCGGTAGTGACGCGTGCGACAACGATTGCTATCTAGGTCAGATAACAAGCATTACTTCCTATTACAATGCAGCATACCATGGCATTTGTGTCACCGTCCAAAAAGTTCATCTGGCGGCGAACGGTCGTTGTCGGGGCGAATTACCCGTCAGCGAGGGTGGGCGCCAGGTTTTGCAGCTGTGTGGTTCGCCTACAGAGGCTTGGAGGATCGCAATAAAACCGGACCCCGAGGTTCCGCATTGGGCAAAATTTCGCCGAAAATGCAGCTTCCCACCCAACCAAAAGGTGCGCTTTAGTCAGGATCTGTGTTAGTAACCACTCCGCAGCTGACCGAAAGCTCCTTAACATGGCTCTTTGCCCCGCTTCCCCACACTTCATCTATCCAGCGTGGGAACCGTTTTATCGAACATAGGAAGCATTCCCATTGATATCGTCACCATAATGGAGTGTAACACCACATCGTGCTGATATTTAACGATTATAAAAGCTGCCAGTCGCTGTTGGCAACGAACAACTCTCTTGCTATTCTCTTGACACCTTTTGTTTGTGCTCAAGGATTACTTCACACATCATGCCTCATGCCTTGTCACCAGAGCGAGACGTCCCGAGCTTTCAGGGAGAGAAGCTATACGTGAACGATGGTCTTCTCAAACCAGAGCAAGTCGGTGCTCTGAGGCAATCATCGCCAGACATGCCGCTAGAAGAGTTAAGACGCAGGTACAACGGGGATGGATATGTGTTCCTGAAAGGCTTGTTGCCAAAGGAGGATGTTCTCAAGGCCCGTGAAGAGTACTTCAGTATGTTGGCACCCAGCGGCGTCTTGAAGCCGGGGACACAACCCGTGGAGGGCATCTTCGACTTTAAGAAGAACCCTGCAGATTACCCCGGTATTGGAGCAGGCGCAGCTGGTGGTAATGGAAGACCTGGTGAGGAGACAGCCGACAAATTCGTCGACCTCGCTCTGCAAGCACACTATGCGGACTGGTACAAGGAGAAGTTCTGCAAGCATCCGGTTCTCAAAGACTTCATCGCTCGTATGACAGGCTGGGGCGATGAGAATACTCTGGGTGTCCGGCGAAGTCTGCTTCGGAACAACACACCAGGTAACAAGGCCATTGGCGTCCACTACGACCAAATCTTCTTGAGATACGGCGAGCCCACTAGTGTTACTGCATGGGTACCGATGGGCGATGTCAGCCTGACTGGCGGAGGTCTGATTTATCTGGAGAATGGTGAGTGTGTAAGATTTGTCAAGTTGCGCGACTGACGTTGTTTCTAGGGCATACTCTTGGGCAAGAAGTGGAAGCAGACTTCACTGCGAAGGCAAAGGCCAGTGGTCTCACTGACGAGGAGGCGAAGTATGCTTTCAACCAGAACATGCTGTCCACTGGTCTGCTGGCAGATGGGGCAAGGGAGTACTCTGAGACGTTCGACCGGAGGTGGTTGGTGACACCGTACGAAGCTGGGGATGTCGTGCTGCACACCCCTTTCGCTGTGAGTTTGCTCATACCCAACGCTGAGACGGTGACTGACAACACCCAGATTCATGCCTCGACGATGAATTATGATCCAAACAACGTGATCAGAGTCGGCACTGATCTGCGATTCGTGGACGCCAGTAAGCCATGGGACAAGGCAAGTGCTTCCTAGACTCGGCTGTTAATGACTGAAAGCTGACAGACACAGCGGTGGGATAAGGACTACAGCTTCAACGACGGTGTATAGATATGATGAGATCAGCGACAGGATCGAGGATACTTGTTCAGTTGCGCCTTCAAGCGAGCATCCCAGCCGTATACTCTCAGAAACAGATACGCACAAATATAGATCATGGGCAGAGCGTGCCAGTTGTTTTGATGCTCGAATCGAGAAAGTGATGCCTGTGATAAGCGGGGTCTCGCAGTCATGCCTTCCTCTGGTACTGAGTACCTTACTACCTTCTCATCACTTCAGCTGTCAAAGCGATCTTCTTCTCTCATCAATGTTGCAGAGCAGCACTAGGCTTGTGATCTCTACCTCTGCAGCTACCACGATCCGAACCGCTGCGCAAGACGGGATCTACGGTCCCTATGTTACGCCTCACCAATGTTGACAGCCTCCAGGAGACGTGGAGCAGCCAATGCAATGCGTCCGTATCTGTCGCGACACCACACTACCATGGATGTCGTTACCGTTGTCGGTGTTGTTGGACGAGCCGTCAGCTTATCGCGCCCGCGAGGTATAGGCGTTTGCGAAATACCTGCCGGACCCCGTGACCTAGGCAGAGACACCCACAACTTAACAACAACATGAATTTCCAGTCTGCAACCTGGCAGTTCTATGCAGCCTTACGCGCAGATTATACTACAAAAGAGCATATGTCTTTATAGTGTTGTAGAGGCTGGCGGCAGAGAGTGTAGGAAACCACCCCTTGATGAGGCAGCTAAAATATAGCGTCTTAACACATATACGCAAGCAGTACAAAATGTACGCGTAGGATTAGCTCAATATCTTAGGTCAGTGGGTCCGGCTGATATTTCGCAAACAACGCATAACATCAGGGCAGCGTTAGCATTGACCAATGCACGGCGGCCCCGTCTCCCCTCGCTTCCCTTAGCTGAAGGTCTCCATTCGTTCTCGACTCCGACGCCTCCACATTTCCTGTGGTCACACATAACTTACACCAGTGCACAGCTGATCGCATCCAGAAGCAGCTGTGAACGCCATGCGAATCCAGGCATGTCAGCTCTTCCGGAGCCGTGGTACAAAAACTACTGCCCAGGCTTCACGGCCAGAACCGCAGTGACATTTCCGGTCCAAACCGTGATTGCACATGCAATAAAGGACGGCCCTGTTCCAGCTCTGCCACGGCGTCGCTGCCCTTCCACTCAGACGACTCGGCCTGTCTTCCGCTACACCCTTCCGTTGTTTAGTTCATTTATCGACCACGGCGCGCAACAATGCTTTGATTTCCCCATGTCTCTTCTCAGCCCACCAACAGAGTAACCGTTGTCTTCGTGGCTTAGGTCGTATTCCCTCTGAATCACCCGCTGCCCCGTTGGCGCACAATGTGAAGGCGCTCCCGCCTCATCAGCCTCGCAAGCACGCCACTTACATACAGCGACTATCTACAAACAACAACGAAGAACTCAAGAAGCATGAGACATGGCTTCTCCGTTCACCCCGGCGGAGTTGGCAACTATGCACCCAAATGATTCGAGAGTAACCGAAATCTACTGGGTGTACAGCGTCCCAATTGCTGCCGCCATCCTTAGCACAGGGTTACGACTGTTTTCCAAGCACCTCGGCCGGAATGGCATTCACCTAGATGACTACCTTATCACTGTCGCGACAGTATGCATACCCACACAAATGACGTCTTCATGCTCTGACAGCGCCCGTTAGATATGTCTGATTGGACAATGCGCGAGTGGTTTGGGCTATGGTATGCCTCTGGTGCGCAAGACCAGACCATGAAGGTCGCTGACGCTTGTAGGTCCTCCACACGGTATGGGTAGGCATGTCATCTACGTCTCCGAGTACGACAAGATGATGGTACGAGCGGGCGACTTCGTTTTCAGTCACTTCTACGATCTTGCACTTGTATTCGTAAAGTTGGGCATCCTTGCCTTCTACTGGAGGGTCTTCGTCCACCCAATCTTCCGCAAGATTGTCCTCGCAGCCGCTGCCTTCATTATTGCTTGGGGAATTGGCATCACGGTCACGCTGTTTTTGGTTTGTCGCCCACTCAGAGCGTATTGGGATCGTACCGTGGACGGCACCTGCTTGACTATTGTCACCTTCACCTACTTCACCAACATCTCGAACTTGATTACCGACATATGGATCTTCTTGATGCCGGTACCCATGATATGGCAACTTCAGCTGCAGGCCAAGAAAAAGCTGCTTTTGAGTCTGATCTTCTGCATAGGTCTTGCGTAAGTCGCATCTTACTGTACGCTCATATCCAAGCTAAGAAAAGCTCTCTAGGACCTGCGTCGTTTCCTCTTTGCGTCTCACCGTCGTTCTCGGCCACGGCAGTCCCAATTTCACCTGGTACTACGTCCCCCTCGGCGCATACTCCGTCTTTGAACCCCTCGGCGGCATCCTCTGCACCAACCTCCCCATCATCTGGCACATGATGCGCAAGCGCAAAGCCAGCCTCCCTCACTGCAACTCCGCATCCAAAACCACATCCTCCGGCGGCCACACGCCCACCATTGGCTCATCGTCCCGCCGGAGCCGCCTCGCTATCGCACTCGGTCTCACGAGCCACGATCGAACGCAGAACGGCAGCAGAATGCAGACAAATGTGGATAATGCAGATACGGCGCAAGGCGACTGGGAACAGCTGGAAAGCATGGAACATATTGCGCAGCCGGATCCAAAGATTTGGGCTACGATTGAGGTTGAAGAAGATGGTCCTTCAGAGCCGCTGCCTCCGGGCATGAAGAGGACGGTTTGGAACGTGCGACGGTAGAGGAGGACCCCGTACACATTTATGATGTCACGACTTCCGCACATAAAAGATATCATGGAACACTTGGTCAGCCACATATTTTGGTAGCGAATCCCATTCACCTGGCGTTTCGGGAATTGAGAGCATGTCGTGGGCACAAAGTTTTGGCTGGGAAATAGGTATTGCTGGCATGCAAAGGTTATGATATCCAAAGTTTCATTTGCTTTCCATTTCTAATAGTACAATCTTACAAAAGTTACGCTCCTAAACCCCCAATCTCACAAGTTTCATGTTTGATAGCACCTCACGGAGCTGAACCACCCCTTTCCGCCAGCAACACACATGTCCTACCTATTATCAGACTAGCTTTCTCGTGCGCTTTCGTCCAAAAGCAAGTCTCACTAGTCAAATTATCGAGCTGAGTGGACGAACGTGCACGAAGAGCTGGGGCTGTATATCGCCTATCTTATGGCATGGGTGTGGGGTGGGTGTTGGCTCAACTGATATATCTCTGCATCTAGAAGCTGATGGTTGGATCAAGGCTGTGATAGATGGACTCGGGAATGTGGACGATGGGAAGTACCGGTAGAGGCACAAGTGTGAGTCCTGAGTGAGCTAGGATGCTGATCTCGCGGCAAGTAGTCGACTAAACATCGTACATTATCGATCTTGACTGCTACATAACATTCGGCTTCTGAACTACCCGCGGAAGAGTAGTGATTGATCTAATACGGCACATCCTTCGCAACGCTCTTCCAGAAATCACACCGCTTCCCCCGTCCACCCTCCCAATCCCTCGCATTCGCTAAGTTGATCTGGTTGCTAACACCCGGATCACTGTACACATTGTAGAATAGATCCGCAGTCGTCTGCACGAACGTCGCAACCCCGCCGGTAGCATTCAAGTTCAGCAGCATAGGCTTCTCCTCGTCCCAAGTCGGCCAGGCAATGTTCTGACTACTGTACCCACTTGCAACCGGCACTGTGCTGTTTGCGATGCCGCCTTTGGCATCTTCGATAGAGATTACTGGAGTGTTCTTAGTGATGAAGTTGCCCCAGATCTTGCGGAATGCGCGCTTGAAGCTCGCACCGGGAGTAGGTGTGCCGGACCATAGTGCTTGTAGATCGTAGCCGTGGTAGGAGGGTGGGACGCTGAACTGGTACTTCCAGGCCACGGGGAAGGCGGAGGCGGCCCAGTAGCTGTTGCACACGAAAGCGTACTCGGCGAAGACGTTGAAGACACGTTGTTGCTGACCGGTGCCAAAGGTGGACTGGTTGACGGCTGTAGGGACGGAGGTGCCGGCCGTCGCGAAAAGAGGAGCGGCAGGGTTGACACCCTGGCTATCGCCGGCGTAGGAGTATTGCTTCTCGATGGCGGTCTTCTCGGATTGGGTGAAATCAGGGAAGGTGGTGTCGATGTAGTTCCTGAAGTCCTGCAGAGTGCGAGTGGTTGGTGGACTGAGAGGAACGCCTTCGTTCGCCATGTTGCCGGATAAGACACGCACACCCTTCACAGCCCGGGCGGCAAGCTGCTGGCTGGGGCGTTGCTTGACGAATGATCCGTCAGTCACAGGCAGAAAAGCAAAAGTGCCGAAAGAGCCAGCCTCTGAGATCTTGGCACTGGCATTCTGAACAACGGCAGTGTCGGCACTGCGAAGACACTGGAGCTTGTCTTGGGAGTTTGAGCAACCAGCAGCCGCAACAAAGTCGTTGTAGGCTTTAGTTGGTTGATCATCATTATACTTGTACTGGAAAGGAATCCATGGGCTGGCAGTGATGACCTAGGCAACTGTCAGCAAAAGAATCAAGATCAATCTCACGAGCACATACGTTCTGGAACAGGTTGTCCTTCTGCTTGCCACCATACGCCATACTTTGGTACAAGACTGCTGCGCCACCGGCACTTTCGCCAGCAATCGTTACCCTGCTTGGATCGCCACCGAACCTCTTAGCATACTGCTGCACCCACTGCAAGGCAAAGTTCATGTCGAGCAAGCCAGCGTTGAGCGCGCCGCCTTTCTTGACATCCTCAGACGAGAGGAAGCCGAAGGCACCAAGACGGTACTGGATGATGACACTAATGAAACCATTGTCGTTCTGCTTCATGAACTCGGTAGGATCAAGACCTGTAGCACTGAACAGACCATAGCCTCCACCATCTGATCGTAATTAGCTTAACTCGAAACCATTTGTAACTAATACATACGGATCCAGAAGAACACAGGCAGGTTCTGGGCGTTGGCTGGCGCATACACATTCAAGAACAGGCAATCCTCGTTTCCAAGAGCCGAGGTGAATCCATAGGCGGCAGGTGTCTCTGACGAAACACCAGTCTGTGGACAGAACGGGGGATTACTGGTAGCTGCGATTGTCGAGGTCCTGTTCTTCGCCGGAGCTTGGGGAGCAGCGAACCTCAGTTTACCAAGCGGTGGTCCAGCGTAACGAATGCTGGTTGGGTCGTTAGTCTGCAACTCAATGGCTGAATCTTAAAGAAGACGAACCCCTTGAAAACATTGATGCTGTTGTTGCTATCGAAGCTTCCCTCGTAGACCGCATAGCCGAGATCGACAGTGGGTGCCTTCACAGCACGTAGAATTGGCTCCCCAGCTACGGTTGCTGCGAGCAGCGCGATTGTGCTTCCAATCAGCCTCATTTTCTCGCTTTGCCCAGCTCTTGACGCCCTTGTAAGAAACAAACGCTGGTTGCAGCAAACGTAATCTCAGATCCAAGGAGGTGCAGATGAGATGACCGGACCCGGGGCTGTGGGAGCGAACTGCACAATTTAATCTAGACGCGCTCTCCTATATGTGACAGGGTAGATCAACGGGCCGATGCTGTGCTGACCCAGCAAGAAGTGAAAGTGACGTTCACGACTAGTTGCCGAAGGGAGTTGATCGATTATATGATGCTGGCAAGGGCGCCAACCCACATGGCACTCGTCTGGACCTTCACAAGGCAGGAACGCCGCCGAAGTTGTCGATGTAGTTTCGCAATCATGAGTTAAGGGGAGCTTTAGTGAGTAAGCATGTTGTTGCTATGCGACCCACTGAGTATTCCCTGCCCAACGGGCTGCGGCATGCAGGGCCGCAGGCGCTGATTCGCAGGTTCGGCCGCGGTCTCCTCATCCGTCCCCTTCCCGTCACGCCGCCTTTTGTTCTCGCAGCTCGAGCTATTGAAACGAGCGTTTTTCGCGCTTTTGTGCCGTTTCTTGGGCATTGAATTGTTGTTTTCTTCGCGAGGAGAGCCGTATCTTCTGGTTCTTGCGTATGGCAAGGATTGTGGTATCGTCCCGTGAGGGTCGCACAGCGTCCTAACGTGTCATCGACACCTTACGTCGCTTAGACGCAGCTCTTCTCACCCGGAAGTCAGGGACTTTCAGGGCTCGTGTTCAAAGTGTGGTAGTTCATCTCCGGGTCAGCTCTCATGCACAGTCAGCTCAGCCTGTTCAGGCTAATGATTTCCACTGCAAATAACTGGACTGAAAGGTACCTCCAGATATGATACCTGCAGCCAAAATCATAGGTACATCGAGCTAAGATTCGCAGCCATGGTTGAATCGAAAATGCGCTTCCGGTGCATGAGATGATCCTAGCGATGCAGGCGCAGCGCTGGTCTTGCACAAGCTGCAGCCAAGGCGTGAGGAGAATTGCGGTGGTCAGCCGAACGGGCCATCAGCCGATAAACTCTGTTGAGCGGTGCATTGATGGACGTCCATGTGGTGTTCAGTTGAATATTCGAAGCGAGGATATAAAGTCGGGATGTTCTCACGCCACGGACGGTGGCAGGGAATCGTTGAGGAGCACCTTCTCAGACTCATCTGGTGATGCCTGAGAAGTCGCGAGTCAAAAAGCTACCTCCTCTATCTGCGTCCAGACAACCGGGAGCCAGACTTTATGTATCGCACTTGAACGTCAATCCAAACTCGATCCAGCCTTTCCTTATCCAGGCTCTCCTTGCATACAGGCTGGGATTTTTGGGAATAGCTAACTTAGGAACTGTGCCACAACGGGTAGTACCAACCAGAAAAAGCAAGTTGAGTCCCGCTGGAACAGCTGTCAGCATCACCACTGAGAACATGACAGTGATATGAGACATGCGTCGAGTTTTGTGGTATCAGCTCTTTCAGATGTCGAAAGGTGACATCAAAGGATGGGACATCCCGAGATGCACAGAATTCAGAGCGACTTCGACATTGTCAATTAGCCACATGTGTCAATGAATGTTCGGATTATGCTTATGGACCTTTACTCCACTAGTATTTAGCTTTTTGTAGCCTCCCGAGGTCACCTATGCAAAACCCAAGCGAGAGCGGACTGTCCTGAAGCCATCTTTAATAAAACATCCCCTTGGGGAACCTCTCTCATGATCAGTCCTCACGTAGGTCTTGATGGGGCCCCTCCTGCGCTGCCCACATGTTGAGCAAGATCAATAGGAAATGCTTGAAAGAGGCCGAGCCTATCTCGCAAACTTAACGATGTTCTTGAAGACCTCGAAGGTGACGTGGGCGTTTCCTGCATTCTGCCAAGCAGCGTAGCGCTTGACAAGGTCCACTTCAGACGTGAGGTCTTCTTCTGACAAGGGTACCTCCTGAGTGCCAGCAGTGGTGGAGATGCGAGCGAAGAACTCCAAGTTGTCAGCCTGAATTTCTGGAGAAAAGGAGACACGCTTCTTCTGCTTTGACGAAGCATATGACTTCTGGGTCTTTAGGGCCTGAGATGCAGGTATGTTCGTGGGTATTGTGAAAACGGTGCCTCTCGTGGTCTCGCTGATTGCAGCTTTGGTCTTCTGGTCGACGCTGCTCGGGATCGCTGTGGTACGGTGGTCACCGTTCGGGAGCAAATCACCATCATCCACCGCAATGTCAGTGTTGTTAGCAGCCGGTTGCTTTTGCCCACTCCCATTCAGAAGTACGTCGTCAGCAGGGTCCCAAGGTGTCGATGACTCCATAGCTGAGGCGACAGACTTCCTAGAGCTTCGGCGAGTAGGGGCTTTGGCAAGAGCTTCCGTCTGCGACGGTGCTTGATTAACTTCCACGCTTCCTCCTGCCTCTAGCTGAGCACGCTCCGCGAGTGTCTCAGATTTGCGAGGCCTCCCAAGCACTCCACCTCGCGATCCGCGAGCACGCTTTGTACCACCTCGCTGGATGTTCGACTCACTCTTGCGCTTCTTGTGTACAAGTCCCGGAGGAAGTCGATCAAGGTTTGATGGTACAGCCTCCGCCTCAGCGGCAAGAATGGCTGACACTGGGAAGTCTAAGAGCTAGTATCAGCAAATTCCAAATCTTCATGAGTCTGAGCTACGCAAGGCAAACATGAAGCAGTCAATGAAACCACGTACCTTCGAATGTAGTATCATTGATCTTCACATCCGTGGGAGGCAAGCTACTGCTCTGAATGTCCTCTCCGTTTCCGTCTGAGCTTGGCCCACTGGCAAGGTCTGATCTCGTTAGCACTGCTTGGTTAAAGACCATGTCAAAGAACATACCATGGATGGTCTTAGGTGCTTGTACGCCTTCGTCACTCAAAGAGGCCTCTTCTTCGCTTTCGCCTTCCAATGCAGCCCTAGTCCTCGCTGCGTATTATCAGCGTAATTTTCTACTAGGCGTGATACGCCGATACCGAAGGTAAAATGTAACGTACATTTCTTCACCCATTTGATGTTGAGCCCTTTCTTCGCAGCGGGTGAAGGCTTGCTCTTATTCACGTATCGCCCGTGAGGACCACGCATCTTGCCGGCTCCGGCATCTCGCCATGCGTCTACCGGTGGTGTGGTGCCGTTGGCAGTGCCATCGAGTGCGGAAGTGATTTCGTTCTCATTGCGAGCAGCAGATTCGGATACGCTGCTAGCTTTCGAAGCGGGGGAAAGGTGTGGAGCTGTTATAGTTAGCCAACGCACTGACAGTTGCGATGAGAGAAAGGAAAGGGTGTGCATTAAGCGACATGTCGGTAAGAATCAACACACTAAATGCAATACTTGTTGGCCTACTTAGAGATAAAGAAAAGCCTCGGAATAACAAACCTTGACGGTGAGCCCTTTGCTCTGGTTCTTGTTGGTCGGCTAAGGAAGGAGCAGCTGGCTGCGGCGACTTCTGCTCCTGCATCTGATATCCACTGAACTCATTTGTACCAAAAGATACTTGCAGTCTCGGGATCTGTGAAACGTAGTCTGGGGTTTGTTAGCTGACACGCGGTGGGTTTGCTGCGTGAATCCTACCACGTTGACTATCAAAACCGTTGCTCATCGGTGTGTCGCGAACCTCACTGTTAGTGTCTGAACCAGCAGTACCCATAGCAGCATCGCCGAGAATAGCGTTTTTGACAACCATGGATGACATCTTCTTCCAATTCTTATCGAAAAATGGCCACTTATCTTGCGCCTTCCCTGTTAGCTGTCGCACCCTTCGATATGCTTTGTCAAGATTGACAAAGCCTTCGCTATCGCGGATTGGACGACCCGTCTCGGCCAAAGGCTCTTGGAGGTAGTTCTTTTCTACCCACACAGCTAAAGCGACGTCTTCGCTCTTTTCGCTCTCGCCGAGGTACTTGTGGATGTCAATTAGAGTTTCCACGTCGATGAAGCCATCAATATGTTCTGGAAGCTTCATGAAGGGCAAATCTCCACGAGGTGGAACGTGTCCATTCGAAAGGTCGGATGCCATGTTGATGCGATCGCAGCGTTGACTTGGCCGCAATCTCGTGTGCGAACTTGATGTGGGGTCGGGAAAAAGCCAGCGGCTGTGCCAGGCTGGTCTTGGGTAGGTGAGGTAAGCTTGAGAAAATGAATTCAGAAGGTCTACTGGTCAACAAAGGCGCCGTGTTTCTGGTATTGAGTAAATGCAGTAGTCGCGGCTCTGTGGTTGATTTGGCAAATTGCAATCGGAAGCACCGCAAAGCTGTTATGCTGGTGCAGCGTTCAGGCCCCTCGGATGGAGGATGCGCTGGCGATCGTCAGAGAAAAGTTTGTCAGAACACTTTTAAGCGGCTGCGGAAGGTTGAAGCAGTGGTTGTCTGAAGTAATGGTGGGGGTTTTCGTCGAGGTTGAGTTATCGGTAATGGTGAAGCGCGTCCGTGGTGTCTTAAAATCCCCGTACCTTTCAGCACGGCTAGTCATGTGATTTTGTGCGTTCCCCACCAAAACACTGTCTACTGCTAGTCGCTGGCGTCTTTGAGTCTTGAAAATGCTATCGAGCGTTCTGCAAAAGTATTGCGAACACTTTCGCCCATTGTTCACACAGTCGCATCCATCTGGTGGTGCAGAATCAGAACGGTTCCTTCCCACCTCCTCATATGATGATTAGATCAGATCAGGAGCCGGCATGTCCACTGACGTTCATACTCACCATGGCTCGGTTTTCAAGGCATTCTACTAGCGAGACTGTATTCACGAAGTGCGCTGCCTGATCTTTCCACAATCAAGTTATCGTTCGTAACGTCTAAAAGCGTTTTGCAAGACAAACGAGATTCTGCAGAGTAAGGATAGTCGTCAGTATATAAAAGGACTCATCTACTTAATGTTGTTGGTATAGCTCAAATTGAGCGCTCGCTGACTGTCCTTTGCGTCCATTTTCTTACAACCTCAATTCATTGCAGTCAGGTGCGTAATTAGTCGTAGGGTGCTAGACCTCCCCTTGCGGACATGAAAGCGTGCAAACAATGCACCTATTTCCACGAGTTTCACCATTTTCTCCTCATGTCAGTGCCCAACTCGAGTTGTGAGACGCTACTGCAAATACTTACTTGTAGGTCAAGTAACAAGCTGTGTGTCTTCTTTCGTATTTGAAGGATTGGCGAACAATCCAGGGAAGACCTGAGGATTCAGGACTGACAAGCAGGTTATATGGTCTTGGTATCTTGCTCCCTACACCATGAGATAATGCTGCATAGGCTCCAGAGTCCGGCTGGCCAAGAGTCAAGCTCGTGAGAAAGGGGTCCAGGACTAACGTACACTTCTAAACCAATTGTCGTCGACAAATCGAGCGATGGAACAAAATTCTAAACCATAGACGGTCGGCTGGAAGAAGGATATCTTGGATGGCAGAAAGGGGAGGAAAAGAAGGAAAAGTGCGACAAGATGACGTATGGCCGATTAGCGCCGAACCAAAACAGCGTCTTAACTCGGGCTCATAGCTTTCGAATCCCACTTCACCATTCATCAAATTTTTTGGCATAGTCTTCTCTTAATGAAAAATAACTCGTAGCTGGATTACAGAATTAATTTGGTATAAGCATCCCATGGTTACTTGTCTACTCGCGGACTTGGCTAGGAGCGGAGGTCAGGTCAGACCAATACCAGTGGACGGTGCATTAGCAAAACATCTTCTAAAGGATCCCATTCTTAGCGTTCGGTTGCACGAGCTCGGGCTGAAAGGATAGGCTGGAGGTAGTCTGGCTTTTGGCACCTTGGAAGCACACCCACGCAGCAACACTGGAGCAATGAACAACCTTGAATGTTCCACACAAACTTATCTCTGGCATCCGGTATCACTATCTCTCTTGGAACGACATTATTCCAACGTTATATTACCAACCTTAGGTCTCCCATTGCGCAAAAGGTCGAGCACAAGAGTTAGACCCCGGCATTTACAAAGCCAAAAAAGCAAGAAAACGGACATTGAAAACCTCTGCGAAGGATACACTAACCTTTATTGTAGGTATGCATAAATTTCCGAGATATACAAGTACACGCTGGAAAACCCTACACTGTTAAAGCACCACCTTGGCGACCAGGACCATGCATCAACATTACCACGGAAGAGTTTATGCTTCGCAGACGATACCTACAGCTATTTGCGCACCGTATAATACTATCATAGCTACGATGGCTAACACAAGGTTTGTACTGGCTTTCAGTGGCAGGGCAGACACGTTGCCAACGACGGTACACGGAAGGACAAAGCTGACAAAGTCAAAAAGCATCAGCTCATCAGCACATAGCCTGTATTAGTAATATCTCCAAGTGGACCATGCCTTGCTTTATTTACGTTCAGGTACATGCGTGTCGACAGATCCTGGAGGGCCCCACTGACTTCAGACATGTCGAAGTTGCCCTGAGCAAGGTTCACGAAAGGGAGGCAAGGGGAGAGAAAGTCAAGGTTAAATAGTGGTTTCCTATCCTGAAGGCATTCAAGCTGCTGAAAGGTTAATTGTCTCCAGATCAGACTTAGAAACTCCAAGGCGAAAAGTTGAGGGCGTTGTTTATTGAATCAATGAGGAGTTGATGATGGTGAAGACCTCCTGGGTCAGCTTAAAATCCGTCACGCATTCCTTTTCAGCACCGTCTCGACCACCATCATAATCTCAAGCAACTCTTCGTCCATAAGAGGCTTGCCCACAACCTGAATATGCGCTGGCATTCCCTCAGCCGCTTCGGAATTGTCTGCATTACATCAGTCTTGCCTACCATCCTCAAAAGGCCAGGAAACTTACAAGCTGGCTCATACTTCACACTCTCCTTCAAAAATTCCGCATCCGCGTTCTTATCCGCCTTCCCATGCGGCAGTATTCCCGCAGGATAGTCTAACAAGTTCACCAAGGCTGTGTAGATTGGCAGTCCGTACGTGTCGTGTCCCGGCGCCACGGCCTGGTATCCTGGCATCAGGATGGCATCCAAACCCTCGCTGACGAAGAGGTTCTGGTACTTCTTCAGTACACTGGCGCGCTGCACGTTCATGTCCCATAGCGTGTCTAAGCTCGGTTTCCAGGAGGAGAGCTCCGGCCAGCCAGAAATCTTCAGGCTCGGGATGGGATCCTCGCCTGAGGCTCTCAAGTGTTGGAAGGGTGTACCGGAGGGGTCGAGCATGAAGTACTTCCACGCCAGTTCGACATCGGCGTACATATCGCCAATCTTCTCGTCCAACAGCACGATATTATGTCCCGCAGCTTTCAGACTCATAGCTGCGGAATGCAGCGCACGCGCAATTGGCGGATGCAAAGGTCTACTCGGCGTACTGCGGATCAACCCAAACCTCAACTTCTTCTCCCGAAGCCCGGCATCTGGCGTCCGCCAGGGAATGTTCAGCGCCATGGGATCTAGGTTCCAGGGCTGAGAGGAAACAATTGTGCGAAGGAAGAGTTCGTAGTCCCGAATCGATCTTCCGCAAGGCCCGATGACCGGGAGTATCTGCCCTGGACTCCCCAACCGTCCTGGCGGCACACCGCCCGCAAACGGTACACGCGACGCGCTCGGCTTGATCGAACTGATCCCACAACAAAGCGCTGGGATGCGGTTTGATCCCGCAATATCAGTCGCGACACCCAAGACACTGCCATTCATAGCAATCAGCGATGCTTCACCCCCCGTGCTTCCTCCCGCAGTCAAAGTGAGGTTGTGCGGGTTCAATGTGCGGCCGAAGATGTTGTTATGACTGTCTGCCGTCATCATAGTCTGCGGGATATTCGTCTTGACATAGAAAACAGCGCCAGCTTCAAACAGGATCTGCACTACAGCAGAATTGGTTGTCGTGGGCGGATTGGTGATGAAGGAAACGTAACCAATCGTGCTCTGCACACCTTTCACGTTGAACGAGTCTTTGAGCGAGATGGGCAGGCCATGGAGCGGTCCTACTGGGCGTCCTTCTTTCTTGAGGAATTCGTCACACTCGTTCGCTCTGGCTAAGGCCTGGTCGATCATGATTTCCGTCAGGCAGTTAGTGGTTTGATGGGCGATGGCTGCGCGCTTGCAGAACGCTGTTGTGACTTCGATACTGCTCAGCTCACCTTTCACCATTAATGCAACGAGGTCGGTGGCGTCGTGGGTTTCCGTAATTTCTAGTTCTTTCTGCGTCAGGATGCCGCAGGTTCGCGGGACATCGAGGACGGAAATAGGGTTCGTTTCAGTGTATTGCGAGGCCTGTTCGATGGGGAGAAGCCAGTCCTTCGGGATCTTGTTGAATGTTGAGACCCGTTTTGAGAGGGCGAGTCGTTTCCAGTCTGCTACCTTGACTGGGAGTTCTGAGTTCGACATCTTATGGTGTTGATCTGGGTTGATAGTCCGGTGTGGGTTCAGGTGTCTACGTGAAGTTGAGGGGCGGTCCAGAGAAAATTGAGGGTCAAGCTATGATACACTGATCAAAGTCGTGATGTGTAGTAAGATATATGGGCTTAAGTCCGGATATTGTATAGTTCGCCACCGTACGTGGAGTGGTGTGGGGAGCTCATGTGGAGAGCCGACGTTACTCGGAACGAAATCCGTGTACCGACATGGAGGGGTACGTCCACCCTTCCCAATAAATTGACAAGCACAACCTGCAATTGCTGGATTTGGATCAAGCTCGTAGTTAGCAAGCTTTTATCATTCCCAGTATCATGGGATGTCACTGCAGAACGCGCAGGTGCCTGTTGCACTTTCGGGAAAATTGGTGTTAGGTTCAAGTAAACAGCCTCACAATATCTACTCCTAAGCATGGCCCAGTGAGGTATGTCCATCCAGCCCTCTAGGTCTTTCTGGAACGCCCTGGAGTCCCCTAGCGACTTATGAACGGCCTCGCATCGAACTGGGCAAACGAACAAAGACCCTGATTCCTAGTCTAGTTGCCTGGTTTCTCACATCTACGGGAGGCCACTTGAATACTTCACACCTTCTCATCAGCAACTCTCCGGATCCGCACCACAGTCTCTTTAGGCTTCGACAGGAACAGCGAATGCCCAGTATCTAACCTGACAACATCCACGCCATATCACGGCGGATACTCTCCTCCAGCCTCGTCATGCAAACTGATACCCTCTTCTATCATGAACGCACACATGTATCTACACTTCACTACTCCGCCTCTCAGACCCTTCTCTTTCCTATGTTCCTTACTGTAGCCTACGAGAGCGCTACCGGCTATCATCCCGCCCCAGCTATGACTTGACGATAACATCATTGCCATCTGCGATGGCATAGTCAACGATTGAGCGTGCAGCGGCAACACCTTAAGCAAGATCTATAGGTGAGGTTCACAATGGTGGAACGCCGACTGCTGGGAGTTGAGCGTGCACCACGTACAGATGATCTTGAAGGATGGCAGTGATTTTAGCAAAGTAGGTGGGTGAATGCCAGGTACCATGTAGGAGAATGATCTGAGGTTTTGAGGTCGCCATGGCAAGCTGTGAGCGCTGAGTGATCAGTATGGTTGGAGCAGGATGTGGGTGGGTTTGTATCTGATGCCAATCCGTGCTTTATAAGTAAACGACATTAATAAAGCTGTCAGCGCGAAAAAGAAAGACATGATGTTGATTGGTCAATTATCAGCTTGCCGAAGCGATGATGCCTACCGGATCCTGACCATGCCTCCATTGTTGGTCGAAAGCCAAGAGTCTGGTCGATCTGGTCAACGATCGTGCTGAGATTGCTATCCACCATTGTCTTAGTTTGTCAGTAGCGCGGTAAGATGAGGCTGCACGCGCCGCCTGCCTCCAAATTTGAAAAACGCTTGTTGCGAAATGCGAAATTGGGTATATTATCCGTCCAACCTTAGCTCTAGCCATTACCAAGGTGCATTCTGGTGCCGGCGTTACTTGCAATATTGGATGCAGCGCGTCGGCCAAGCTGTGTGGTGTCCGTTGCGTGTAGGTGTCTAGAAGAATCTCCACCAGACAAAGACGATGACAATGAATGCAAGGCCTCCAATAGGACCGTACTGTATCGTGTCAGCGCTTGTCGTTCCACCGTATTCCAAGCTCGTTACTCACCTGCTTCAACAGCAGCTCCCAATTGGCTCGTACTGCCGCTTTCTTGTATTTTCTGCTGTCTTCTCGTAGCCTGCTTGATATGTCTCCCATGCGCTCTAAGCTGTCTCCTCTGTATAGTAGATCTTCGATGTTTTTAGTCATGACCTTCGTCACGTCCTTGAGCTCGTCATTGAGCTTGTCCAAGTTCTGTGTCGCCCGCGAATCCTGGTATGTCTTCTTTGTGCGCTGGATGAACGTGTCAAACTCGACGAATGCGTACGGCCGGCATGATGGCGAGAGGTACTGCTGTGGCTGGTAGATGGTAGTGAACTCTTGCGAGAGATCAGAGAGGTATGTGAAGGCGAGCTTGCGGGGGTAAGAGCGGTCGCATATGCAGAGAAAGCAGAGGTCGCCGCTGATGAGGTAGCTAGTATAGACTTTCAGCGAGTGCAATTTTATGAAGGAGGCTCGAAAACATACTGGTATGTGTAGGAGCCGTTTTCGATACTGGCTTGCGGTTCTGAGTTGCGATTTAATCGGCGCTGGACGAGCTTGACCTTTCCCTTGACTTCATTGAATTCGGCGTCCTCTTGGCCATCGTCGACCGAGGCAGTCAGGATCAGACCTGTGACTCGTCAACACTCAAACAATGACGTCTCTCCGGAGATGCATACCATCAAGTCGTGAGATGATTGTGTGCTTGATCATTATCGCGGTGCAAGCGACAGAATTCCTGAAAGTAATACAGGCGACTCTCACGTGCAGAATAACTCGAATATCTGCCTAGAGATAGCGAGGTGGTGGTATTGAGGCTACGTGTCGCGGTTCAAGTTGGCCATTTCGTCCAAGGGTGACGATGCGGAAAGAACGCGGAGGTCCGAACACGGGCCACCAACACACTACCACCACCTCGACCTCACCTGCAGCAAGAATCTTTACGCCCTGTTGCAATTTGCTTGATAATAATAAGATCACAGAAAAGCTTCATTGTAGCGCTGCGCATGCGCAAGAAGCTGTGTTTGACCAGAAGACAACGTGACTTGGCGCGTCAACAATCCCAACGGCATGCCTGCTCGACCTTTCCACCTTCTACAACTCGTGACTTCTCCGGTACCCCTTACAAGTACGCGGTAGCGCGCCAACTTCACTGCGTTCGTTCAGCGCCCATTTCAACTCGGAGTTTTAAACCTTCAGTCTGGTTGTCACTGTCCCAGCGCACGATCACAATTACCGTGTATCAGCTGTAGTCTGCTCAGTTCTCACCGTACTGATTCCTGAAGGCGAGCCTTAGAATTAGAGGTGTGGGGCTCGAACACCTAAATCAAGTTCGCCATGTCTCAACCTCCACGGTATGTACGCACCCTTCACCTCAATATTCGTCTGCCCGGCTGAGCATACACCCACTTCTCACGTGTCAGTCGCTACCTCAACATTTCTTTTCTCTTACCTTGCTCTTCAATGTGGGATTTCTAGCCAGTGCTTGAAGGCACAGTCCACTATGAAGCCTTGCGTTTGTTCAGCCCGTTGTTATGACTGTTTCGATTAACAAAGACAGGGCGACAAACGGCACAGGCTCTGCTGCCGGCGATAGTCATTCGCACTACACCCTGGTCTCACACACGAAGACGAAGACACCTCTTCAGCAAACGGATATCTCAACTCTCTCTACATCCCGGAAGAAGACGACCATGGATCAAGCAACTCCAAATCTCTCTCCATTCTCTTCTGTACCTGACAGTCCGCGCCTATCAGCTAAAGATGGCATTTCGCATTTCCCTGTCCAGTCGTCGTCCACATCTCGTGGACAGCCTGGCCCAGAAACCAACGACGACAATCTGCCTGTGTCAAGAGCAACTTTACCTGGCATATCTCCTGCAGCTACGCTCGAAACTACCGAAGACCGTGCGACGAAACGACCATTCAAACGAACTCGAGCAGAGGAGGATGATCATGAAGGTTCCTCACCAGTACCCAAAAAGCCGACCAGAGAGGCAGAGAGGAAGGCGGTCAAGACAGCCCCTCGTAACACCGAAGCACCAAACGAGACTACTGTAGACGACCACGTCCATACTTTAGCCGAGGATGGCGTGTCTTCTGCAGATAAGCTTACTAAGCCAGAGAAGTCAGTCAAGAAGTCGAAGATAAGATCAAAGACTGGACCGAAGAAACCGGCTGCTACTTCGAAACTGGGGCGTGCCTGCGACACCTGCAAGAGACGCAAGGTAAGTCCTGAATAGCCTGCAGTCGCAATCCGCTTAGCTTACCCTTTGAAAGGTGAAATGTAAACATCGTCTTGTCGAGGAAGGGACTGGTGATGAAGACTATCCACCGAAGAAGCCGAGCCTAAAGGGAGGTATGGATGAGGCAAAGAAAAAAACGAACCCCACGCAAATCGATGAGGAGGATGGGTTAGCGGACACGGGAGCATCGGAACCAAAGCAGGCAGTAACCCAAGTGGGTGGTACGGACCACCTCGATGTGCCGATTGAACAAGAGTCGACCAAGAAATCCAAAGCAAAGAAGAAGGATGTGCCAAAGAAAGCTCGAGCTCCACCAGAACGTACCAGCACACGCAACCGCAAAGCGCCCGAACGGTTCGAAGTCGTTGAAGAGAAGCCGCCAGCCAAAGCATCCCCAGGAAAGAAAGGTGCTAGCAAAGTCTTTGACCCAGTCTACATCACTACAAACTCGACCGGTCGCCTGGGTAAAGCCGACATGTATCACATGCTGCTTGAAGACGAGGCATGGACAAATCTGTCAGCCGAGCAGCAGGCTACGCTTGTCTCTATGCTTCCAGATACCGCAGAGACCCAGCAGCTTCTAGCCAAGATCAAGGCAGGCGAGACGGAGGACACTCGACCGCAGATTTTCAAGGCGAACGTCTGCTTCCGCACCGAGGTTGCGAAGTTCCAGGCGGACCTGACGAACGGACATCTGGCGAAGACGTGGCAAGCAGTTGCGGAACAGGCCGTCATCGAGCGCGCAGCGGGCGAGTACGATGCTTGGAAGGCTGAGGAGGCGGAGCTGTGGTGGGGCCAGAAGAGCAAGTAATGATTTAGTCAACATCTAAGCAGTCCAGACGGAGTAGGAAGCATTGTGTAAGGGCATCGAGCTCTGGTGCTATTAAAGCTGTGAAGAGAACCACATGATAAGTAGACTATTGCTTGAATTCACAGAAGCAACAGTCCGATGTGAAAGGACCGATAGGGCACCTTCCAGCTATCAAGCAAACATATCTCATCACATGTTTCACATCACACACCTTCCAGCACCCCATGGATCTACCACCCCTGCCTATAAGACACTCATGGCAGAGTCACATAGGCTACTAACTGACAGTTATTCCACGACAAACATGCCACCAGATACACGCACCCAGAACCACACCGAGTACCTCCAATCCGGCCTCATTCCCGTCGCCCCCACCAGCATCGTAAACACATGCAGTATCTGCCACGAATTCTACTCCTCGCCTGTCCTTCTCCCAGGATGCGGACACATCTTCTGCCGTACCTGCATAACAGCATGGTTCGCCACCGGGGCGAACACATGCCCCATGGACCGCAAAGTTCTATTCCTCCCTTCGCCTACTGACACTGACGAGGAGGACATGACAGATCTCTACGGCATGTCTGCTCTAGCTTCGAGACGTTTGAATACGGCGACGACGGTGAGGGCAAGACGAGCGGTTGAGAACCTCTTCATAGACGGCCAAATCGTCGCTACCAACGCCGTCCTAACACGTCGCGGCTGCCAAGTCGTAATCCATGACCTATGGTACCACACCGCTCGACTCTTACAATCTCTCGAAGGCTTCTGTGACCGAGAGATCGACCCTTTGGATTTGGATATCGAGCTTTTGAGAAGCTGTACCCAAGGAGCGGTTCCAAGGGGCGTAAGGTGCTCAGAGGAGTGCTGGGTCGTGCTGTATGGATGTGTGAGGCAGATGTTGGTGTGGCATCATCAGGGAGGCTGGCACAATGGATGTGATGGAGAGAGTTGGCTGCAGGTGGAATATTTGGAGGTTTTTGTTGATAGGTTGCATGAGGTTTGTGGTGGTGTGTGGCGGTAGGTGAAGATGCTCTTGCTATCGGCGCCTGGCTTGACTGCCTCCCGGCAGGCTTTTCTGAGCAGCAACTGCCTCTGTAAGCTTATTTTAGTCATCAAGCGTTGTTGAAAGAGGTGAAATCGAGATCTGTTTTGTTTACATCGATGTCGTAGCTGCCTTTTGCGGTCACTGCTTGTCATACCAAGACCTATGTTTACAGCTTCGTCGTGCTCACCTCTGTCATTTTCTCTCCAGCCTCACCCACTTTGACAATTTCAAAGTCTTTAATTCGTTCAATTCATCAGCAATGCCGTCCGCGATCGCTATCGTCTTGCACATGGGTGCACACAAGTTCCTTCGCCGTCTGAAGATGGGTTTGGCCCTTCTCTACATTCTCGTTGCTCCTCTCCTCTTCGCCGCCCAAGCGATTGTCCCAGCCTATTTCCCCAATTGTTTAGCATAAATTTGCTGTGGCTTCTGCAAATGTATCGCCTATTACAACAATTTCAGAACGGAATTGGCGGCCCCTCTCAGAACCTTCTGGCCCCAAGATGATTCTATGATTGGGAAATAGCTTGTTGGACCGATTCTCGCTGGAATCACGGAGCTCAGAACAACATCCATTTCTTCATGGGACCTTTTTGGTCATAGTTGCTGTCTTGACCTACTTACCCACCAAAGACGCATGTCGTCTCAAAGAGTTCATGATGAGACCACTTGAAGCCAACCAGGCCATTTCCTCTTCCTCTCTCTCGACACGATTCCTCTTCGGACATATCTTCTTTTTCCTCTCTCCGCCGGTGCCGCGAACAGGTCAGGTCGACCTCATTCGAAGATCCTTTGGAGTCGATCTCGACTTCCTCACGCTGCCGTGTCGTCGCCCGCTCTCTCGATACTCTCCCTTTGTCATCCACTCTGTCTTCTGGATCCCTCCCGGCTGCGACGAGACATGTCCGATCGACAAATACTAGTCGACTATCCCACCCCGTCACTTCGGTGCGGTGTTTAATCCCTCCGGGGTAGGGTGTGGGCCCTCATTAAGGATAGTGTCTTGTGTACTTCCTTAAGGAAGGTTGCATTGTTTTCACTAATGCTGTGTGCATTGTAACCCAACATAGCACCTTCTCATCGAGTCCAACACCATCCTCATGATCAGGAAGGAGGTTGACGACATTCTGGCCCTGCAATTTCATCGAAGCTATCTGCCTTGTAGCCAACATAGTACCTCATCATCCGCCCCAACACCATCCTCCCATTCAGCCAGGAGGTCTACAGTGGTTTGGTACTGCATAATCTCACGGATACATGCCAGCCAAACAAAATTCAGGGTTCATATGCGTGCCATGGTACCACTCTCCAACCCACAACCCCTCAAATATTGAAAACCAGACATAGTATCCAGCTACCATCGAGTAACCTTTGAATTCCTTCCTACGCATCTCGCACCCCGATTCCCTTCATCCAGCACCTCGAAAATGCATTTCATTAAAACCACTCCCATCTACTGCCATGTTCGCCTTCGCGCTCACCGCCGCCACACCAAGCCTAGCATCGCCTGTGCCTATCCCACCTGTACCTGACCAAGATCTCAAAGTCAGCATTGAGCAGATGTCGAAATTTGACTGTGTTATACGCTGTCTCCCTCCTACCCTCTCACCTTTACGACATGCTTCATGAATCATGATACTGATGTCGTTTTCTAGGGATCGTGCCTCTATTAGCATACACATGAATATGATTTGCAGAGCAAGAGCCGCCAGCAATTCTGCTTCACGGATGCGTTCCGTGCAGATATTTGAATAACACGGTCGTGCCTTGTATGCTTGAGCAGTGCCCCAGGGAGCAAATGCCGGAGATTGAGCAAAGTATGTTCTATGAGTGGTTGTGGTTGCGGAGTGAGAGAATGTGTGCTAACGTAAACTAGATAGCCGTGACTGGCTGCAAAGCTTCTGTGGGTATGGGGGCTGGCATCCGTGAAGAGCTGTGTGCATCTTCATAGTGTTGAATGGAACATGGCCGCTTCTGGCAACACGGGTCGATTTGAGATGTTCAACAGAATTAGGGCTCACGGTTCTTAATATTTGCATATTGGGTTGGTGTCGACGCTACCTCCAGGGCCCCATATGGAATGTTCCATGAAACGGGATTGAGATTTGCAATTCTCCCATTCGGGCTTTCGGGCTCGGCAGTCTGAGGACCTTCTGGGTCTTGTTTGGGACCTCCATTTCCTGAGTTTAGGGATCTCGCGGGTTTACGATTGTGAGACTTGTCACGATTTCCCTAGAATTGAGATGTACAATCTCCACATTTTGGATACGGGGTTGATGTCTCGTCTGCCTCCTGGGTACTATCGACACGAACCAAGGCGAAGGTTTAATATTGGGTATCATAATGGTCAAACGCAAAAAGTGAATACATGAACATATTCCTGGACTTGCTCACAATGCAGGACCAGCCGGCGTTGTGGGACTAGCGAGTCCCTTGCTCTTCCTTCTCTTTCTCTTCTCCTCTTTTGGCAGGCCAACCACGCTGCCTTTCCTACTTGGTCCTTCCAGAGCTAGAGGTGTTGCAATGCCTTTAGGTGTTGCCACGGCTGAGGGAGCCACGCTGGTAGGCTGAGTGTCGGTCTTCGTGATAGGCTGGGTAGATTGCGAGGCCTGACTGGCCTGCTCCTGAGCTTTGTTCCGTGCATCGACGTGGCTCTTCGAGTTTGTGAAGACGAAGGCGCCAGGCTCGCCAAGCAGGGGGTTCTCGTCCATGTACTCGTCTCCATAGGCATGTGTCAGGTTCAGGGAGCGCATGAAGAAGGCGTCTGAGAATTGGGTGGTGGATGCGGCAGAGTCGATGGCGGCTGTGGCGTCTTTGGTTTGTGATTGCGAGGTGGACGCATCAGGGTCTGTGGGTGCGAGCGTAGGGCTGCCAATGCGACTGGCAGCCGCGTCAGCCTTTGCAGGCTCATATGAGGGTGGGAGGTATGTGTGACCGGTTGCTGGTGACCAGTGCGACATGTTCTTGGATAGCTCGGCCATCTGCTGCATTCTTGTCGATACCGTCAGTAGACGCGCCTGGACAACATCCAGCAGGCTCGGCGCCATGAGCAGTCTTGTGCCTTGCGTGTAGTAGTTCCCCTCGTTCACTGTCTCCGGGTTCCCAGTTTCTCTGTTCTCGACCTTGCGCTGCCGTTGTATGAGCCATGGCTGTCCTTCGGCCTTCGGCTCGCCTGCGACGATGAACTGTAGCCCAGAGTTGTATTTCCGCAGCTCAGCCTCATACGTGGGGCGGTCGTTTAGTAGTTGCATGCCATTGGGGTGGCCTTGTGCAGTCGAGTATACGGCGCTGTTGTTGCTCTCTCCGTCGAAGAAGGGCGAGTTCATGAGGTAGAAGATGGCATTGTTGTCGCTGTCGAGATGCGCTAGCGGCATCTGTGGGTCGACATATTCCTGCTCGTCGAGGGGCGGTATTACGGCCGGCATCTTAACGTGTGTTCGTGATTGTGTCGTGTTGGAGAGAGAGATGTCTTCACGTCGTGGGGAAAGAGCTCAGCGGTCCAAGCTCCACCGCGGCAGGGACCTCCGTCATCTCGCCGCAACTTTCCCTTTCTGGTTTATTCACTCACCTACACCACACCACACTCCACCATGGATCTTCTGCAAACAGTGCGCAAAGAAGGCAGCCGGTATGTCGCACTCAAGCGAGGGAAACATGTCAGTGCTAATACTATCGTAGCGGCGGCCGTGCCGAGTTCAAGTGGGAAGATGTCAAGAACGACGCGCAGCGCGAGAATTACCTGGGTCACTCGCTCATGGCGCCAGTTGGGCGTTGGCAGCAGAACCGTGATCTTACCTGGTACGCGAAAGGTGACGCCGAGTCCAAAGAAGCTGAGGCCGCACGCCTCAAGGAGGAGAAGCGGAAGCTGAAAGAGGCCGAGGAAGACGCTATGCTTGCAGCCATGGGCCTGCCAGTGCCAGAACGGAACAACGCCAACTTGACACCACTGGGCGAGAGAGCGCATGAGGCGGATGTCAAAGATGCGCTAGAGGAGAAGGCAAAGGTCGGCGAAGATGAGGACAGGGCCAAAAGAAAGGACAAGAAGGACCGGTCGCAGCGACACAGAGACGATGGCGATCGTGACAGGCGGAGAAGGCATCGCTCAAGGAGTCGCTCGCAGGACCGAGATCGCCGTCACAGACACCGAGACCGCTCGAGGTCCCGCGATAGGCGAAGAGATGTCGACCGAGAGCGTGACAGGCGAAGGCGCCGTTCACGAAGCCGCGAACACAGGCGACGTGAAGACCGTGCCGAGCCCCGAAGAGAACGCAACCCAGATGGCGAACGATCACGATCACGATCGCACTCGAGGAACCGTCGCCGCCGGCGTGATTCGAGGAGCAGATCACCATACAAGGCTGAGAAAAGACGAGACTAGGTGCGCCTGTGGTCGCATTGTATCTCTGATTTCATCAAGTTCTTGGACTAATACAACTACTCACCTCTGGATCTTCGATTTGGATTGTCAGGCATGACTTTGGAGGTCTTCTCCAACTTTATCCCAGTAGGCCCGCTTCAACAATTGGACTCTCCTCATTAGTGACTGCCAGAGCTATGGCGATCTCAATCCTTCTCAAGTCTATGCAACAATCAACTTCACAACGCCTTGCCGACTCTGGGCCGCCTAAAGAGGTAGTAACAACTCAGAACAGCCTTCATGGAAGCAGTCAAGCCATCTCTCGACCGTAAGCGCACCTTGATAACTACCCACAAAGGCTCCATATCGCTCTTGAAGAGTGCCATCCACCAAAACCACAGAAGCTTGGAACCATCCGCGGCTCTTTGTTCGGCATCAGCATATAGCCTGTTGTACAATTGCAGAAGGTTACAGAGGCAGTTGCTGCTCAAGAAAGCCTGCCAGGAGGCGGCGGTGAGGTCATGAACTATGGCAAGAGCATCTTCACTTTTGCAGATGAGGGCGACTGAGAAGCCGCGCAAACGAGCACCTGGGCCTGAATTTCTTTTCGTCATTAGGTACTGACTGCTCTGGTACTTCCTTGTGCAACGACTTTGAGACCAGAGTACGAATCACAGCTCGAGAGCAACAAATAAGATTGCCATCGAAGCCGCTACAAGCTGCCCAAGCCCGATGAATAGGCTCCAGTCTCCATGTGCAATACCAAAGATGACTATGATCATCCAGATCAGAGCGAGTGCAACCAGAAATCGCAACAAACTGGCCCGCAATCGTTTGGTCTGCCATCCTAGTATGATCCTTATCGCCGGTAGCTTATCTGTTCGGTTGACTTTCTTCAGTCGAGACCTCCAGAACACCAGCGACGAACATTAGATAGCGATATGTGAGCTTACATATTATCAAGTACAAAGCTTTCCTGTGCCAGACCCTCCAGAACAGAGCGTGTTCCGTCCTTGGTATAGCCAATAGCAGACCAGGGATTCTGCACATGCTTCTGAAGTAGGGAAAATCGAGAAGGGAGTCTTTCCGTGTTTGAGCCTGTTGGATTTGGAACTCGATGCAAGGGCCGGTGTAGTATTCCATGCAGCTTCGGCAGGCTTGACCGTGGTAGTCGGTTGGTAGCCAGCATGGGTCCTCGTCATCGCTTGAGGCAATTACGTTATTGGCTTGCTAGCGAATCTTGTCGCTGCTGAGAGGGTAGATGTTGATGGGTATGCGGTTGGTTGCGTTCGAAGTTTCGATCAACTAACCTATACTTCCCGAACATCTACACTATAAAAGAGTACCCATCTCTTCCACTTGCCCAAGTGTACGTAGCAAGTCTCTCTTAGCTTGGAGTAAAATCATGGTGTCACTTTCGTGCCTCTTCAGTAGGCTTCATAGGTATGAAATAGCGTTTCCACACACCAGTTCTTGAGCTTCGCCTAGAGAAAGCGACTTCGCGCCCGTCCTGGGGACGATAACACGGTATTCGAATTTGCGAACGGCTCTTCACCCTTTCTTGGGAGAGCAAGGTAGCAATGCTGGCCCGCTCGACGTGAAGAGGGGCCGTCAGCCTTGCGCAGGAAGCCGTTGTTTTCCAAGTTGAGCTGACAGTGTACGCCCATCCGTCCCACTTCCTGGGATGGGACGCGTGTTGAGACTGGCAATGCATCCTGCTTGACCAGATCGATGGTACGGCATTCCCTTGTCACCACTGGCTCTTGGTGCTGTCCTCTCAGTCCTTGCCCCCTTGTGATTGGGCTTCCAAGCTCTAAACGCCAGATCACCCTCGCGCTCAAGACTATCCAAAGCAATTGAAGGACATGGTAGTAGGTGCATAGGTGTCGCGTGCTACAAGAACAAGTTGGGGACTGTGGATGTATTCCAGGGTGCAGACTTGAGTGGATTTCAGGTCAGCCTGATGGAATCGATGCTCGTGTCTCTGCCTAAGCATTGCCACTGGCCCAATTCTGCAGCCTCTTCGAAAACGCTTGCATTCGGCACTTAGCTGGCGCATGGCTGGCAGGTCGAGAGTAAACACCTGAAGTATATAGATCTTCCGCTATTCGAAAGGCGAAGGATAAACAATCAGCATCAGAAATCGAGTCCCGGAGGTCTTCACGGACATGTACCGGCTTTTTCTGTTGGAAAGAGCACACTGGGACGGTTACGAAAGAAAAGTAAACATACTGGGATCCTGATATGCGCCGCCGTCAGGCTGCGATGAAGTTCATCAACGTATTTTCATTACATCCACCCCATGTTCACAGACATCTACTTGCTACTATCTTCCACCACGCCATCGCTCTATAAACCGATTGTAGGCGCAGCCTTGTTACTAGCGCCCAGCAAACCCATCGTAAGTATATCATGTCAAGGCATACCATTAACACACTATATCGGCCGTGAACCCTTCTTTTATCTTTTCGTGCAATACCCGATGCTCATGTGAAAGGTTTTTTTCCGCGCAATACACCGAATCGCGCGAGATGATATCTGACAGAACCGCAAGAAGTATGGTATATGAACAGTAAAACATGCCGGCCCACCCAGTACAAATGCATGTAGCAATGAAAGTGAAGAGTAGCGGTGCGCCTTATGAGAAGTCGTGTGAGATCGTTCAAGATGTCGATTCCTCGATCTTCACGCCCTCAGTGACGGAGGGCATGGTCTTCGAGGTCGATGTTGCAGAATGTACAGGTTCGTCGATGGTTGACGCGGAGGTGGAGGGGAGTGTGCTGCTCCGGGGTGACTGTGCCGAGCTCGAAAGGCTCGGTGTGGGTGGTATATCGTCACGAGTTTCTGTGGGAGAGTCGGTGCGATTAAATCGGTCCATCTTCCTTTCGACCTGCAAAGAAATCAGTACAGTCGTCAGTGGTCACAAGGGATGAGTTCTTTACCGAGATAATCTGCTTCCCAGAGATGATCTTCTTCGCCTTCTCCAATTCAGGCTTGAGTGCTTCGACGAAGATGTCGTAGTCGGGGCGGGTAAGAGTCTCGAGCATCTTCTGAATCACGTAATTGCCAAACCCATCCTTCAGAAGGCTCAATAGATTGTTCTCGCCACGCTCGTTCTTCGTGATGACAGTCGATACGAGTTCACGACGTTCTGCTTCCGATCCGCAAACCAAGGAGCGCTCGACAACGTTGCTAGCGAACTTGTGTTTACTGAACATGAGAAATTGGTTCTTGATCAGTGTGATCATCTTTGCCCGATCTTCAGGCAAACCGTGCTCGATGACGTGCTGCACAACGTAGTTGCCGTAAGAGTCGGTGATGAGCTTGGGGCCAGCCGCGTGCAGTTCAGTGAGGATGAATCGGCGCTGAGGCTCTGGAATCTTCTCAACCAACCGCTGGATGACGCGGCAGCCATAAGAGTTGGTCGAAAGATTGTCAATCTGGCCTCTGAAGGAGTCAACAATTGGCTGGATGTACTCGATCGGGACTCGCTCGACAACTCTTTGGATGACGTGGTTGCCGTTCTGGTCCTTCACGGTCTTCAGTACGTCTTTTTCCAATTCCTTGGCCATGGCAGCTTGCTGGTCTACAAGCACGTGCTCGAGTGCCTTCTGCACAACTCGGCAGGCGTACATCTGGTTTGACAGCGCAAACACATGACCTTTCATCTTTCCAGCCAAGACGCGTTTTTGGATCTGATCACCATGCTCGAAGAACTTCTGGATCACATAGTTGCCAAAGACGTCTTGCATTAGCTGCAATGCGTTCTTCTCGAGTTCCCGGAAAATGTGGTCCTTCACCTCGCTGTTGGCGGTCTCTAGCTTTTGCTGGATGAAGCGGGATCCATGCTGGTCTCCAGCGAACTCCACTACGTTCTCGTAGATGTCGGTCAGCTCCCAGCGCTTGTTCTGCTTGCTCTCTTTCTTGAACGAGTCTAGTACAAGGCTCATGGCACCAATGTTGTCTGCGGCTTGCTGCATCCGCGGGCCTCGGGGCGCTTCGAGGACAGGCATCATAGGCGCCATCTGGACCATAGTCATGTGCGGTGGCAGCGCAGTCATGGGCATACCGTTCGGCATCGCATACTGATAGGCTTGGGGGTTGCGTAATTGGTTCATCGGCAGCATCTGCTGGTACTGTTGGTAGTATTGAGGTGGTGCGACATTGCGTCGTTCTTGCTGGATCTGGTAGCCCGCCAGCTTGTTCTGAACAAGCGCGATGTTGTTCGGGTGGTTGAGTCCCTGATCGCCACGATAAGTGGGGTTGAGGTAGTCGTGCACGGGAGGTGTGTGGGCGTGTGAGTAGAATGGGCTTTGTCGAACTGCGGTGTTGCCGTTCGGTGCGCTTCGAGTATCGTAGTTGACCGATCGGAATAGCGCATTAGGATCGCTCACCTGGCCGTTGGTGAAGCTGTCAGGTGTGTAGGTTCCAGAGCTGCGGAAGGCCTGAGCTTCAGGCTGGACAGGCATCTGTACGTCCTGGTAGGAATCGCGAGGGTCGTTCAGTGCTTGACCTGCAGGTGTGAACGCTGGCGTGAAAGCGTTGATGCTGAAGGAGGATCTGTGCGCTCCAAGGCGGGGTTCTTGCTCCTGCTCGTGCTTCATCTGAGCTTGAGCAAGCTGTAGTGACTCACTGTGAATAGAGCCATTGCGCTCCTGGAAGGGACGAGGGTTGGCGTGAGACAAGGAAGAGGTCTGACGTGCTCCTGACTGGGAGAATCGAGCAAATGAGTCAGCGTAAGGATTGTAATGACTACCTTCGGCACCATGTCTCGAGGGTGGTAGACTGCCACTGCACGATTGTGCACCACTGGTGGTGCCGTAGTGATCAGAGCCTGTCACACTCCGTCTATCATCGATGGGCGAGTGGACAGCTGCGTCCGGCCACGGCGAAACGGAGTTATCAGGTCCTTGCGGGCTAGCGAGCTCAGCCTGGCCAAAACCGAAGTTGGAAAATCCTTTGCTTAGTGAATCGACGTTGCGCGAGGTGAAGTTGGTCGAAGTAGGGTCGAGTAGTGGCTTGAGAGCCCTTACGCCTTGCCCCTGGTTTACCGACGTAGTTCGCGAGACAGAGAAGAGCGAGGATGGGTTTTCGCCGAATTGTGGTGCATTTTGGTTCTGTGCAACGGAGCGCTTCCGCGCGGGTGATACGCCAGAGCTCCTAATGTGGGAACTGTCTCCCCAAACCTGGGAAGGACGACTCTGCCTCCACTCAGACGCAGGAGGGGAAACGAGCGAGCCGGAGCCTGTCCTGCCCTCGGCGATATCGGCAGTCACACCAAGGAGGGCATTGCTGTCTGTGGGTGCGTTAGAACCTTGCCCTTAAACTCTGGCCAAATCGATTGACGTTGTGCATACCTCTGGGTCGCGAGCCGTCTCGAGGTGTCGAGCCAAAGCCAGACCCGACTGGCTTCGAGTTCCAAATGCTGTTGCCCCATGTGTAGGCCGAGCGATCGTTATCTGTGTTGTTGAGTGAGGCGCCACCTGCAAAATCGCGGTTTCTCGCCTGCAACGAGCCTGTTAGCCTTGTGTGCGTGCAACTATAGTTCTGGCCCATACGTACACTACCTGCCATGGTGGCCATGTTACAACCAAGAACTGTGGACGCGGAGTGCGGTGACGGCGGTCGGCGACGTTGCGCGGTAGGCGGTGATTAGACGGCGAGGTGAACTACTTGGGTGCACAGCAGCGCGGGGGCGGCTGATGTATGGTGTTGGCGGTGGTAAGCTGGACTGGACTCAGGCATCAGCACTGCTTGCGGCAGTTCGACGGTGATAGGCACACGACTCACCGGCACAGTGCAGTGTATGCAGCGAGGGTAAGAAGACGATATACGAAGGTGTGTACAGTGGACGGGACGGGCAGCGAAGGGAGGTGGCGCCGTCCTGTGTGTCCGTGGGCAAGGGAGTGCGGGTAGATATGTGCAGGTCCGCTCACGCCCTTGGGTTTGTGTAAAGTGGGAAGTTGCGTTAATGGCTGTGCATGCTAGACTCGAAGCGGTGATACTGCGCGCCAGGCGACGAACGCATCAGGATTCTGTCGACACAAAGATACGCCAGCGGGGATGCAACGCAAGGGCGACGAGCTCGAGAATCGCGGAATGCGAGCCGTGGGGTCGTTTTATATGTACTCGGGCGGTGTGCACAATAGCAGGCGGGCGAGAGAGGAATAATGCTGGGACACCCGGCGGGAGCTCGTGGAAGACTGGCGACCGGCTGCACGCGTCCGCAGAGTGGAGTGCGAGGTGTCGACGTTTGCCTGTGCAGAGAGGGGACTGCAGCGCCTCGTGAACGAATGTCGCAAAGGCCGAGAGGCGAGGAGGATCGGCAACTACTACTGGCGTCCGCTGGGGAAGGGACGCTAGTGTCGCAGCCTAAGAGCTTCAACTAGGCAGTCCTCACGGCCAACGTAGAATAGTCTACCGCTGCAACGTTGACTGCAGGTGAACTGCCCTTCAATTGATGAGTAGGGCAGACGTCGCAGGGCGCACACGATCGCTTTTCTGCGGCCGTCCTCGGTAGGCGTTGCGCGGCGCTCGCGTGTGCAAAGGACGAGTCAGGGATTAATGCGGCTGCGCAATCCGGGCGATCAATCTGATGTGGCAGAGAGAGACAAAATGAGATGAGACAAGACGTCGGCCCTGATATGGAGAGGAGCAGCGCAGGATTATGTACGGCCTGAGGCGTGTTTCACGACCGCCCTGCCGCCATGCCGAACCTCTTTACACCTCGTCTGGGCCCCAGTCGTCTGTGCCCAAGCTCTGCTAGCTCTGCCTTTGCTCGTCGAGCTGCACGGATGCTTGCCTGCGACGCCAACCAACGGGCATTCACCAGGTGTGCGGACAGCTCTCAGTTGAGCGTGGCTGCGTCTCTGGAGCCACCAGGCTTGCCTAGTCCAGCCATGGAACGCCTTCAACTAAGCCCTCTCCACTGTCGATCACAAGTCGAACTGCTGTTCACATCTTGAAGAGTACGTCACACGATGGCGAATGCACCTATCGAGAAGAGCTGTCATTGCGCGTCACATGGGTCACCATGAGCAGCCTGGCTCCTGCAATTACGAATCTGCTTGCAGCGTCGAGATACATACCATACGAGGCTGCAACTCGGCTCTCGCGCATCCACAGGAGCGCCGCTTCCCCGCCTTGTGTTCACATATGTGCTGCGCTGGCGCCCTTGTAAGCACAGCAAGTTGCTGCCTCCAATCGAGCTGTCTCTTCACTAGGTGATCGAGGGACAAGCTACCTCGTCTATACACGAACCTCTACTTCCTTCCATTCTCCGGTCTTCGTGAAGACACAATTTGCAGCTTCACCGCTCTTTGCGGCTGCTTGATCAAGATGCTGTGGTGGTACAGCCAGCGAGTGCATGCAGAGTGCAGCCGTAGGCACGTGAGCTCTCTTGGCCTCACAGTCGATGTGTGGAGCCCACAAGAGGTAGAACAGCCTCGGGCGTCCAGCTGTCACATATCTTGACAACCGGCTTGGCTGTTGTGAGAACGAAGGTACCAAACGTTCCAACGTCTCAGGGCAAGGCCAAGCAGTGCAGACGTTTGACAGCCTTCGGGGATCAAAGCCTTGCAGTGAACAGTGGGACGCCCAAGTGGCGCGCATACCTGCATCCGCGGAGCTTTTGCATCTCCAAAGCATCCTGGCAGCCAAAGGCAGCTGTCAGGATTCGTCGGGTCAGACATTGAGGAGCGTTGTTTGTTTGACGACATGCCTCGAGCCTTACAATCGGCTGGCACGTGGCATTTCCTGCTCCCTTCAAGTTTTGACAATGGCAAGCGGGGATTCCACGTCCACCACATTCCTGGTTGCCGCCTCAACACGAATCGCTGGGCCATTGTTCAGCATCATCCTGACAGATCCCACACCCACGCGCGCCGTCCGTCTCAGCTATCACTGTCATTTCCCCGCGATCTCAACCGTCACAGCTGAGACAAACGCGGAGTGTATCGTCAGGCAAAAGCTAAAGACAGACGTCGAGTGCCGATGCTTCGCAGAACTCAAAAGGCAGCGAAAGGCAGCGAAAGGCAGCTGGGTGTTTTGTTGTTGCGCGACCATTGTTGATCGTCGACGTTCAGGGCAATCCTCCGGACAGCTAATCTTGGAACACTACTCAGGTACACATCCGGCCTTACCCCTTGCACTTGTCCTAACCTGGGCATCTTGAAGGCCGACCTTCGCTGGCCGACTGCAACTCCACAACTCGTTTCTATACAGAAGAAGGTCATGCGCCAGGTATCGTATACTTCATTGGATATCCCCGTTGCGCAACTGTTGAACAGCCCCAGCGCGCGTCGACATCCAGGAACGGGACGACTGGCCAGACTCTGCCGTCATTAATTACGACCTTCCCTTAGCGCGGCGCTTCCAGGGTCCTTTCAGTTAGTGTAACGCGTTGCGCCCCACTATTATCTGTGTTGACGGTGAACAGCCTTGTCTGCCCTGCGCCAAACAAAACTAAAGCCCGCCTTTCGCTCTCAACCTTCGACCTCCTTGCTCCTCTCACGGTCCTGCCCACTGACACCAACCTTCCCTTGCGGTACTGCATCACTCTTTCTGCAGTATTTGCGTTCATTCATTCGACCTTGTGTCTCTCGTTCTCTATCTTTATCTCCGGTGACGACAGCGCTTCCTTAGGTGAGTTTCGGCCCTCCCCAGTTTCGGCTGGAGAAAGTCTGCCAAGCAGCACACTAAATACCCACACAAGCGATTAGCTTTGCGGAGGTATACGAGCAATGCTAACATGGAGACAGCGAATACGATCCATAATCACTATTCACTGCAATCGCATCATCTGGAACGCCATCTGAACGCCATAACGACCACACTGTCACCACCGACTACCCAACATGATGACTATTAAGAATCTTACCGCACGCTCCGAGGATGGAGACGGTTCCAACAACATGACTATTGCGCTCCTGACTACACTGGCTATCCTCGTCGTTCTCGCTCTGGTCCTCCTGAGCGCACTCGTCTACCTCCGCAACATCCGCCGCGCAAGGAAACAAGCCGAGCAAGACGCACAACTGCCCCTCTACGAGAAGCGACAGTCAGGCCGCCGACTCACTATCACTACTATGCCCTACGGCAAGGGCCGCGAGTCTGTTGTCGTCTACTCAGAGAAGCAAGACCTAATGAACAGCGCCGCAAGCTCGCCCACCAGCCCGGTACCCGAGATCCGCATCACATTCCCCGACGAGGTCGATGAGTCTGGCAAGCGCCAATGCGGTCGGGTTGTCGTAGTTCGTGTCGGCGAGCACAGCGTTGGGCTAGAGCCTGTTAACGACGACCTGCCCCCTTATCAGCGCGACGCATCAGACCGCTTCGACTCGCTGGACCTCGACCGCATTGGAGGACTGAAAGAGAAGGACGACAAGTACTACGCCTAAGCTCTGCATCATTACTGTCAACGCCCGACCGGACTGCAGCAATGGATTCGGGACCCCGGGCTACATTGAGCCACTTGGCTACGACTTATTTTGATGACGGCAAAAGGCGCTGATTGTCAGTTTCTAGCCTATGCCACGCCCGTCTGGAAGGCAAGGCATGGCTTTGAGCCACTTGTAAATTTCTTCGAGTTGACTGGCCCCTGTATACCCTTCATGTCTGGCTGTCGCTCTGCTGAGGTTATGTCCTCGTACATAACTGTTATTTCTAATGTATGATATGCCACTCTCTCGAGCGTCTGTAGTTGTGCAGCAAGAGAGCAAATACAAATCTTGACAAGAACGATCAATATGTGCAGCAGCGTTTTGCGGAAAGTGTAGCGTGATGTGACGTCGTGACTTCCAAGACATCGTCAACTGCCATCGTGAACCAGAACCATACTGAGACTCGCGTTGCGCCTCGTGCAAGCCATGTTCAGCCCTTACCGCAGACGGAGCACCTCGATGGATCCGCAAGCCGCATGAATGTCGGACGTCTCGGCGAAATTTGTCTCCACCACAACCAAAACATCACAGCTCACCTCCGCCCGCAGCGCTCAGCACGACATTCCTCATCTATGGGTTCTTCCGCTCCTTAATACCCCTTTCCTAGCGCCACTTCGATTCCTGGGCTCCTGAGCTCCTTGACACTACCATGGAGAACGGGGAGATCTTCACGTCTCTCGAAGAGATCACCGCTGAAGCAAAGGCTAAGGCGGAGAAGCAGCGCGCTGAGGAAGCGCAATTGGGTGGCCCGAAGCCGACTGTCACAGATGTGAGGACTGCGAAGAAGGCTGGAGAGGTGCACTTCAAGGCGCAACATGGCATTGTGGTTGCTTTCTTCAGTTTCATCCTGTATGTCTGGCACCCAACCCATAAGCAATTGTACAAAGCTAACCACCACCAGCGTCCTTCACATTCTTGGCATATACCTGTTCACGAGCGGTTTTCTCCTTACTCGCTTAGTCCTTCCACATAGATCTGAATGCGCCGTCCCTCCGATCGAGCTTACAAAAGGTTACGTAGCGGGCGATGCGGGGAAAGGGTGCTGGCATCCCAAGACATACGACAAGGCCATTGTGGTTATCGTAGACGCGCTGCGTTACGACTTCACGGTACCATTCGAGGCTCAGTTTGAACCCGTAAATCTCGAGAAGCAGGCCGAGCGTGCCCAAGCGGCCTCCTCTGAGAAGAACGTTGCGCCTCGCCATTTCCATAATGCCATTCCCGTACTCTACGAGACTGCCAAGCAATCGCCGAAGAACGCGTTCCTCCTGCCTTTCATTGCGGATCCACCGACAACGACACTGCAGCGATTGAAGGGACTGACCACCGGAACGTTGCCTACGTTTGTTGACGCTGGAAGCAACTTCGCGGGCACTGCGATTGACGAGGACAACCTGGTTGCACAATTGAAGGACGCTGGTAAGAGGGTAGTGCATTTGGGCGACGACACATGGCACGCGCTGTTCCCTGGATACTTCGAGCCGAACCTCACCCACGCATACGATTCGTTCAACGTTTGGGACCTACACACAGTTGACAACGGCGTTACAGAGCACATGTTCCCCCTTTTGAAGGCTGAGAACTCGACGAAATGGGACGTCATCTTCGGACACTATCTGGGCGTGGACCATGCGGGACATCGTTACGGACCGGACCACCCTGCCATGGCGGCGAAGTTGAATGAAATGGACGCCGTGTTTCGACGCATGATCGAGGAGATCGATGATGACACCCTACTTGTAGTGATGGGCGATCACGGCATGGATGCCAAGGGAGATCACGGTGGGGAATCAGACGACGAGATCCAGGCTGCGCTGTGGATGTACTCCAAGAGGGGGGACTTTGGCCGCATCGATCCTTCCTTTGTACTCCCACCTGCACACGCGAAGGACAGACCCGTTGCGCAGATTGATCTCGTACCCACTCTTTCATTGCTCCTAGGCCTACCCATTCCGTTCAACAACCTCGGAAAACCGATCGACGAGGCTTTCGTTAGTGCCAAGGGCGTCGGTTTTGAGAATTTGGCGACTGTCAATCGTCTAGCAAGCGCCCAGATCCATCGCTACCAGGGCGAGTATGCCAAGGTTCGTGGCCTAGATGAAAGCACTTTCTCCAGCTCCCTTTCGTTGTGGCCTGCTGCGAATGAAGCTTGGACTTCAGTCTTCCAGCGGATGTCCTTCGGTGGAAGTACAGCCAAGGGAGAACAGATGAAGGCATCCTACAAAGCTTTTGCTGCTTACCAGCAGGAGAACCTGCGCATCTGCCGCTCGCTTTGGGTACGGTTTGACGTGCCTAGGATGATCAACGGTGTACTGATCCTGGCTTTCAGTGTACTCCTCATTGCACTGTATGCTCGAGGTTTGATCGGAGATCGCGCTGAGATCACACCTGTCTTCTTCACTAGGGGTCTTTTGGGCACTGTGCTTGGTGCCGTGCTCGGTCTTGTTGTGTCACTTGTGCTGCCAGACACGCCGAAAGAGCATATTGTGGCCTTCGCGGCAGCTATGACTGGCATTATTGGCGTGCTATCCGCCTTCTTCTCGTTCCGCAACCGTCTTGGATCTCCATTGCCCAACAACATTTGGGGCTACACGAGTTTCATCTTCACTGTCTCCCTGTCGGCAGGTTTCGCAGCCAACTCGTTTACTATCTGGGAAGACGAGATCCTCTTGCATTTCCTCACTACGTTTGGTGTCCTTGCCGTTATCTCTTCGTTCCGACAAAAGAGTATGTCTGATCGCACCCTTGGTGTGTACCATTCGATTCTCTTCACTGTTCTGCTGCGCGTTGCAAGCTTCTCAAGACTCTGTCGAGAGGAGCAGATGCCTTACTGCAAGTCAACTTACTACGCATCTGCTCTCTCCACCACCTCTGCACCGTGGCAGCTCATCATCCCGGCCGTCGCTGCGCTCCTCGTCCCCACCTTCGTTAAGAGCTATTACGAGGGAACTAAGAGCTACCAAAACATGGCAGTCATGTGGATCGGCATCGTCCTACGCTTCGGCCTAATGCTCTCCGCCGCATACTGGGCCCTCGACGCCGCCGACGATGCCGACTGGTACCCAGCTTTCTCCAGCATCATCAAAATCACCAAGCAAGCGCTCGCCCAAGGCGTCCTCATCCTGGCCTTCGGCATCGGCTACGCCCTCTACAACTGGTCCAAGCCGCTCCTCAACATCGAAATGGCCAACCAAGGCACAGACAAAGAACAAGTCATCATCCACGGCTACGCAAACGTCCACGGCAGCCGCTACGCCCTCCTCATCACCATCTGGTACCTCGCCGTCGCGCTGCTGCAGAAGCCAATGGGTGCAGGCGCCATCGGCATCCTTGTCTGGCAACTCTTCTCCCTCTTCGAGATTATCGACACGAACAACCTGCGCCAATCATCCATTGGCCCCGTCGTCCTCGGTCTCCTAGGCTCATTCCACTACTTCAAGACCGGCCACCAAGGTAGCTTATCAAGCATCCAATGGGAGTCCGCATTTATCCCGCTGAAATCCGTCCGCTACCCTTGGACACCCATCGTCGTCATCCTGAACACGTTTGGAGCGCAAATTCTGTGCGCTGTCGCGGTGCCTGCGCTTGTGCTGTGGAAGGCGCAGCCTAAGCAGCGGCGCTTGCTTAGTACGGTGGCTAAGGCGATTGCTACGCATATCTTGTTTTATGCTGTGATCAATCTGGCGACAACGATGTGGGCGGGCCATCTGAGGAGACACCTCATGCTTTACCGCATTTTTAGCCCGAGATTCATGCTTGGGGCTACGGTGCTGCTTGTTGTTGATGTTGTGGCGATTTTTGTGGGGTTGTGGGGTGCGCGCATGAGTATTCTGAGTGTTGCGGAGGTATTTGGGTTTGCTTAAGAGGTGGACTGAGGGGATCAGGATTGTTGTATAATAATCATGGGGGTGTACGGCATTGCATGCGTCTGTCGACGCCGGGTTTCCTTATCGTTATAGCATCAAGAGACTCGTCTTGCGAGCGTCATTAGATCTCATTGCCATCAAGCGTGTTCATGTTTTCCATCATCTCTGTATTCTTCTCATTTCTGTTCTCATTCTTGTCTGGCAGTCACCTCCGCTCTCCCACCGCCCGATCTTCGTGTTACGCCATCGCTCACAGTGAGGTGAGGTTAAGGCAGCTCCCTCGCACCTGCCGCTCGCGGTAGCTACAAATATCTCCCTGCGGTGAGCTTACTTCTCTCTTCCACCACACTCGACAAAAACACGCCAACCGTGGCCAATTGAGATACGGTGCAATTACGGCCTCTGGCCCACATTACGACTGCATTTTTCACGGGCGGAGAGCGCCCCTCTACAGTTTACGACATTATATTGTTTCTGTTTGCGATTGCGATCTCTCGTGACGAACTTTGTCTGGAGGAGGCTGCCACAATGTTGGGTCAGACTTAGCAGTCTGTCCGCGACGGCGAGGAGACGTATTCTGGCACGAAAGCATATGCAGGTGGGAGACACACCTCTACGCGCTCGTGTACTTTGTCGATACTGACCAAGACTAGACTCTGACGACTTTCCAACGACAACGAACCATGCGTGGCAATCGTTCATCATACTCTTCCCTCTCCTTCATCAAAGATTCAGCTTCGTTTGAAAGAATGGCCAAGGCGAGTTGATTGATGACTCGAGCAACGCCATCCCAGTTGCAGGGTCTCAAGGGCCGGTTCAGCTTGGAAAATAGTTTTGAATACCCACTTGGCTATCTACTCAACACGGGCGTTGCTGTTTCTGAAACCAACGGTTCCAACCTCGATATATACATCGCCTTTCTCTGGCTCATCCCCAACTCCGCTTTTCGCTAGCTTACCGCGAGCGGCCACGTAAATTCTCCGTCTTTAGAGCTGGATGTCGATCCCATCTTGACTTTGCTTGCTCGTCAATTGATGATGCAACCAATGGTCACCCAGCTCGGAGCCAGTCCTAGGGCGGCTACAACAAGCCAGGCTCGCTTCAGGTCGCGAAGAGAGGCAGGGATACTACTCAACTCCACACCATGTAAACATACAGCACGTCCTCCACCACCAAAATATTTTCCAAATCGCACCCTGGAGCCCTTCAGCCCACCCAGCGAGAGTGAGAGGATGACGACGCGCATCTACTTTGGGTAGGTGCCATTGTAGGCAGTCTGGCGCGCCGTCTTGCGGGTACCAGGCGTCTTTGCAACGCTGCCCTTCTTCACCTTCTGCGCCTTGGGCGTCTCTGGCAACTTCGGCTGAGCCGCAAGAGCACGCACAGGCGAAGGGGTCTTGGACTTGCGCCCCGGCGAGGGCTGCTGCTCAGGCGAACCCTTGCCGCTCGAGACGGAAGCGGCGATGTCATGCAGTGGAGAGCTGCGTGCGCGCTTCGGCGAGGGGTAGCCGTTTGGTGTGCCATCAAGCGAAGGAGAGAGCGATTTGCGCTTCTTGGAAGGTGGGGAGGGAGGGAACTGCTCCTGGTCGTGCGAGAGCGAGCACTCGTTAATGTGCTGGGTACCTCCAGCCTCGCCGGCAGGCTCAAGACTCTCGACATTTTGTGTAGGGTTGGTGGCTACAAATGGTGAAGTAGGCACCGATGGAGAGCTTGGGGTAACTGTGGTGGTTACAAGTGCAGCAGGAGGGTCGTCTGGAGTCTCATTCTCGGAGTCGGAGCAAGTCACGACTGGTCCAGTGGACCAGTACGCGAACGGGAGGGTGTTTTCAGACTCAATTGGTGTGTCCTCGATAGCTTGGACAGACTCAACGTTGGGAGGAGAACCCGCAATTGGGGATAGCGGGGTTCCGGAGCACTTCACACCGTGAAGCTTGCGGACTACAGTCGTAGAATGCGATGGGAGAGGCTGGCGCTTCATGAAACGCGGTGTGTCGATGGGACGACCATTTGACGGAGCAGCCTTGGTCTTAGCCATTGCCTCTGCGATCCAGCTGGGCGCAGTGTAGTCATGCTCATCTCCATCGGATGAGGAGGAGGAATCAGATGTGTAGAGGTCTTTGTTAGTGTAGTCAAGTCCGAAGCTCCCGAGCTGAGGTGGGTGTGGAGGCTTCACGTGCTGCTTGTCCTTCAGAGACTTCATGGGCCGTTTGCCCTTCGCCTTAGCGGACAGTCTGGGCGCTTCGGTGACGGCGAGAGTGACAAGCTCGTTACGAACAGTGATGGTGTCGTCCTCGCAGCCCGACTCGTAGCCGTCATCCTCCTTGGGCAGCGCTGGTGTGGGTGTAGACGCATGTCCGACAAGGATGTTCGACTCGGGTGGATGCGCGGCGGAGCGTTGAGCGAAAGAACAAGGCGTCGCAAAGAGATGCTGCGGTCCGTGTAGTAGAGGCGAGCTGACTTTGTCGACGTCCATCACAACGCGGTACCGCTCAAGCTCAAAGCGAAGCTGCCTCTGTGAGGTGAGCAAGTCTCGGTTGACGTGGTCGGCATCCTGCATAGGGGAGTCGCTGCGGGGGACTTCTGTGCCGAAGGAGATACGTGCCTTGATCGCAGAGGTGAGTCTAGGCTTCGGAGTACGTTCATCGTCGATGTTGGGCTGGTCAGGTTCAGGAAGGAAGCCACGCAGAGACTGAGAGTACGGAGATTGAGAGTACGGAGATTGAGAATACGGAGACTGAGAGTAAGCAGCAGTGAGGTGCGGTCCTTTGCGGTCCTTCGCCGTATCGTGCTTGTTCTCCCGAAAGCGCTTGTGTGAATGCTCTCCACCCGTGTAGCCTTCACACGTGCGCTTGAGCTCCTTGATCACCTCGTCTGCCTCGTTCTTGGTAAGATGCTTATCAACCATACGCATCACCTCAGGCTCCATCTGCTTCAGCAGCTCTTGGGGGTCTTGCAGCAGTGCCTCGAAGTCCGGGCGGTGCTGGAAGAAATGAATAATGTGGTAGATCGCGAGCTGGCCTTTGGCGCGGTCACATTTGTTGCGGTTGAGGTAGGCGTAGAGAGCAGATGCACCCGTCATGCCGGTCAGAATGCCAGCAAAAAAAGCACCGTAGTACGACTGTGAAGTGGGGAGCTGCGCTTGACTAAAGAGGAATTGTGTGACAGCATTGGCCATCGCAGACAGAGAAGACACGGGGCGTGAAGCAGAGGCTCGCCACTCGTGAACGGAGTTCACTGTGGAAGCTGTTGCAGCGGATGGCGCCATCGTAGCTATGGGGGCAGTATTAGTGGCTGGTCTCGCTAAGGACAGAGAAGTCATGATACCTTGAGAGAACAGTATTGATGCCGTGGCCATGAAGTTGTTATTTGCAGCCGTTTCTGTTGTGTGTTGTGGTTGAGTGCGCGGTTATCGAAAAGAGTTGTGGTGAAGGTCGGTGGCGGGCGTGGGACGTAAATATACACCGGGTGTCGGAATGGTGAAAGCAGATTATCTTGTTACCACTACAAGCCTTATGATTTTGATGCGGTAGTGCTTGGTCGTACCAGGCGTTGGCTTGTGTTGTGAGGCAGATGTAGACAGTTGTCGTGGTGGTAAAGACCGCGAATTTTCGACGGGAAGGTGGACTGTAATCAAACACCAGAGCTCGGAAAAGCGAATGATGGCAATGTATTATTATCGCTGTTATATAGATGGTGTAGGTGCAAAGTGCTTCCGCGGAGGAAGTGTTATGGGTGAGTTGCAGACTTGTGCGGTTGCTGACAGTAGTCGTTGTGGTGGAGACAGTAAGGAGCGGCGGTGGATGTCACATGTAAACAAACGAGACGGGAAGAAGGCAAGTGAAAGAAAGGTCACGCTGTGGTTCTGGTGGTTTTGGTGGCGTTGGTGTGCCAATGCAGCGCGAGTGTTGGGACGGTGAACTGTCTTCCTTCACCTGGAAACGACTTGGCGATGCATCACCGGGAGACTACGCGAAAGAGAACTGATGGCTCAAATGTTACCTGTGTAGATATTCCAAGCTTAACTTGAATGGAACAGACCTACGAGAGGCGCAATGCTTCAAAAGGACAGGTTTGAGCTAAGGTTGATTGCCGACTTGCCCTTTTGGTATCCTGCGGAGCGTTGAGCTCCTGCCCAAGCAACATGGAATTTTGATCGGCAAAAGGTTCACATTGCCCGTTGTTGAAGACATAATGCAAGTGGGCAAACTGGCTGTTACATCTATGCATGCGTTCAGGTGAGCTAAAAGCTTCTCGAAAAGAGAATCGATTTACCATTTCGAGATATGATCGGACAGGCGGAAGCCCCTCATCATCATGAATCGCTTTCCACTACAGTTGCGAAACTTCTCTGGTTACTCAAAATGCTCGCTCATCACATCCCCTTCATCCGTCCCTGCCCATACTGCCCCATCCCAATATCTTCCCTCCCGTACCTTCGATTAAATTCCCCTACGCTTCCACCCATCCCGTATCGGCCGCCATGCATCTGCCCACTCCTATCATTCTGCAGCGCGTTGCCATATATATACTGCGAATCGACCGTCCGGTTATTCCACGGCTTGCCCTTATACTTCTGAGCGAGGAATTTTGCGAGCAGGGTACCAATGACGAGCCAGAACACCGCGAGCGCGAGTACGAAGGGTATGAAGAGACCCATAGTAGAGTGACGTAGGTTAGCAGCGTGTGTGGTGTTCCGATGAGGACGAGTATGTGCTCAAAAGTAAAGTTCAAATTGTATCTGATTTGGTAGATTGCGGCAGTGGCTGTGCTTTACTGACAGATAAGACCGAGGAGAAGAGGATGTAGCAGCAGGGAAGCAAAGGAAGAGAAAGAGAATGGAGTGAGGTTCGGCGGAGGAGCGGAGGTCATCGACTAAGCGCTGTCTGGGGAAGTTCCGAGGTTTGTGGGGTAGCTCCAATGAGTGACGTGCAGGAGTGCCGCTCCATGGCGTCCGATTGGCTCTGACACACATGCATGGAGAGACAGCTATTCTCGTGGTGATAGCACAGATGCGAAGGGCAGGGTGAACTTGAAAGATGTTCGAGGGTGTATCATTTTCCATTAAACTGAAAGACCAACGTTGGGCAAAGGGTATACGCACAGCTATGCAGGCTCTGAAGGGCACTGGAGAAAGAAAGACAAAGACGCGATGTCGTTAGGAAGCAGAGCCGGCCCCTCGACTCTCTTCCTCAGCTTGCTTCGTCCTCTTCGCCCTCTCTTCCGCCGCCTTCGCGAGAATCTCCCTCCTGGTCAGACTTCCCGTTGCCACGCTCCCACCAGCACTGCTAATCAACGTCGCACTGCCCCCAGAGCTTCCCCCATTGCCGCCACCCAGCACAAACTCACCCCCAATCCACCCACCATGATCACACATATTCATCTCCTCCTCACTCGGTTCGTAGTATTCTTGATTCCCAACGCTATGACCGCCGCTTCGCCAGTCATCCCTCTCGACCTCTCTTTCGATTTGTTTACACAGATTCCAGAAGTTACGATCATGTGGGCCCCACACGTTATGCGCGAGCTCGTGACACAGCGTTTTGCGAATCGTTTTGTAATCGCGATACCCATCGTACGCATCGGTTCTCAGACGCAGTTCAATAACCTCGCCTTGATTGCGGTTCAAGCCTAGTGTGCGACTCTCGTGTGTAGTGTGCATAGCAGGATCCATCTCGGTAAGCAGCGGGACGCTGAACTTGTGTGTCCGCATTGCGGCCTTGATGCCTGCATCGTCGCGCAGGCGCTCGAGGAAGGCTAACGAGCGCGATGGGTTGGGGAGGTAGGGGAGCGGGCGTAGTGTCTGAAACGTGTATCGCGCTTCTTCTTGTATACGTTTATAATCGCGACTTCGCACAGGTGTGGCGGCTTTTATAGGGCCGGGGCGTCGCGGTGCCGAGGCGGCAGAGATGGTGGCGTTCAGAGCGGAGACTTCAGCAGTAGTGCTGCCCATGAGAGTGATTTTCGTAGTATTGAAATCGCTGAGGGGTATTGTTGGATTCTTAAACGGCGGCTTTTGAAGGCCCAACTTGCCGCCCATGAGGAGCTTTTGGTTCGATAGCGGTATGGAAAGGTCCTCGGCTATCTTGTCTGCGAGATCTGATATTGTGGCATCTTGGGGGAAGGACAACGTGATCGATGTGCCGTGGTGTGACAGTGTGACTTGTATCTCGTCGGCGCTCTCATTATCGTGAGGCGTTGCCGAAGCCATGCTGACGTATGTAGGTTCGAGTAAGAAGCGGAGGCTTAAGATGGCTGCTGTGCTGTGGGTAAGTAGCGGTGATAGTAGGTGATCAAGATATGAAGCTTCGCAGCTGATTACTGACGATTAGTCGTGGCGCTTGGTCTGTCGTGACGTTCGCGAGGCTTCCATGTCAACGCCACGGAGATTTGTCATCCTAAACTCCGACGATGCTACGAACCTCCAATGAGCAACATCTGTCCTGTGAAGTCCTCCTGTCAGTATACGGCTGCCAAATTGTTCTGTACACATCGCAGAAAGAATGTGTTTGGGAAAAGGCAGTCGCTGGGTGGAATGGGAGAGGAAAGAGCCGCTAGCGCTGCTCCACTAGAGAAGTTGACCAACAAAGCTACGCTATGTGACGCGCAACTGGATTCATCAGGGCCGATCTTACTGACATCCAGAGTGAGGAATGGTATTGCATCTCGTTCTCTGAACCTTGCTCACATGACCACTAACGCCGCACCATTTTCTCATCAGTCAGAACACCCAATAGTAACAAGCACCCAGAACACTCCCAACACCGACAACTGTAACCTCGTGTCGTGCTAGCATCGTATACCACCCTCTCCACATTTATGGGCACCTAAAATCCGCTCAACCCTTCCTCCGCAATCAACACAAGGCTAACGTTCCAGCGGCGTGAGCAACACTTCAAGAACATCTCATCTCACATGGACCGCAATCGTAGTAACAAGCTCATTCGATTCGATTCGCTTGCCTCGTACAAGTAGACTGCTATACGCATTGACCCTCGTTAAAATCCTTCAAATAACCGACAAACTGCGAAGCTTTTCCCTTCCGCTTCACTCCAAACGCCATTGCTTACAACGCCTCGCGGCGGATACCTTCCGTTCACATGCAAATACCATTGGATATCGTAGCAGCGGGAGCTACACTAAACCACACCCTCCATACCCATTGGCACCTGAAACCCCTGCAACCCCTCCCCCGCACTCGTTAACCTGGCACAAAGCTGCAAGAAAACCACCGTCTCCGTGGCGGCCAGATAATTTAGGGTATCCAGCAAAATCTTAAGATGCCGAGTAAAGCTATCCTCGTACTTGGTGAGCATATCGAACATCTTATCCAGGCGCTGCGGATCAAAGACAACGTGTCGGTGATTTGAGTTTGAGGAGGGGGGTTGCGAGGCGATGGCATCGTTGACGGTTTGCACGAGGTCCGGGTCCGAGGTGACGAGGTAGCGGGAGAGGGAGTATGTGAAGGTGGCGAACATGTTGCAGGTGGACATTATTTTGTTATTGATCTGCCCCGTGTTAGTTGTCGTTTTATAGAGAAAGGGATGGGGGGGGGGGGGGAAACGTACCTTCAGGAGCTTGCTGTTGGTGAGCATACACTCCTTCAAACAAGTAGCGAGGAAATCAACATGATCCTGCATCAGTTCGTCCACCGTCCTCTTTACGCCCTCGCCAGTCATCTCCTCACTGGCTTTCCCTTCTTCTCTGAGCCGGGACATGAGGGATACCCAGTTCGGTTCGATGACCTCCGCAGTGCAGTAGTATGTGAGCTGTTGCACGAACACCATCATACGTGCCCGCAGCGTCCAGGCTTTGCGTTTCCACTGCTCGATTCGTGGGTTCTTCGACTGGTGTTTCCACATTGAGTTCTTGCCTTGCTCGCCCCAGCACTTGCCGAGATCGGTCTCGAGATGCTTGAGGCTGAGCAGGAAGCGGAAGAGGAGTTGGTAGCGTGTGAGTGTGACACGGCTGACTACCAGTGAGAGCGGGAAGGGCATGTTGTAATCAAAGACCAGCGCTTGGTACCCTGTGATGTCTTTGTCGTTTGTGATATTGTCTGTGTTGGCGGGGGTATAGTTCGATATCGATGTTGCGGCTTCTTGGTCGAGACCTTGGACATTGACGATCTTCATCAACCAGTTGGTAAGGCCCACATCGTTAATTTGAACCTTGATGTCTTCTTTGTACGGGTCTTCGACGGCGACAGAGCCGGCATGGCGGGTAGCGAGATCCAGGAGCGATTGCAGCTTGCCAACATTGACATGCTTTGCTGGTTTCTTGAGCTCCAGCTCGCCCATTTCGAGGAAGTAGGTGAAGAAGTCGGATCGGTCGAGGAAAAAGTAGTGCTTGAGCGAGCGTAGTCGCGCAGGCAATTGATGTGTGGTAAGAAGGAGGTTTAGGAGGGAAGAGTTTGCGGAAGCATATGCAGAGTTGACGTTGTCCAGGAATTGGGGGTCATCGAAGGTCGTCGGCGCATCCTCAACGCGTCTGCTGACATCGACGCCACCGCATTCACGTACGACGTTGAGGTACTTGCCGGCCAGAAGCACTTTATCTTTGACTGCTTCTAGTTGCGGTGGCACGAGCGCATCTCGGACGGTATACCGCTTTTCCCAGTACTCGTCTGTGTAGTCCTGGTCTAGCCGCTCGCGTTTGATACTCCGCTGCTCCTTGACCAGGAACTCGGAATGTGGATCCTTGATACCTCCATGATGTAGCCACTCGTTCAGCATAGCCATATACGGTCTGCTAGCCTCGCGCAGAAGAGTTGTGAGCAACGTTCGAGCCGCAGGGTCGCCGGACATGGACGATAGCCGCTTGGTGATCAGACCGAGCACACTTCCGCCCTTGCACATCTTCTTGACCGTGGCGCCCCCTTCGCGCAGTGACTCCAGGATGTTCTCGAAATCGTTGGTATCGTCGTCGGTCTCCTCGTCCTTCTCGTCTTCGAGTATCCAGTTCGCTTTGAGCAGCTCGATACCGGTCGTGTAGAGCTGGAAGAGCATATGGCTAGTCTGCTTCGTATGCAAGTTCAAAACATGCAGCGTGAACGAGTCGTTCGTCAGTGACTGATGCTCCAGCTGGGCAATCAGCGCAAGGTAGTCCTTCAGCAGTCGCCGTATCGCAGCGCACAGCGCGTGGTTCACGGCGCCATACTGGTCCCTGCTGAGCACCTCGACGCATGTCTCGACCGCAATGTAGTGTGTCGCTGTCCGCAGCATAGCCTTGGCGAGGTCCTTCAGGCTGGGGTCCAAGCCGGGCAGTATCTTGAACTGCGGACCCAGCAGCCGCTCTTTCTCCTCGTGGGGGTTGTATGCATCGCTGAACCGGATGTACTGTCCCTCGAAGCCCATGAACACGAACAGCAGGTCCTCGATCACGGCTTTCTCCTGAGCGTCCAACGACAGCTGGGCAAGCGGCGTAGGCTGGAGGGTGGGCGGTGCAGTCGATGCAAGCGGAGGGATTGATATGCGCGTCGCCAGCGGAGCGCTCGTGTGCGCTACCAGCGATGCCCGAGGGTCCCATGGCGGCTGTGGCTGTTCGGGGGACTGTCTCGACGTTGCGCTCCTCGACGGTCTCTCCACATCGCGCGCCGCTTTCTCCGCGCGGCTTCGAGCATTGGCGCGGCTCTCAGTCGACTGCTTCAGCGGGCTCCGTGTCCGCCGTGTCTCTGTCTCCCTCTCGCGCACCTCGCGCTTCTCCGTGCGCCGCTCCCTCAGCTCGGCCGCTGTGCCCATGGCACTGGATCTGGTGCTCCGGTGCGAGGTCCTGGCAGATTCGCGCCGCTCGTCCCCCTCGCCGGTCCCTGTCCCTGTCCCCGTCCCTGATGCGACGCGGGGTCGCGCGGTGGATGTGAAGTTCGCATTGGCTGAGCGGCGCTCGGCGGTCGACAGCGGCTTCATCATCGCGGGGTTACGGGAGGACATGGTGGGGAAAGCCGGTCCATAGAGGTGGCCCGGTGTGTTTGCGCGCAAGGACCGTCTTTGTTTGTTGTTGCGCCGTCTTTTGTTTGTTGTTGCGGCTGCGTCTCGTAACCCCGTCAAAGGTTGGGAGGAACAACGCGTCGAGGGGCTCGCTAAAGCGGGGCCTATGATGCAGACACGCCCAATGCAACGGCGTGGAAGCTGACCGCAAAGCATTACATCGACTGGCCACCGAGTCATGTAGACGGTCATGTAGACGGTCATGTAGACGGTCATGTACACGATCATGTATTAAAAGGTCAGATTGAACTCGCTGCTACACAGAACGCTCTATGGCTTCGTCACTGATCATCTCTCGTCCCAGACCAAACATGTCGTGCGTGTATATATACACAAAAGATCATTGCATCCGTATACACATTCCATCATCGTGACACACTTCATGCCGCCACCTGAGATCTCATTAGCATCTAAGCTCCAACAACCGATTCGGTCCTGCGCACAGCATCTACCTTCTCTTCGTACGTCTCAAACACGCGAGTACCGTCGAGCGTGCTCTTCTCAAACACATCAACCTTGGTGCTCGCAAACTTGCGCGCAGAGATGCGCTTCTCAAACAGCAGGTCCAGCTCTGCGAAACTGCGGTCCTTGGGCTCCGGCAGCCGGAAGAACGTGTACACGATGCTGAGGAAGCAAGATCCCGCCCAGAAGAAGCCGGCGTAGTTGCCCCAGTTCCACTCGCCGGGGTTCAGCATGTACGGTGTTAGGACGGAGGTGATTATGCCGATGATGTTGTAGAGGTTGCGGCCCAGGACCACGGTCTTGATCTGCAGACGGCGCGTGGACAGCTCGGCGACGAGTGAGTAACAGACTGTCCCGACGGTGAGCTGGTAGAACATTGCCCACACGATCATCATTGCCCCAGTCGCCATAGCGCCTTGTTCGCGGTGAGCGGCTGGGACGAGGCCGAGGAAGCCCATGACGAAGAGCATGGTGCAGAGACCGCAGAGACCGTAGAGATAGAGAGATCGTCGTCCAACGCCGCACTTCATTAGGAACCAGGCGCCGAAGACACCAGCCATGTTGATGCCGTATTGGCCCATGGCGAAGTCGTACGACGTGGACGGGTCGAGACCAGCTTGCTGCAGAAAGTACGATGAGTATCCGGAGAAGGCATTACCACTCAAGTTCTGGATAGCCCAAGCCATACAGACAATCTCTGTGCGGCGCAAGTCGACGCCCTTGAAGCAGTCGATGTAGCTAACGCCCTTGGTGATCTTCTCTTCCAGAGCAGTGGTGTGGACCATCATGGCAACAGTCTCCTCAGCATCAAAATCGGTCTCGCGATCCAAGCTGGTGAGACGGAGGAGGGACCTCTTCGCGTCTTCAAGGCGACCCTTGCGGACGAGCCACCAAGGCGACTCAGGAGCAAGGAAGACACCGATGATAAGCGGCACAGGCCACATCCACTGCAGAGCGTAGGGAATGCGGTAGGACCACTCGTCTTCGCGATTGACCATGGAGCGGATCACACCGATACCGATGACTTGACCAAGACCCCAGCAGAAGTTGACATATGTGGTCACTGGAATCGTTAGCCACGACACGAAGAGAAGGCAACGAACTTGACTTACAGTATCCGCGCAGCGCAACAGGACACACCTCACTCGCGTAGGTGATGGTAAGCGTCTGAAACACACCCCAAGGAATACCACACAGAATCTCCGCAACCAGCAGATGCACCACCGTCTGCGCCGTGAAGAAGATTGTGGTAAAGCAGATGAGCAGGAACAAACACCCCATGACGGTGTATCTGTACCCAATCGCCTCACTAATCCATCCATTGAGAAACAGACCAATGATTTCACCCACAATAACACCATTGCTCAACCCCGCCTGCCACGGCGCAGGAATCTCCCACGTGCCGTCGGGAAGCTGCTCGCCGTACTTGCGCTTGAACTGCGGAAATGCGAAAAAGTTGTTAAGCAAGCAGACGTCATAGCCTTCCATGACGATACATGTACTGATCAGCACCGACCAGCCGATCGCTTTTGGGTAGAGCTTGATGCCCTGCCACAGGGTCATCGTATGCTCTTTCTCCGTCGCAAGACGCGCATCGTTGATGACCTTGTCAGCAGCATTCTTATGATGCTGCTCATGATCCTCATACAGCGGTTGCGGGTGCACCGCCGCGGAGGGCTGAATATCCTTCTCTTCCGCCATATTGGGTATGGGACTCGCCCCTCACAACAACGTCGTCGGATGTCGTACCGAGTGCGACCGGTAACCGAGGTGTTGGGAACGGGAGTGTGTGGATCCCTGGATGCGCTTCACTGATGGGCGCTGTCAAAGAACGCAGAAATCTGGGGAAGGGTGTCACCTAGGCATGGGTGGTTGTAAAGGTTGCGGCGCTCTTCAACTTAAACAATTTTCAGTGGAGAACGGTTGCATTTGAGCGAGCGTTCGGCCAGGATCAAAAGGTCGCGTGCAAGCTGAGGAGCTAAATCTCCTGCGGCCTCAGCACGGTTTGATTGGTAGAAAAGGTGGAGCTTCTGCCGAACAGAGTTAGTTGACGTCTGTCTGGCCAGTTAAATCAACCGAGGATAAGGACCGGAAGACCTAGGCTGGCCCTGGTGCGCTTAGGTGCATGTGACTCTTGGAAGTCGGCAGATGGAAGAGATCTCTGCCATGAGGTCGATCTCTGGGGTAAGCATTGCGATTGGGATTCGGCGTTTGATGATTCGCTCTAAGATGATGCAAAGCATGGTTAGTTGCGTGCTTCTCCGCGTTTTAAGCGCATGGCGCCCGCTAGAAATCTGGGGGAAGGAGGAGCCGCTGGCGGGTGATGGCGAAGCTGCCTCGATGCGGCTCTGAGGGCAAAAAGCCCCGATGTTAGCGTGCGGGCAAACGCCTCCAACGGGCCTTGGAAGTAATTTCCGCCGATGGCAGCGGCGTTTCTTGTATATAGGCAATGCCGAACCTCATAAAAGCGATAGAAGCGTGAATTGAATGTACTTGAGGCGCTCAACAATCGGGTAAGAGAAAACAGCAACGTTCAGCTGACCACACTGATCAAAAGCCGGGCTCAGTGATCTCACGGATAGGCTCAATCGTCCATCTCTGAGTCGGACGCCCATTGTTCTTCTGATTCATCTCGACTTTTGGACCGCCCTCCATCGTGTCGAGGTACTGAAACTGCTCGGTCCAGGCGTTCTGAGCATAATGGTCAGCAGTCGCAGAGCGATTCCTGTAAGTCCTCCTTACCTGAAGATGCCATGTTCCATCCCGAGGATTATCCCACAGTAGAACAGTCCAGTATTGTGCCTTGGCGGAAGGATTTGCAGATTGCAGGATAGGTGTTTTCTTGTCATTTTTCACGCCAAGTTGGCGATCTGGACCGAGAAACATCGTGCGGAGGCAGTAGCTCCCATCATTGTTTGCCTTCAGTTGCCAGTATTGACCAGAGAACTTCCCAATAGCCGCCATCTGAAGTAGGCCCTCGCTGTTGCTACCGTTGTCATTGACAACATCAAGACAATGGGTTGATGGCTGATATGTGTTCTTCAAGCGGTACCACATCCTGGGGTTGAACTTGTCCGTTGGGAGTTGGTCGCTCTTCTTCACAGTGATGTCAAAGGTCATGGTTTGGGACGAGACGGGTATGTTCGTAACGGAAACATATGTATCGGCCCCTCCATAAGATTTGCTGTTCGGGTTAGACAACGAGTTGAACTTACGATTGTCCGTGAACCCTGGGTAGGCATCGCCATCGTCGCCTCTGCCGAAGTTCTGTTTCAACTGATCAAGGCCATCAGCTTGCATGAGCTTTAGTAGAGGGTGATTCTCATCTGCGTTGGATCCGACCCGGTCATCAACATGCCAGATGAGTAGGCCTTTTCCAGGAAGAAAGCTGTCACCCCCGGTAGTCTGCCGGTTCTCGATGAGGAAATATTCCTGGCTGTTTGCATCCCCATTCGTCCAGAGGCGATGTACCTTGTGCCCATCCTTGACGTCTCGAAGCGTGACTCGACGGTTATCGGTCTCCACTATGGTTTCAACCCAGTCTTGGTTTGATTTGCACCCTATAGTGTGTTAGATTTGCGTATTTGGATGTGCAAATTCGAAGACTTACATGCAGAAGGGTGCACAGGCCGGTCGCCCCCACCACCCCAACTACCAGAGCTCATTAGACACCAGCTCCCAATACCTGCTGAGGAGGAATCGATGTCATACAGGTCTGGCCAGCCAAAGACTAGGACCTATCAATAAGAGAACGTATATTCTACAATATTGGGACTTACCCAGGTGTCCGATCTCATGTGCACACACGCCGCACTTAGCATCTGCAGGTACCGTCAGGAAACCGTAGACGTTGATTCTAGGTTTGTCTATCTGTATCGTCAGTGGCACATCGACTGTCGGCAGATAGTATTGGAACCTTCTTCTGGTATTGGGGCATGCACTTCACGCTCCCGGGGCAAGACCCATTTGACACTCCAGATGTCGCTCCCGAGTCCTGTCTCCTCTGCAGCTCGTCCTGCATGAACAACTATAAAAGCATCGACCTAGATCCAGTCAGTGGCACATAGCACATCTTAGGATGACAGTTCGCACGTAGGTGTTACCGTCGTTGTCGTACGGCCTGAAATTAGTCTTGGCTTGCACAGCAGCATCGAGTGCTTCATCAGCCATCGTTTGGGAATTCGGACCCGGCCATCCCCTTCCAGACTCTACATGGAGTTAGCACACATTTATAAGACGCAGCGAGCTCTGAGATCTACCATTGTTGGCGTAGTATGCCATTTTCTCTTTCAACGTGAACGGTCCAATGACTTTGCCAGTCAATGATATGGCATTGTTCGATGCCTCCGAGTAGAACTCCGTAACAGAGCCGGTGGGAACTTTCCCAGTAGAGAACCAAAGATTCTCAGTACGCTCGATAACATCGAAAGGGCACTTCACGTCTTGAAACTCGACCACAACAACGATAACACTGGAAATGTTCAGTTCTGTGTTACTGCTCAATACCAAAGGGCTTACTTGATCGCATTCCGCAGCGGCTTTCGTTCGAGTGCTGCTGCAGCCATCTTTTTGACAGATGCAGCTGGCGAGAAGTGTGATTTGGGGAAGATTGTGCCATCGTTGAGGCCGAGGAGTCCAGGTTGTCGAGGAAGAGCGGGTTTGGTTCTCTCTAAAATGCCCGCATCAGCTGGACCTTGTGATTGTAACAATCTGGTACGCGCAAGAAGGGCAGGATGAGGAGATACAAAACATGGTACTTCGCACTGTGCATGAGACATGCTGTACAGTCTTCGATTAATAGAGTTGTTTGAGAAGTTAACGGCTATAAGGCCAGAGGAATTGGTAGATGGATAGAAATGCCATAGTCGACGGCCTCCACGATGGCCATATGTAGTCCTGCAACTACAAAGCTGAATACAGCATCAGGTACACGCACACCGCAGTCGAGCTGAAAACTTGGCGGCCGTATCGATCGAGTGAAGGAAGGAGGCTGGCCATTGTACTTAGCAGGTTCGAAGCCACGCTGACGAGGTCTCAAGTCGGAGTGATTGCTGACAGCCACAATAGACGAAGACGCGTAGTCAGCCGCCAAGAGTAGAGCCCTGTACTACCGTCTACCAAATCCCATGCCGTGTTAGTGGTGGATGCTGTTGTAGTCGGCCAATGAGGAGCTATGAGATTGAGACAGCGCAGCCGAACATCAGCTACCTCAACGAAAAGGATGAGATTCTGCCTATCGAAAAGGCGGAGACCACATAGATCATTCGATCATAACCCTTAGGCAGCAGTCGGCGTGGGACATTTTGCAGGTCCTCCACCTTCGTAGCCAAATGTGTGCTGCATCGAGCGCCTCGTCGCTTAACGACCATCGAGATTTGTCGAAGATGATGTTAAATCAAGCGCTCATTCAAGGTTTCGAAGTCCAGTACTAGATAGAATAGATCAACTTGAGAGGAATCGGACCAATCGCGTGAGTCTTCGACCCACCGTTCGCTCACAGCCCATCGAGCTGACAGTTGCTCACATTGTCAGCATATGCAGCTTCAAACCTCGGAACGAGTACGCGCAGGTTCGAGCTCAGATGACAAAGCCTTCAGCACAGGACAGGATATATGAGACGAGCTGAGTAGCTTATGGCTGAATTGGCAGGATGTCAAATGCAGATGCAATACGAAAAGGTTGCGAAGTGGTGTTGTGGTGGAGCTGCGACGCAGCTGCGAGAGTTGGATGGCAGGAAAGCCCGTGCGAGAACGGCTGTTCTCTCCTTCCTTCCTGCTCCCCAGCCAAGCTTCGTTCAAACACCAACGAGACAACACAAGCAAGACAAGCACGCGCGAAGCTTACTGAGTGTCAATAGCTCGAGTCTGATCAATGCTTGTTGTAAATTACTGGCATCGCAATGAGCATTCATGGCCATCTCAAGCCAGTTGTTAGCACGGCGATCCACAGAGTTGACCACGCTCCTTCGCGATCCTGCGCAAAGCCATCGACAAGCCTTCTGTCAAAGCTGAAACTACACAGCGCGATGCAAAGAAACCATTACGTTCCTTTAGTTGCATCTTTTGTCAGCTCCTCAGGCTTCAATTGAAAGTGTGCTGAGAAGCATGAGTTTTGTGGTGACCAGCATCGCGTTTCAGAGCCGTCCTCACAAACCTAGACTGTACCGTGTATCCCTTAGGTCCGGAAAGACTGCGATCCATACGTCGCCGCGACAGGATTTTCTGCCCAGAATTACTATAACATTGCTGATTACCTCTAGGCTATTGATCACCAAAATAATCTAATTCCACCTTGTGCTGGTCACTCGCTAATTGTACTGTCTACTTCTTTTCTACCAAGACTTCTTTCACGAAACGTATTTTTCATCAACTTAACTATAATCTCAACAAGATGTACTCCTCCACTGCCATCAGCGTTGGCTTGTTCGCCGCCACGATCCTTGCCCACGGCAACATCACGAGCCCTCCAGCTCGTCTTCCCGGCCCAGCCATGGCGAAGGTCTGTGGTCAAGCCGCTGTTTCAGCCGTCAATGCCGACGGCACCGGCCCGCTCGAGAACATTCCCAGCAACGGCTCACCGCAATGCAACATCGGTCTTTGCAAGGGTGCGCAATTCGCCGACAATCAGAAGAACGTCCAGCAATACGCGCCCGGAGAGCAAGTCAACTTCGCCGCCGTCCTCCCCATTCCTCATGAGGGACCTTGCAACATCTCCATCATTGACACCGCGACAAACACCATGGTAGAGACGCTGCTGGTGTTCGATTCGTACGCAGATGAGAACTTGGCGCAGCTGCCGCTGAACAACACACAGTTCAGTGTCATTATGCCGCAGGGTCTGCCCGCCGGACAATGCACACAACCAGGAGAGTGCACGATGCAGTGGTTCTGGTTCGGTACCAACGCGCAGCAAACATACGAGAACTGCGTCGACTTCGTAATGACGGCGTAGTTGGCTGTTGCTCTTAAGTCGCAAATCTTGGCGAGGTGGTGTCTGTGTGGGACGAAGATTGGTCAGTGCGATGAGCGCTTGTTGCATAGAGCTTACCTGGTCGTAATGTCTGAGTCCAGTAAATAGTTTGCATACAATACCCATAGAAGTTGTTGTGTTTCCTATGAATTTAATATCATCTGTACATACCAATGTTCTGCAAATCATGCCTGGTTGTGCACCAGTTTCTTTTATCATAGGTGAGCCTAGCAATTTCTGCGAGCACACGCACTGTACAGTTGATTGTACGAAGGTTGTAAAAGCTTATCATAACGTAGCCTACTAGACCTAGATGCATCTTGGATCGACTCGAGCTGGCGGCCCCTGTGATCGAAGATAGTGCCGAAGGGAAAGCCATCGCTGAAGGGTTTGCAGGTGAGAAAATCTCGTTATCCATCGAGGAGAATGTTGTCCAAGCTCTGCAGCAGGCCTAGAGCACATCTAAGGGAGGTCGAGATGGAGTTTGATGGTCTGTAGAGTTGGGAGCCTTTCGCCAAATCGACAGAAAGGTCTGAATCGTCGCTTGAAAGCGAGGGAGCAGGGTGCTCACGCATTCAGTTGAGTGATATAGGTCGACCGCCACATGCGCCGGTGCGCTATATATCCATACCTCAGCATACGTTGACTTGGACAAACGGCGTGAAGTATGCAAGTCCGACCTCGCTGTTGCAGCTTCTCATTACTTGGCGATCATTGCAAGCCAGATGTACATTCGCAACGTGAGGCGGTGATGTGTGTTCGGTAGGATGTGCTGACAACACTATCATCGCGTAAACCAATCAATTGATCAACACTATCGCAATTGAATTGAATCGTTCGAATCGATCCAAGATATTGACGAGCAGAAATAAAACGCCATCAAGGACTGCTGTACGGTATCGACGACGCTAAGAGCCGCCTTCCGTTGCTTATTTCTCGATGCTCCGATGCTCATCTCTCTTAACCGGAAGTGTAGGGTCCGTGGGTATCGGAGGGATCTGAGGCTCCACGAGTGGTGGGGTGTAATTTGCCGGCAATTGTGGTTCACGAGCATTTCCATTGATCGAGAAGCCGCGCACCGGGGAGCCTGCCGTTTCTAGTCAACACATTGAGTCGGTCTGAATTGTCAATGGATCCATCGAGGCGGACCGTGGCTCCGTCCACTTGGGACAAGCACCATGCAATTGCGACAATAGATGTTATGGAGCTTGGAATAATGCCTAGTGGGAGTATCTCTCAAAGGCGAGTCGAAAGTTCGACCTCTTGAGGTATCCGACCTTGCCTCTAGCGTCGGAAAAACGCTTCAGAACAAACAACACTTTATCGAAGGTCCGAAAATGTCAGAAACGTCGTGGAGGCGCGCGCTGTCTTCGACCCACTATCTGGGGGCTGGTGAAACAGGCCAGGTACGAAGCTTCTAAGCGAGGCACTGCCGCTGGAGAGACGTCAGCAATGCGGGCCTTTTGAAACAGATAGATGAAGGTTCGATTAGGACTTCATGCACTTCTACGAGTTCAATGAAGATTCGATTGACTTGACACTGGGAAATGACGTGGCGCGTATACTTCGTTCATCGTGTCAGCGAGCCTCGGTTAGCTCAGCGCTAGCGCTTCCCTTTCACTTCTCCACATCTGGCCTGTCCTCGTCCTTCCTCATCGCCTCATCAAACTACAGATCAGTTCAAGCCTGCGAATAAACAGCACAGAGACGTCTATATGCAATTCCGGTCTTTTGGCATACGAGGTCGTGTAAGAATACCCCTTGTGTTGGATTGTGTTCTTCGTGCAACGCAATGCTGCCTCCTCTCATCCAAGACAGGTGTTTCGATTTTAATGGATGCCTGCGTCGATCAGGAACTGCCGACCGTGTCTGCTGTGTTTTGTCGCCCGTCCCATCGCCAGGTACCTGAAACAAGCATCGGAAAGGAATCGATACTCCCCTGAACGCTTGTTGCAATCAAGCTTTTGACGACGGCCTTCATTCCCGCTCCTAGCAGTACCCGGTCGCTTTGACAGCTGTACAGGGCTAGTGTTTACCCACAATGTTTCGAGGAAGCCAGCTGCTGGATATAAAGGTGACTTTGTACGCTCCAGTACCTTTTCCTCATCACACTCATTCAGTCATTTCGACAGTTCATTCTTTTCACATTCATTCACCCTTCATCGATTGAAGCGGATAACATTCTCTTACAACTTCGTTGATTTCGAAGCTTACTCTTGAACGCCGTTCTATCCAACCAAAAAACTTTCAATCCCCAACTCATCAACAATGCCTTCCAAGATTCAGGTTGCTGCTATCCTCGGCGCTGTCGCCGCTTCCGTCAACGCCCACGGTCACCTTTCGGACATTAAGGTCGATGGCACCGACTACACTGCCTACGACCCCTCGTTCCAGTACCAGAACCCCGCGCCTGAGGTCATCGAGTGGTCCTGCCCTGAGTGCCTTGACAACGGCTACGTTGACCCCTCCATGTACACCGATGTGACCAAGATTGCTTGCCACAAGGACGCCACTGCTGGTGCTAAGGTCGCCAAGGTCGCTGCTGGAGGAACCGTTGACATCCAGTGGAACACCTGGCCCGAGTCCCACGTCGGCCCCATCATTGACTACATGGCCAAGGTCGACGACGCCACCTCTGCTAAGGCCGCTGACTTGAGCTTCTTCAAGATCGACGAGGCTGGTTACGAGGATGGCCAGTGGGCTGCCACCAAGCTCATCAGCAACAACCTTACCTGGTCCGTCACCGTCCCGAGCTCCATTGCTCCGGGTCAGTACGTTCTCCGTCACGAAATCATTGCCCTCCACTCGGCTGGTCAAGAGAACGGTGCCCAGAACTACCCCAAGTGTGAGTTTCAACCCATGGTCTTAAAGCATATTGTACACAATCTAACGCGTTTCAGGTATCAACTTGGAGGTTACTGGCTCCGGTACTGAGAATCCCACCGGTGTGACCGCCGACAAGTTCTACACCCCCACCGACCCCGGTATTGAGGTCAATGTCTACTCCGGCGACCTTTCCGGCTACCAGATTCCCGGCCCCGCTCTCTTCAGCGGTGCCAGTTCCGGCTCCAGCAACACCTCTGCTGCCGCCCCTGCCAGCTCTGCCGCTGCCGCCACCTCGGCCGCCCCTGTTGCCACTTCCTCCGTCGCCGTCCAGAACAATGCTGTCAGCACCCCCGTTGCCTCTGCCACCGCTACCGCCGTTGCCTCATCAGTCGCCTCGGCTGCCCCTGTTTCCACCAGCAGCTCGAGCTCGGACTCGTCCCTTCCGGAGACTTTCACTCTTGAGACTTTCATCTCGTGGTTGGAGAAGGCTGCTGGCTCTTCCAGCTCGAAGGCTCGCCGCCACGCCCGCGCTTTCCGCGGTTAGATCAGTAGTGTGTTGAGAGACACGCTCTAGTCTGCCGGAAGTGATATGCATCATGTTGGTGGAAGATTGGAAATAGAAAGCGTTCTTCAGTTCTTGTACCTAGCCTTTACTATAGTCGATATGGCTCGCGCTATTTGCCCCTCTTACTATTTCTGCGTACATACTCTGAAGTGACTTATCCATCTGTCTCAAGCTCAATGTCGAATCTTTGTCAGAATCATCTATGAATAAGGTCTGTCCCTACGTGCCGAGACGCACAGTGTAAAGAGACACATCTTCTTTCGGGTGCCCAGATTGTACCCACCATGCCTATAAATCAACAAGCCCAGCGTGCATCCATTCTGCAACTCTTGCTCTTTGAGTGCATCAGCCTCTGACGCCGAGAAGCGTTGTTGACCATGCAGTCGCTCGTTCTGTCAGTGCCGTCCATCGACTCTCCTCTGATACCCCCTCGTTTGTTTGCGACAACTGACATTTGCAGAGAGCTCGGTGGGCTGGAAAGAAAGCTAAGATGGCAAAGAGCAAGACTGCACACTTAATAGGTCGACTGAAAGTAGGAAGTGTGCATCCCGGCGGTTTCTCTGCGCGGATGGCAAGATCGTCAAAACGCGTTTCCCCTAACTGTGCTCGCTCCCGTCGCGTATTGTAGAGCCAGGCGAGACGCTACAGCGACAAGCTTCGTAGATCTGCTCTATCCGCTGGCACTTCACCCACATGTGCACTCCTTTAACATGGCTTTACAAGGCAAACACTACCTCAGCGCAGACGGTGAGGCGAGACAGCGCAGGATGGTGGGCGCTTGATGTAGTCAGCAGCACCTTCAGCCCCGTTGCATGCACTGCCTCGCCAGGCTGCCTTCTCTGCCCTGTCGCAACTATATCATTCTAATCTCATTACCACAAAAGACGCCCGCGACTCTAATTACCCGGGGCCAGATACCAGGCTGCAAGCACCATGCGGCTTCTCCATTTTGACGCGCCTCTCCATCTTAACACGCCGGGCAAACTGATCTTGACAGACTTTCGCGGCAAGCCGATCCCGCCCTATGCTATCTTATCGCACCGATGGAGCGACTCCGAGACCCTCATTGAAGATATATCAAATGGAAAGTACAAAGAAAGAGAAGAAGGCAACCGAAAGCTCAGGTTCTGCGCCAAGCAGGCGGCTAAGGACGGATTGCAGTACTTCTGGATCGACACATGCTGCATCGACAGATGGGACAACAACGAGCGCTCGAAAGCGATCAACTCGATGTTCCAGTGGTACCAGAACGCGGCCCGATGCTACGTTTTCTTGTCAGACGTCGCAGTGTCTTCTGCGACAGACGCGTCCCAGCGCAGCTGCTGGGAGCCATCCTTTCGGGGAAGCGATTGGTTCAAACGAGGATGGACGTTACAAGAGCTAGTCGCGCCAGTGACGGTCGAGTTTTTCTCGCGTGAAGGACATCGCCTAGGCGACAAGGCGTCACTCGATCAACTACTACACAACATCACCGACATCCCGCTCGCCGCGCTGCGCAACTGTCCTTTAGACCAGTTCAGCACATCTGAGCGAAGGCGATGGGTAGGGAATCGCAGGACGACCGAGGAAGAAGACATCGTGTACTGCCTGCTTGGACTTCTTGGCGTCTTTATGCCTACGACGTATAGAGAAGGAAAGGAGAGTGCACAAGGGAGACTGCAGACTGAGATAGAGGCAGCCAGCAATGCACCTTCAATCATCCCATTCTCACAAAATGAGTCTTTTGTGGGTCGCGAAGCACAGCTTGCCGAACTTGAGGCAAAGCTCTTCAGCAACAATCAGACCACCACCACGCTAGCAATAGTTGGGCCAGGCGGTACGGGCAAGTCGCAGCTTGCACTTGAGGTTGCACACAGGACAAGACTGAACAACAAGAACTGCTCGGTCTTTTGGATGGACGCAAGCGACATGGACAGCCTCTACCGGTCGTATGCAACCGTTGCGCAGAAGCTCCGTGTTTCTGGCTGCGACGATGACCAGGCAGACATGAAGCAGGTCTTCAAACGCTGTGTGGCAGCAATGAGTGCGCGACAGTGTTTGCTAATCTACGACAACGTAGAGGGCACCACATCACGGCCTAGCGGCTCGTCTACGACGCGAGCTGCAGACCTGGCCGACTTTCTGCCGCACTCTAAGCTATGTTCTGTCATCTTCACAACAACAGAGAGCAACACAGCTGAGGCACTTGCTCCACAGAACGTCACAGCGTTGCATAAGCTGACGCCAGACACGGCGCTGAGGATGCTACAGAACCGCTTGACAACGCCGCTTTCGAACGCTGAGCAGCAGGAAGCCATGCACCTGCTAAGAGAGCTATCGTATCTGCCTTTAGCAGTCGTGCAAGCAGCAGCGTGCATGAACGCCAGTAGTATGACAGTGCAGCAGTACCAAGCACAGCTGGACCAGCACAAAGAAGCATCTCTCACGTACACCAACGGCTCGTCGAAAGGCGAGCAGCAGGAGTCTGGTCTGAGAAAGACTGTAGCTGCTGCATTATCTCTTTCCATGGCCCAAGTCCGCCAGAGCAATGCGGTCGCTGCAGACTATCTCTTTGTTGCTGCATGCGTAGATCGAAAGGACATCTCGCTTGATCTTCTGGAGGCAGCTTCGCCACAGGCACGTGAAGATGCCGTTAGGGTACTTGACAAATATGCGCTCGTCACTCGGCGACCTGCTGAGTGTGCACTTGATGTTCATCGACTAGTTTATCAAGCTCTGCGCGACCGGCTGCAAGTGCAGGGACAGCTTATGCAGTGGACTCAACGCACTATTAAACAGTTACTTCAAGTGTTTCCAAACGATGATCATAGTAACAGAAGCAAGTGGAGACGACTGCTTCCACATGCCCAGCATGCTCTGTCGCATAGTCTGGCGGATAGCAATGACGAAGAGAGATTGGATCTTGCATCGAAGTGTGCTGGGACCCTTTATAGTGACGGACGGTATCAAGAGGCTGAAGAGCTAGACGTGGAAGTAATGCAGACGAGGAGGAGAGTGCTTGGCGAGGAGCATCCTGAGACGCTGACTAGCATGGCCAACCTGGCGTCGACGTACAGGAATCAAGGGCGATGGAAGGAGGCTGAAGAGCTAGGGGTACAAGTGATGCAGACAATGAAGAGAGTACTTGGCGAGGAGCATCCTTCTACGCTGAGCAGCATGGCCCACCTGGCGTCGACGTACAGGAACCAAGGGCAATGGAAGGAGGCTGAAGAGCTAGAGGTGCAAGTAATAGAGACAAGGAAGAGAATGCTTGGCGACGAGCATCCTGAGACGCTGAGCAGCATGGCCTACCTGGCGTCGACGTACAGGAATCAAGGGCGACGGAAGGAGGCTGAAGAGCTAGGGGTGCAAGTGATGCAGACGAGGAAGAGAGTACTTGGCGAGGAGCATCCTTCTACGCTGAGCAGCATGGCCCACCTGGCGTCGACGTACAGGAACCAAGGGCGATGGAAGGAGGCTGAAGAGCTAGGGGTACAAGCGATGCAGACGAGGAAGAGAGT
>NW_022985362.1:497588-506742 GCF_010093625.1 Macroventuria anomochaeta
AGTACAGAGTATACTGTCTGGCTCGAGAGCGAGTGAGATTCCAATAACAAAGTTGATTGACGAGGTTGAACACGATGCCATAAGGGCAGCGTGTCTACTTGCTATTTAATTGAGCAGAGGATTGCTTAGATCGCTCGGTACTGAGTATACTGATCGTACCGAGTATACTGCTCGGGTCGCTCGAGTTGCTCAACTGAGAGTGATGATCATACTGAGTATCGCCGACGCGGCCCACCGCTCGGGTCGATCGATACTACAGTTCCTCGGCTCTCTCGTTTCGTTACGTAGTCCTGTTCGTTCAGTGTTGTTGCGGGTTGCCCTTTGATCGTAACAGATAGGTGGCCTAAATTATGTATAACCTTGAAAGGTATGTAGTAACACGCAGTGGTGAATCCTACTGACTCTAGATGTCTTGTAGAGAGCTTTGATCTACTCTACACAACAGTTCTACGCAGCGTGACAACAAACCTTACTCATGCTAGAAGTGGGTATCAGGTACGGCTGCCTACAGATCGGGAATAAGAGCTGCCTAAGGCAAGGATCTCAGTGCTGGGGTCTTTAGCCACAACGCGCAATGCGGCTCGCAGACATCTCAGCACGCTACCGCTGCTAGATGTCGCTTAGAACGCACGGCCGATCACACGCGTTTTGACGATCTTGCCGGTCGCGCGGAGAAACCACCGGGATGCACACTTCTTACCTTAAGTTGACTCTTTGAGTGTGCAGTCTTGATCTTTGCCATCTTGGCTTTCTTTCTAGACCACCGAGGTCTCCCCAAGTGCACACTGTTGCGAACGAACAAGGGGAGAGTCGATGGACGGCACTGACAAAACAAGCGATAGCGTGGTCAACAACGCGCTTCTCAGCGTCGGAGGCTTATGTGCTGGGAGAGCAAGAGCTGCAAAATAGACGCACGCTAGACCTGTTAATTTATATGCGTGGTGGGTACAATCCGAGCACCTGAAAGAAAATGTGCCTCGTTACACCGTGCGTCCCGGCACGTAGGGACGGACCTTACATATGTTGCAGATCTTCTCTGTTGGTCACTCTCAACAAGTTAGATATATGGAAAGCTGTAGATACCGAAGTTGGAAAACATTAAGATTACCTCCACAACCAGCAATAATTCTGCATCATCTCCACCATTTGTCTCGCCTGTATCAGTTCACCCTGACTTCATTCCCCCGCGACATCATTTATGTCTTGTTGAGCATATTTGCATCTCCCGAGTCACAGTACCCGATTTCTCGTGACTAGTCTCAGCGTCAGATTCCGTCTGATAATGACCATCCACTCCATCGAAAGTGTACAGCAGCGGAAGTTTTGCAGACTCGTCGAACAGCACCCAGCGCTTCCACCTCCTCGAATTTAGCGCATTGAAATTTTGGTTTCTCCTCGCTCCCCGCGCCTTCCACCACCATCACGCCAGCCTTCAACGGTATGTGGAAGCTTCGAACCGGCTTCATTGTCCCGGAGAATACTCCAGGATTAGTGAAAATTACCTCCAAAGTAACAGCCTTCTATCCACAAACACAGTGATGGAAAGATGAGGTATGGCAGCAGCACTGATTGAACAACCCCAAGCAGAACAGATTGTCACTCCCCGAAATTAATGGGCAGAATCAGCGTTACAGAACAGAAAACGGCAAACACATGACTTAGGTGTATGCGGCTTGATTAATGCATCATGGAAAGCGAATGCAAGTTCCTGGATTGGATTGATTGATCCAACGTCCCTAGGTATTAACAAGCCAAACGGCACGCGACCGAATCCCACCAGTACACAATAATTTGGCCGGGTTACTGCATCTGGTATGAGTGTTTATCTCACCGCTCTAGTCCTCTAAAGCCAAGCAGTTGGGCTTGCAACCTCCGTCCAGCGGCGTATTACAACGCGTCGCTAAGAACTTTAGTATCCATTCACGAGCCTCCGAAGATGTGGTCTAAATCTCCGCTGGGGTTGTTTGCTGCGTACCAACTGAACCGCCTCCCACCTATCTCGATACACTCAGCGGCATCTTGAGAAATAACACCATGCCATTGTTCTTGCAAGCTATTCCACTCACCATAATTGTCAACGTCAATATCAATGCATACTCGGCCAATGCCGTAGGAGGTTCACACCCATCAAAGTCAGGGCTTGTCCCACTCATGAACCGTATTAGCCAGCTGCTGTGCGCATCGACGCTTGCCAAACCAGAACCACAGCATAGAGGGTGCGGCCTGAGTGCCCTCTTGTCAACAGATGAATGTTCACTTGAGCACAGCACGACCGTCCTGCGAGTAGGTCGATATCAAGGAGTCACTTTCGATACGTACTTGTCTGTGGTAGGTGACGTGTACTGCTACGTAAGCGCCATCCAAAGGGCTATTCTAAAGGGTTTGAGACTATCGAAAAACTAAAATGTCAACTCTTCAATGTGTGCGCCTTAGGCCGCGTACTTTGACCGGTGCCCGGCATGTTTCATCCGCGTTGTACTCCCCAAGGTGGTGAGGTATTATCTGATCATGAGCTGCTGTTACCCTCGAGGCACTATTGTGGCTGTGCTTTACCGGACCTGACTTGCTTACGATCACTATGTTGGGGTCTTGCTGAAGGTCCTGTTCTAACAGCTGGCGTCGTCATTGTGGATTATATAGCAGGGTATTGAGTCGCGACACACCAACTCAGGTTCGCGCGTTCCTTTTGTAGAACGAATACGAGCTGTGTAGACTCGCGCTGTGTTAGCAACGGAAGGATTCGAGGCTGTGCAAAGAACTACATGATTACACAAGTGGCTTGATTCTACTACAGGAAGGTCCCTCATTTCAGAGTACGATGGGTACGAACATCGATAGCTTGCTTGCCCAATTCACATACCAGCAGTGCAGTCCTAATCTCTGCTTCATATTATCGCACAGGAGCCAAGGCTGTCTTCGACATTTATTTGTTGCTGCCTCAAACACCCGACACTTTGTCAAATTAATGCACCATTATCCTTCTTTATGTCCCTATGCATGCGCTAGCACCAGCATTTGCTCAACCACAATTCAGCCCTACCCACCATCTTGGGTCCTGCTATGCAAACGTTCTTGCAGCTGCCACGTGTGTGCCTGTTCAGACAATCCAATTGCACGGTATCGCGCTGAAACTGTCCATGTCCAGTCAAAAAGAAACGTGCCATATGGCAGCAATTATATTGGTCTATTCATGTCTTCCTAGGCCTCCACGTTGATTTTCGAGCAGGAAACCTGCTGCGCCATGTGCTTTCAAGAGGGGAGATTGGTTCGGCTCAGGCATCCGGATCAGCAACGTGATTCGCTTGCGGAGAACAATAAGAAACACATTAGAAGACTGGAAATGAGCTTCTGCGGTTTGACAATTCTCCTTGCTGTGATGGTGATGTGGATCAGCTGTGGCACGGTCAGCAAGATCAAACGCACGGCGATGGATACCGCCGCATGCCGATGTGTTGTTTGAGAAGGTCGAACAGCCAAGCATATCAGGCGTTCTTATGACCTGTATTGACAGCATTGGAATGTGAACTGCTGCACCGTACAGAATGGTCTGTCTGTACGCTTGGATCAGATGGGTAGATGATAACACGCTAGGGGGACCTGCATAACCATCGTCATGTTTCCGCCAAGCTAGACCTACCATCTCCTTGGTAATACCGTCTTCACGGTGTGAGTGGTTTCGCTCGTGTTAACCCCGCTGCGCGAGTCGTGAGCTCCTGCTGGAGCTGCCTGATCTTGTGGCTGAGCAGGGCAAACGAACCCGCTTAACTATCGTCTTCACAAGCAAGATTAAGAGTCGTAGCAAGCGGACCGGAGCTGTGCGCAACGCTCGCGGGAGATTATATAAAGACCCTGGCATAGATTGGAGGTTGCATTGTTGTTTCGAAACTCTGACCTGACAGCTGCATCATCACTTGGGCGCCCTTGCCAACTTAAGCTTCTACTTCCCTCTTCAGTCGCTCCTTTCCCCTTCCTACCTTCCTTCACACCTGCAGCTATTTATCAGCGAGTTCATTCAATAATCAGACTTTTAAACTGTCGATCAAGAAATCAACACACGACCGCACATTATGAAGGAATGCCCAACCTGCCGCGGACTCGGCACGATCAAATGCGATGAGTGCAACGGCACAGGGCAAAATTGCACCGGCTGCAAACGAGATGGCACACTGAAGTGTCATGTCTGTGAGGGATCAGGCGCCATTCACACCAACTGAATCCGCATACCTCCGGATTCAGGCGGGCATGCATGTTCCATCTGTAACATGCGACCTGGGGGAATACGAACGACTTGCACAGGGGTACGTGGCTTGATACGAGCACAACCACTCGACGCCTTCCTTCGAGGTCCAGGGTGTCGTCTTTTGGTGTCTCGAAAGTCTGCGGAGTTCGAACAGAGCAATTGCCAACAATGTCCCTGCACCATTGCAAATCCGACCGACCGACCGCAAATTACCGCAGACTCCAACGCTGACACGTCTCAGATAATTTCGCCTGATCGTCCACGATCAGGCCTATCAGTGCGCAGGCGCACTGCAGGTGCACGGCTGTTGTGGGGGATGCACAGGTAGGATTGATGCTGTGCATGCGACGCAATTTGCTCTCTCGCGCGATACCCAATTTCCGAAATATCCGAGTTTTGATTTGGCGTTGGAAAACATTCCGGGTTCTTTTATTGGCTGGCTTTGGCCTCATTTAGGGTTTGCTAGAATCCAGGTTTTCGTGAGGACGAGGATCTTTGGTGCAGGATTGATGAGATGAGTGGTGAGGTGTGGCGCGTCGGCCTGAGCGGAGTATGCCCAGGTGATGCCTCAACATGCGTTCGGTCGAAGACAGAATACTGAAGATGACAATGCAACATCTTTAGCATACTTCGGTGATGATGAGAAATCCAGGTGTTGCCATTGAGGAAGCTGGTGTGTACGAGAGTCATCAATCCTGGATATCTCGGAACGATTCGAACAGTATTTGACGTAGTGCACCGAACTGACAGAACCTACGATTGAGCAAAAGATCCCTTAAGCAACAAGAAAAAATCGAAGCAATTGGTGAGTGCATGAATTGTGTGGGCAGCGCATGTTGCAACTGTTCACTGTCAACCACATCACTCAAACCGAGCAAAGGCAAAAAAATGTTTCCGGTACCGGGAATCGAACCCGGGTCTTTCCGGTACTTCAAATCCGAAGATGTGAAAGCGGAATATCCTAGCCTCTGGACTATACCGGAGATGGTACTGTTGATGAAAAATGGTTCAAATATAAAATTTATGTAGCAAACATTTCAATCTTGAATTATTGTGATGGATGGTCATTGCGGACAACGAAAGGTTTGCCGATAGTGCCCGACAGAGTTCATGTGCATCAACAATCCAGCTACCATACGACGATGCGTTACCATCAGCCCTTTGAAGTTGCTCTGTTCTTTCATATCGGGAGTAAACGTCATTTACAACTAAGTTCTATCCAAGCGAGCCAAGGACGCACGGTGTCCCAGGACAGGTTTGCACTTCGGACCTTCGCCATCTCTGATCATGGATAGTGTAGACTTGCAGTCAACGTAGTAGTGTTTTACAGTCGATCCCCCTCCAGAATATCAGCCTCGGACGACTGTCGCCACAGTCATATGTAATGTACTCGAGTTCGATGGCTTGTTCATTGAGTTCGCAGATACAGAAGCCGCCGTACCCTCCTATCGTTACCCCCATTGCAAAAAGCGAGTGAACTGATCCAATTGAGACTATTGCATTTAAGGATGTTGAGGTGAATTTAAAGTGCGGACAATCAAAAGCGCATTAACACAAGGTGGTGGTGGTCGCGGAAGCGCGGCCGTTTATGTAGGAGCCTTTGCTGCGTCTCCGCCTTGGTGTCGCTGCCTAGGATTGAAACCTCAGTGGCCTGGTCCCACTAAGTCCTGTACATGGAGCTGGTGGCTGGGCACTCGCTGACTACACAGCCCCAATCGTCTAAAGAGCACCAGCTTGTAGCCTGATCGACCCGCTCCGTGATGTACGGCGTGTGCGCTGGGCGACAGATGTTTACTTGTGCCCTGCGCTGACCCTTTTCACTCGTACACTTGCATCGCGATCGATCTAACTGGGCAAACGGTCATCGTTTGTCAAGAACATGTGGGCACCGCGATGCGTCTTCTGAAGCGCTTGCCGAGCGGCGCGTTCGAGCTAGTGTCGTTCAGCGACAACGACGCTCCTCCGTATGCTATCCTCTCACACACCTGGACCGAGGGCCAAGAAGTCACGTACAATGAGCTGGTGGCCGGTACAGGCAAAGACAAGACTGGCTACGCCAAGATCTGCTTCTGCGGTGAACAAGCTGCAGCAGACGGCCTCGAGTACTTCTGGGTCGATACCTGCTGCATCGACAAGTCTACCAGCGATGAGCTCAGTACAGCGATCAACTCCATGTTCCGCTGGTACCAGCGTGCATCCAATTGCTACGTATATCTGTCGGACGTCTCGGTGCCGGACGAGATCATCGATACTGAAGCCTTCCGGATAGCGTGGCAGGAAGCCTTTCGACGGAGCCGATGGTTCACACGAGGCTGGACGTTGCAAGAGCTCCTGGCGCCACCCAGCATCGAGTTTTTCTGCAAACAGGGCAAGCGGCTGGGTAGTAGGGTGTCTTTGGAGCAGGAGATCCACGAGATCACCAGAATCCCTGTCACGGCCCTGCGCAGACAAAGCCTCAACGAGTTCAGCATCGAGGATCGAATGAGCTGGGCAGCCACACGCTCGACAACACGGGAGGAGGACAAAGTGTATTGTCTGTTGGGCATTTTTGGTGTGTTTCTGTCGCTCATATACGGAGAAGGAGAAGCATACGCCACCCTACGGCTGAGAGAAGAGATACGGAAGCGGCAGGAGGGCCGCGGAACTGGCAGCTCGCAGAACCTGCCCGGTATGTCCTGGCTTAGCGAAGTAGCATACTTCTATGTGAGTCATACACAGCTAACTGTATATAGTCTTCTCGTCGCTGCCTTTCCCCAGGAATGAACATTTTGTCGGACGAACGGACGAGCTCCGATCTCTCGAACAGCACCTCCTCATCTCCAACACGCATCGGCGTATGACAATATATGGATTGGGAGGGTGCGGGAAGTCAGCGCTTGCCATCGAGTTTGCATATCGCACTTTGGCAACACATGCTAGACTGGTTCTCTGGGTGCCTGCAATCAGCCAGGAGAGCTTCGAGCTTGCATACCGCGAGATTGGGGGACGCCTCCGTATACCAGGCATCAGTGATGACAACGCGGATGTCAAGAGGCTTGTTCAGGAAACTTTAAACTCAGAGCGCGTGGACAATTGGCTGATGATCGTCGATAACGCTGATGATCATGAGGTGCTCTTAGGTACCACGAACAGTAATTCGAAACCAGCTCGACTGAATGACTATCTCCCACGCAGCGACAGAGGCGCGATCCTTTTCACTACTCGGAGCAGGAAGGTAGCTGGAGCTCTGACGCAGAGCAGTGTCCTAGGGCTGACCGACATGGGCAAAGCTGAAGCCAGGCAGTTGTTAGCGCTGCGGCTGACGCAGCAGTCATTGTTTGACGGCGAGACTGCTTTTGACGAACTGCTTGAGGCGCTCACATATCTGCCGCTCGCTATCGTGCAAGCAGCCGCTTTCATGAACAATAACGACGTGTCAGTAAGCAGCTACGTATCATTATTCCGACAGACTGGTGCAGAGGCCGAGCTCTTCAACCAGCACTTCTATGACCCCAGCAGATACGAAGGACTGGACAGCACAATCGCAAAGACCTGGCATATCTCTTTCGAGCAGATACTCAAGGAAGACCCCCTTGCCGCGGAATACCTCTCGTTCATGGCGTGTATAGACCGTGTCAATATCCCGCAGTCACTACTGCCTTCCGGGAAGTCTTTGGTGCAGCAAACGAAAGCGTTGGGAACACTTAGAGGGTATGCATTCATCGCAGAGCGCCTACAAACGATACAAGAATCAGATGGAGACAAGTTCTTCGATATGCACCGACTGGTCTATAAGGCGTCTGTCCGGTGGCTTGACAGACACAATGAGCGTACAACCTGGGTGGACGCAGCGGTAGCGCGGCTCGAAGAGCTAGTGCCATATGGCGGGCATGAAAACAAGGAGGTGTGGACGATGTACTTGTCACACGCAATCCATGTGGCTGGAATCCATGGTATAGTGGGCAAAGCAGCCAGCGCTTCGCTTTTAGATCGCGTAGGGCGGTGTCAAGCAAGCCTCGGGCAATATTCGGCAGCAGAGACAACACACCAACAGGTGTTGTCGATCAGAGAGAAGGTGTTTGGGCTTGAGCATCCAGACACGCTGACGAGTATGAGCAACGTAGCAGGAGCACTCAGCGGTCAGGGAAAGTACGCTGAGGCAGAGAGGATGCATCGCGAGACGCTCGGGCTAAGAAAGAAGGTGTTGGGAAACGAGCATCCACACACGCTGACGAGCATGAACAACGTAGCGCTAGCACTTAGCGATCAGGGAAAGTACGCTGAGGCAGAGAAGATGCATCGCGAGACGCTCGGGCTGAGGAAGAAGGTGTCGGGAAACGAGCATCCAGACACGCTGACGAGCATGAACAATGTAGCGCTCGCACTTAGCGATCAAGGAAAGTACGTGGAGGCAGAGAAGATGCATCGCGAGGAGCTAAGGCTAAGCAAGAAGGTGTTGGGAGACGAGCATCCAGACACGCTGATGAGCATGAGCAACGTAGCGGCAGTACTCAGCCGTCAGGGAAAGTATGCTGAGGCAGAGAAGATGCATCGCGAGACGCTCAGGCTGAGGAAGAAGGTGTCGGGAGATGAGCACCCAGACACGCTGACGAGCATGAGCAACGTAGCAGGAGCACTCAGCGATCAGGGAAAGTACGCTGAGGCAGAGAAGATGCATCGCGAGACGCTCGGGCTGAGGAAGAACGTGTTAGGAGAGGAGCACCCACACACGCTGACGAGCATGAGCCACGTAGCGGCAGCACTCAGCGGTCAGGGAAAGTACGCTGAGGCAGAGAAGATGCATCGCGAAACACTGGAGCTGAGAAAGAAGGTATTGAGAGACAAGCACACAGTCACACTGGCGAGCATGAGCAACGTAGCAGGAGCACTCAGCGATCAGGGAAAGTACGCTGAGGCAGAGAAGATGCATCGCGA